>NC_045679.1:2295-302295 GCF_003331165.1 Xiphophorus hellerii
CTAACCCTAACCCTAACCCTAACCCTAACCCTAACCCTAACCCTAACCCTAACCCCTTGTCCGAACTCGTCCGATGAATGGGAGTCAATGGCAGCTATGTCTTAGGAAGGGGCCACAGCCACCAAACTTGCAGGGTACGTGGGTCCCCTCAGACGATCTCTCGAGGCCAAGTATGGGCCCCATACCTCAAATACTTTTTGAGTTATCGAGCTTGTCCGAACGCGTTTTCTGGTTTTCATCCTATATCCTAACCCTTACCCTACCCTAACCCTACCCCTAACACAAGATTCTTCACTTACCCTAACCAAACCCAAGATTCTTCACTTACCCTAACCAAACACAAGATTCTTCACTTAACCTAACCAAACACCACTTACAAAGTCTCCCAAAAAACTCTCCGAGGAACACTCTCCAGGCACTCGGGACACTCCAAAACACACTCTGGTAAGGTTCCCACAAGTACCTATTTTCACAACACTTTGGGCAATTTTCAGGATTTTCACCAACACTGGCCGCACTCAGGGCTACGCCCTGAGCACGGACGAGGCACCTGCCGCACTCAGGGCTACGCCCTGAGCACGGACGAGGCACCTGCCGCACTCAGGGCTTCGCCCTGAGCACGGAAGACACTCCAACAACTCCAATTTTACTTCACCCAGGAACACTCTCCACGCACTCGGGACACTCCAAAACACACTCTGGTAAGGTTCCCACAAGTACCTATTTTCACAACACTTAGTGCGATTTTCACCATTTTCACACATCCACCAACCCTGGCATATCACACATCCCCGCACTCAGGGCTACGCCCTGAGCACGGAAAACCGACTCCCAGCTCGATCCGACGCTCCTAGCGAAACTTGAAAAATCAATGGGAGTCTATGGCAGCTATAGGAAGGGGAGGGGCCAGGGCCACCAAACTCGGTGGAGACCTGGAGGGGGTCGAGACATGTATACACACCGAGTTTGGTCAACTTGGCATGTATAGTTTTTGAGTTATTGAGAGTGCCCAATTTTTTTTTTATATGGGTGTCAATGGCAGCTATGTCAACGGAATGAGCTACAGCCACCAAACTTACAGGGAACCTGGGTCCCCTCCATGAGTCTCTCGAGGCCAAGTATGGGCCCCATACCTCTTATAGTTTTTGAGTTATTGAGAGTGCCCATCCGACTTTTCTGGTTTTCATCCTATATCCTTACCCTAACCCTAACCCTTACCCTAACCCTAACCCTAACCCTTACCCTAACCCCTAACCCTTACCCTTACCCTAACCCTAACCCTAACCCTAACCCTAACCCTAACCCTACCCTTACCCACTCGGGACACTCCAAAACACACTCTGGTAAGGTTCCCACAAGTACCTATTTTCACAACACTTTGGGCAATTTTCAGGATTTTCACCAACACTGGCCGCACTCAGGGCTACGCCCTGAGCACGGACGAGGCACCTGCCGCACTCAGGGCTTCGCCCTGAGCACGGAAGACACTCCAACAACTCCAATTTTACTACACCCAGGAACACTCTCCAGGCACTCGGGACACTCCAAAACACACTCTGGTAAGGTTCCCCAAAGTACATATTTTCACAACACTTTGTGCAATTTTCAGGATTTTCACCAACACTGGCCGCACTCAGGGCTTCGCCCTGAGCACGGACAACGCACACTGGCCGCACTCAGGGCTTCGCCCTGAGCACGGACAACGCACGGACAATGCACCCTGGCCGCACTCAGGGCTACGCCCTGAGCACGGACGAGGCACCTGCCGCACTCAGGGCTTCGCCCTGAGCACGGAAGACACTCCAACAACTCCAATTTTACTTCACCCAGGAACACTCTCCACGCACTCGGGACACTCCAAAACACACTCTGGTAAGGTTCCCACAAGTACCTATTTTCACAACACTTAGTGCGATTTTCACCATTTTCACACATCCACCAACCCTGGCATATCACACATCCCCGCACTCAGGGCTACGCCCTGAGCACGGAAAACCGACTCCCAGCTCGATCCGACGCTCCTAGCGAAACTTGAAAAATCAATGGGAGTCTATGGCAGCTATAGGAAGGGGAGGGGCCAGGGCCACCAAACTCGGTGGAGACCTGGAGGGGGTCGAGACATGTATACACACCGAGTTTGGTCAGGATGGCACGTGTACTTTTTGACTTACAGAGCTTGCTCACTTTTTTTTTTATATGGGTGTCAATGGCAGCTATGTCAACGGAATGAGCTACAGCCACCAAACTTACAGGGAACCTGGGTCCCCTCCATGGGTCTCTCGAGGCCAAGTATGGGCCCCATACCTCTTTTAGTTTTTGACTTATTGAGCTTGCTCATCCGACTTTTCTGGTTTTCATCCTATATCCTAACCCTAACCCTAACCCTAACCCCTAACCCTACCCTACCCTAACCCTAACCCTAACCCTAACCCTAACCCTAGTTTGGTAACTGTACACCTTATGGTTCGGGAGTTATAGAGAGTGTACCCTTTTTTCAAATGCATGGGAGTCAATGGCAGCTATGTCAACGGAAGGGGCTACGGCCACCAAACTTACAGGGTACCTGGGTACCCTCCGTGAGTACCTCGAGGCCAACTATGGGCCCCATAAGTCTTTTACTTTTTCACTTACAGAGAGTGTACCATCGACTTTTCTGGTTTTCATCCTATATCCTTACCCTAACCCTAACCCTTACCCTAACCCTTACCCTAACCCTAACCCTAACCCTTACCCTAACCCTAACCCTTACCCTAACCCTAACCCTAACCCTACCCTAACCCTAACCCTAACCCTAACCCTAACCCTAACCCTTACCCTAAATATAAACAGGAGAAGACATTTCAACACAGCTCCGAGACAACGATCCAGACCCCAGACAGATCGGATCCAATCGGATGATCCAGATTTCTTACAAAAGGTTCGTATCATCCATAAGCTGATAAAATCTGTCCATCACCTCAATAACTTAACACAGAAGGACTATCCTCCATCTCTGAGAAAAATGACGCAGATTTTAGGAACTTTTGTTAAACCAGCAATGCCTAATAAGGACACACAGACTTTGATTGAACAGAATGCTAAAAACTGGACAGAAACCACAGTCGCTATTTTAAGACAAGAGCATTATAATCTCAATGTGGAGAACCATGTTCAAATCCTCTCTCAGTTATCTGCAGAAGACTGGCGCCCTCCCTTTGAAATCGCAGCATCCTGGGCAAAAAGGAACCTGGGTCGCAGACTCACAGCAGAGACATTGGAACAAACACAAGCGGTGATTGTGGCCAAGATGGCTGACTTGAGAGCAACTCAGGACAGCACAGAATCAAGTAGAGGGGAGAGGTTAGTTACAGTGCAGATTCATGCTCCACCCCCTTTTCAACGCACAACTTTTAAAACGGTTACCACGATGACTGAACCACAAGTCTATAAAGATTTGTCAACAAACCTTGAGGAGAACAATGATGAGGAGAGTTTCCACTCAGAGTTGGATCTCGAGCATCCTCAGAAGACGGCGGAGGAAGAACCGACTACACCACCCTCCTCGCCAGATCTACAAATCTGCACGCCGACGAGACATCCCAATACATCGAGGAAACATCTGGACTGGAATCTCCATTTTAAACAGAAATTTGTGATAATGGGAGATTCAAATGTTTCCAGATTGCCATCTTTTGCAGCTGAAGATGTCCAGATTGACAGCCTCCCAGAAGCAAAATGGTGCCATGTTGAGGGTGTCCTGAACAGGGCCACCACTGATGTTGATGTAGAGAAGCTTGTGTTGTCTTTCGGTTTAGGTAACAAGTCACAGAAGGATAAGAGATCACCGGTGGCCGAACTGAGAAGAGCACTTGAGACGGCCCAGGAGCTCTTCCCAGAAACATGTATTTTTATTCCAGTTGTCAATTTTTCCACAGGGCTGCCTCACAGAGAGCAGAGAATGTTGCAACACCTGAACAGCTTCATCACAGGTTTGAAGAACCACATTCCTGCTCTGCCACAGGATCAGTTTAGCACAGAAAGAGATCAGGTCCATTGGACTAGAAACACAGCAATTAACATGCTACAACATTGGAATGACTATGTAAATTTGACATCCCCATAAGCCCGTAGATACGGGAGGGGATGAAAAGTGTTATTAATTTACCCCAAAGAAATTTCCAGCTTTCGGATGCACAATGTGCTTTATTCAGCAAGGGTCTTAAATTTTATTCCCACTACAGGTTACAGTCAAAAATTAATGTACCCTAATCCTAATTTATCCTAATCCTAACCATTGTGATTTTTTAAGCCTAATCCTAACCTTATTTTCTCCTGATCTTGGTGACTCTTAAGGCCTTACCTTAACCAATTTTTCCTAACCCTAACCTTTGTGATTTTTTAAGCCTAATCCTAACCCTATTTTCTCCTGATCTTTGTGACTTTTAAGGCCTTACCTTAACCAATTTTTCCTAACCCTAACCTTTGTGACCTATAAGGCAAAATTCTAATCATATTTTATAGTGGGAGTGGGTTCCAGGAGGTTCAGAGACGATGATGGCCTGTGCATAACAAATTCTGTCGCCTTCGGCGACAGAATTTAATTTTGTTTCCCCTAACCAGCCCGTGCCTCCATCTGCCTCCTGGATTCCTATTCCTTCCTAATTAGCTCAAAATTGAGGTTTTAAAATAAATAATAATAATAATAAAAAAATATATTGAGGAGAGAATCGTTTTTGCAGGATTTTAGAGGTAAAAAAGAAAAGAAAAAAATAAAATTTCCATTGTTTGTGTAAATTTAAAAATGTTGCCTTGTTAAAGACAGGAAAAGAGAAAAAAAGTGTTATTTATCCTTTTGTCTGTATATTGTGATACTGTAACCTGAATTATTAGTTTTCAATGTTCTTGAACGCACCACTGACACGGTGCGACCAATGGCAACACTCCTCATTTGGGGGAGCGGCCAACTCTAATGAAGAACCTTTCTCATTGGCTCTGTGCACCGGAAGCACCGGAATCTGTTTGACATGTTGTTGCAATGCGGCGATGACAGTGCATTTGCAGACCGCACCTGACGCGTTGAGAGCGCTGCTTATTGTAAGTTGTTGTTTAATAGTTAATTAAGCCAGCCTGAAGAAGGTTTCATTGTAAACCGAAACGTTGCAATTTTGGCTTTTTCTACAATTTTTGTAGTTAAAAAATATAATTAAAAGTGCTTTTTGGCAAAAAGTTTGAACTCCGTTTTTTTGCTACAGCATGTAGCCAGTTAGCTATAATTTAGCACGCATCACAGTGGAATTAGAGCTAAAGCTAAGCTACACAAGAGAACATGCCAGCCCGCTTTGATGACGATGACGACTGGATATTGGTTGAACGGAGAGGGGGACGTGGAGGGTACCGCTGGCAGGACCGGGACCGGAGGAATGAAGATTATGGGCCGGTAAGACACTACCGAAGCGAGTACCCTTCCCCTCAAAGCCGACAAATAGAAGAAAGAGGAGAAGGAGGACACGAAGAACAGCGGGGGTGCCGCGCCTGCTCGGATCCGCGCCCTCGACCACCTAGACAAGATGGAGGGAGGAGGAGACAAGATGGATGGATGTGGAGACAAGATGAAAGACAGGATCGAAACACAAATAGGAGAAGATATTTCAACACACCTCCGAGACAACGGTCCAGACCCCAGACAGATCGGATTGAATCGGATGATCCAGATTTCCTACAAAAGGTTCGTATCATCCATAAACTGATAAAATCTGTCCACCACCTTAATAATGTCACACAGAAGGACTATCCTCCATCTTTGAGAAAAATGACTCAGACTTTAGCAACTTTTGTCAAACCAGCAATGCCTAATAAGGACACACAAACTTTGATTGAACAGAATGCTAAAAACTGGACAGAAACCACAGTCACTATTCTACAAGAACATTATAATCTCAATTTGGAGAACGATGTTCAAACCCTCTCTCAGCTATCCGCAGAAGACTGGCGCCCCCCCTTCGAAATCGCAGCATCTTGGGCAAGAAGGAACCTGGGTCGCAGACTCACAGCAGAGACGCTGGACCAAACACAGGCGGTGATTGTGGCCAAGATGGCTGACTTGAGAGCAACTCAGGACAGCACAGAATCAAGTAGAGGGGAGAGGTTAGTTACAGTGCAGATTCATGCTCCACCTCCTTCTCAACGCACATCTCCTAAAACGGTTGCTACGATGACTGAACCACAACTTAATCAAGATTGGTCAACCATCTTTGATGAGAACAATGATGATGAGAGTTTTCACTCAGAGTTGGATCTCGAGCATCCTCAGAAGACGGCGGAGGAAGAACCGACTACACCACCCTCCTCGCCAGATCTACAAATCTGCACGCCGACGAGACATCCCAATACATCGAGGAAACATCTGGACTGGAATCTCCATTTTAAACAGAAATTTGTGATAATGGGAGATTCAAATGTTTCCAGATTGCCATCTTTTGCAGCTGAAGATGTCCAGATTGACAGCCTCCCAGAAGCAAAATGGTGCCATGTTGAGGGTGTCCTGAACAGGGCCACCACTGATGTTGATGTAGAGAAGCTTGTGTTGTCTTTCGGTTTAGGTAACAAGTCACAGAAGGATAAGAGATCACCGGTGGCCGAACTGAGAAGAGCACTTGAGACGGCCCAGGAGCTCTTCCCAGAAACATGTATTTTTATTCCAGTTGTCAATTTTTCCACAGGGCTGCCTCACAGAGAGCAGAGAATGTTGCAACACCTGAACAGCTTCATCACAGGTTTGAAGAACCACATTCCTGCTCTGCCACAGGATCAGTTTAGCACAGAAAGAGATCAGGTCCATTGGACTAGAAACACAGCAATTAACATGCTACAACATTGGAATGACTATGTAAATTTGACATCCCCATAAGCCCGTAGATACGGGAGGGGATGAAAAGTGTTATTAATTTACCCCAAAGAAATTTCCAGCTTTCGGATGCACAATGTGCTTTATTCAGCAAGGGTCTTAAATTTTATTCCCACTACAGGTTACAGTCAAAAATTAATGTACCCTAATCCTAATTTATCCTAATCCTAACCATTGTGATTTTTTAAGCCTAATCCTAACCTTATTTTCTCCTGATCTTGGTGACTCTTAAGGCCTTACCTTAACCAATTTTTCCTAACCCTAACCTTTGTGATTTTTTAAGCCTAATCCTAACCCTATTTTCTCCTGATCTTTGTGACTTTTAAGGCCTTACCTTAACCAATTTTTCCTAACCCTAACCTTTGTGACCTATAAGGCAAAATTCTAATCATATTTTATAGTGGGAGTGGGTTCCAGGAGGTTCAGAGACGATGATGGCCTGTGCATAACAAATTCTGTCGCCTTCGGCGACAGAATTTAATTTTGTTTCCCCTAACCATTTGAACCCCAATAAATCTTCCAAATTAAACTCTACCTAATTTTTATTCCTAAACCTAACCAAGTGTTTTTCTTTAACACTAACCATTTAGCTATCCCAACCCTAACCAATTGAGTTCTTTGTCTCTAACCCTAAACATTTGGCGATTCTAAACATTTCTTTTAAAATTAAGTTTTACCTAATTTTAACCCTAATCCTAACCAACTTATTTTTTATAGTTTAACCCTTACATTTCATTTATCCTAACCCTAACCAATTAAAATATTTCAATTCATTCTAACCCTAACTAATTAAAATTATAATTCATTTTACCCCCCCCAAGTTAAAAACGATTTAAGAAAACCTGTAAATATTTTAAACGAATTCGGTACAGAACAGGGAGACACAAAAAAGAAAAAGGGGGCGGAGCCTCGCCTGAGGGAGGAGATAAATAGGGCTGCAGAGCAGCTTGCAGCTCATTTCTGCTCCAGCCAGCGAAGCGACAGCATCTCCCTCAGAGCTCGGCTTTTTCTTTTTATAACTTTTTACTGCGCCCAGCCTGAAGAAGACCCGTTTCAGGGTCGAAACGTCGCGAAGGGCGCTCATTATTATTTTTTATTTCTAAAAAATTTAACAAAAAAAATTTTTTTTGAAAGAAAACATAAAAACAACAAAAAAATATAAAAAATTAAAAAACAACAAAAAAAAGAAAAGAACCAATAACTTATCGATTTTATTTTTTGATCGTTTTCTCCCTTTTTGAAAGGGAATTTTTATTTGTTTGAATTTTTTTGTTTCTTTTTTATTTTTACGTATTGTTTCCGAAAACGGAAACCCTCCCTTAGTTTTTTATTCAATTGTTTAGCACAAACAAACACATTTTACACAAAACATTGTCACATTCACACACAACCAAGACACCACACAACAACACAAAACAAACATGGAAGACGGATGGACGATGGTGGGACGACGCCGTCGTCGTCCGGGATTTCGCCGTCCTTTCAGGGACTGGGACCGGGGAGGCTCTCCGGATTGGAGGGCCAGTGCACCTCCCTCCTATAGGAGGAATCAGTTCCCCTACCCTAGCCGGCCAGCGCCTCCACCGAGGGCTCCCCGGTTCTATGGTCCTCAGTCCCGTTCCTTTGCCTCAGTCGTGCGCGGTGATTATCCCCGACAGGCCAGGAGAGAGATTCCTCCTTCGAACGGAGAACCCGATGTTAGGCGACAACCAGCTGACCCCCAGTTTGGGGCACTGGTTCGTAAACTACATACCATCCTTAAAACGGTTCATCATCTCCAAAATGTTACCCCGGAACCTGATAAACCGGAACCACGCATGATTTCCGGAATGGTGGAAGTATTGGCTGGAATGATTAAACCAGCATTGCCCACTCGAGAAACTATGGATCTGATTATTGGGAATGCTAAAAACTGGGGTCAAGTCACTTACCAGATTTTGGAACAACACTATGAGGAAAGCTTGAAGCGCCTCCTGGATGACCTCCCAGCCCTATTCATCCCGCAATGGAAGGAGGCTTTTGATGTGGCAGTTCGTTGGGCAAAACGGAACTTGTCCAGAATAACAAGGGATGTTATTGATTGTGCGGAGGCCTTAATCTTGGAGAGGGTAGGCCCAACCGAACCTCCCCGTCGGGAACGTACTCGTGAGACCACCACAGTGACTCAGAGAGGTGTCTCAAAACAGGGAAAGCAACGGGATGTTGGGACCTCAATGAGCCCACCCTCAGGACAATGGTCGGTTGTTCCGGACACACCACGGGACTCCACAAGTCCAATAACTAGACAAAGAAGGTCTATTGCCACCATGACCCATAACCAAGACCGTGAGATGACGGTCCACGAGGAGGTGGCAGGGCCATCTACTCCGCGTGAACAAAGGACGCACAGACCAAGCAGGGCTCTTGTTCCGTCCTATCGGAATACCGTGGACGTTGATCAGGAAAGTGCTGGAACATCCCAAGACGGGGAGTTTCCAGCATTCTCCTCAGACCATCCAGAACTTGAGTCCCTTTTTGATGAGATGCACGAGGAAGAGGAAAGAGAGGAAGCTCAAAAACGACTTCGTGTGCGTTCAGTGCGATTCACTGACACTGTAGAGAATCAGACTGAACCTACAGGAGAGGAGGATGTCTTTGAAGACTCCTACGAGCTGTTCTCACAACCCGAACCACCTCGGTTTAAAGCCACAAAACATCCTCACACCCAACGAAAATGCATCGACTGGAATCTGGTTGTAAGAAAGAAGTGGCTTATCATTGGAGACTCAAATCTGAGCAATCTTCCACCTTTTTTCTGCAGAGACTTGCAGATTGATAGTTATCCAGGGGCTCACTTCCGACATGCACAGGCCTTGATTGAGAAATCCACACCAGTGCAAGGTCTGGTGGTGGAAAAAGTAATTCTGGCATTTGGCATTAACAGTCGAGCAAATAAGTCCAGGGAAACTACAGTAAAAAACTTGCAGGCGGCTCTCAGAACCGCAAAGAGAAAGTTCCCATATGCAGAGATCTGGATTCCATTGGTGAATTATTCATCAGATCTTCCTGAGGATGAAAAGGAGAATTTAAAGATCCTTAATGAACACATTGAGAGAAACATGCCTTTCATTCCACTCTTACCTGAGGACCAGTTCGGGACAGGACTAGACGACATACATTGGACTGACGAGACTGGCAGGGCCATCCTGGACCATTGGTTGAGGGTGTTAAACTCCATGTCCCCCTGAACCTGCGATCAGAGGGGGTGGAGAATAATGCCGCCTTACACACAAAAGACGTTGTGGTCCTAGCTAAAAATTGCATATTGTCTAGACCACAATATGAGCTTTTAGGCAGAGGCTTATCATTCATCCCAACTCTTGAAATAGGAAAAGGACAGGAAACTCAATTGGAATTTGACCTACAAACCTATCATCGAAAAATTAAATTGGCTGCATATTTCAAAAATACTGGAAATTACAAATCTACACCGTTCTCGGGACCGTCCATCTGGGTACCTTCTATGGAGCTGTTACCACAGGAAGTTAAAAATTTAATTCATGAAGATAAAAATGTTCTTAAAAACCATTATAGACAAATTCATGAAAAACCGAATCTTACACAAGAAGGGGTTCAAGCCCTTAGGGATCTGCAAAACATGAAACATCTTGTCATAAAGCCAGCGGACAAGGGGTCTGCCATTGTAGTCATGAGTCGTGAACAATATAAATTTGAAGCTGAAAGGCAACTGAATGACACAAAATATTATAAGAAATTGGACAAACCATTATATAGGGAAACCATTCCAATGGTGACTGAAATTATCAATAAATTAAAAAAGGAGAAATATCTTAATGAAAAACAAAGACAATATTTGATTGGAAACGTAGAACCAAGGGAACGAAGATTTTATATATTACCTAAAATTCATAAAAATAAGAAGGATTGGACGGTCCCTTTTGAAATCCCGCCTGGGAGACCAATAGTTTCAGACAGTGCAAGTGAAACCTATTTTACAGCAGAATATCTTGATTACTTTTTAAATCCCTTGTCTGTCAAACACCCTGCCTATGTCAGAGACACATATCATTTTGTAGAAATAATTAAAAATTTAATACTTCCACCTAAATTTAATTTTTTTTCTATGGATGTAGAGAATCTTTACACCAATATCCCTATACAAGCTGGGATTGCTTGTATTAAAAAACTCTTTGAAGAAAATCCAGACCCAAAACGGCCCGATGAAGCATTAATAAGGTTGTTAGAGATTAATCTTATGCGGAACGATTTTGTTTTTGAGGAACAATTTTATTTACAGATCAAAGGAACCGCAATGGGCAAACGATTTGCTCCATCCTATGCGAATATTTACATGTTCCATTGGGAAAAGGAGGCCCTAAAAAAATGCATCAAAAAACCATTATATTATTTACGGTATTTAGATGATCTGTGGGGCATCTGGACTGGTTCCGAAAATGAATTTAGAGAATTTGTGGACACCTTAAATTCTCATGATCCCTCTATCCAACTCAAAGTAGAATTTAACGAAAACTCAATTAATTTTTTGGACACCACAGTGTTTAAGGGGAGGGATTACAGACTTAGAGGTAAATTAGATATCAAGGTTCATTTTAAAACTACAGATACACATGCATTGCTTCACAGGAAAAGTTTCCACCCAACACATACATTTAAGGGAATAGTTAAGTCCCAGATTCTCAGATTCCAAAGAATATGTACCAGATCGGAATACTTTAAAGAGGCAATATCTATTCTTTTCAAGGCCCTAAGGAATAGGGGCTATTCCAGATCATTTTTAAGACTCTGTCTCAAAAAATCTAAATTTACGGAGAGGACGGCGAAAGGGAATTTAATCCCACTCATCACAACCTATTCCACAAACAGTAAAAATTTGAACAGGAAATTTAAAACCAATTTTGAACAAATCATGGGTTCCAGCATAAATTTTCAATCATCTAAGGTCATTTCGGCATACAAAAGAAACAAAAACTTGTCCGATTTACTAGTGAGAGCAAAACTGCCTTCTCTGAAACAATTTCAAAAACCTAAATTGTTGGATTTCCAGTTTAAAAATTTAAAATTCATAAAAAACATGAGGGATAAAAGGATACTGGCCATAGGTCAGAGATTTACACCAAAATCACAAAATTGTGTTTACGTTATAGACTGCCAACATTGTGGTAAGAAATATGTAGGGGAAACAAAAAACACATTGTCGACACGTATGATTCAACATCGCTACAACATAAGGAACCACAAAGAATTGGAGACACCATTGGTAAAACATTTTGTTGAACACGGACTACAAAAAATGACACTTTCAGGATTACAACGGAACATCAATTGGACAGACAAAGAGAGGAAAAACATGGAAAGACGATGGATTTTTTTGCTGGGGACTAAGGAACCGTATGGATTTAACTTTAAATAACATTGAAAATGTTGGTTTTCACATAAAATTACAAGCAAAATGTCTTAAACCCCTTATATCTAAGATCTATCGCTAACCCCTATATACACATATATATATTTTTTTCCCCCCTAAATCCTAACCAACTGACCTTTAACCCTGAACATTTACATTACTCTAACCCTAACCATTTGAACCCCAATAAATCTTCCAAATTAAACTCTACCTAATTTTTATTCCTAAACCTAACCAAGTGTTTTTCTTTAACACTAACCATTTAGCTATCCCAACCCTAACCAATTGAGTTCTTTGTCTCTAACCCTAAACATTTGGCGATTCTAAACATTTCTTTTAAAATTAAGTTTTACCTAATTTTAACCCTAATCCTAACCAACTTATTTTTTATAGTTTAACCCTTACATTTCATTTATCCTAACCCTAACCAATTAAAATATTTCAATTCATTCTAACCCTAACTAATTAAAATTATAATTCATTTTACCCCCCCCAAGTTAAAAACGATTTAAGAAAACCTGTAAATATTTTAAACGAATTCGGTACAGAACAGGGAGACACAAAAAAGAAAAAGGGGGCGGAGCCTCGCCTGAGGGAGGAGATAAATAGGGCTGCAGAGCAGCTTGCAGCTCATTTCTGCTCCAGCCAGCGAAGCGACAGCATCTCCCTCAGAGCTCGGCTTTTTCTTTTTATAACTTTTTACTGCGCCCAGCCTGAAGAAGACCCGTTTCAGGGTCGAAACGTCGCGAAGGGCGCTCATTATTATTTTTTATTTCTAAAAAATTTAACAAAAAAAATTTTTTTTGAAAGAAAACATAAAAACAACAAAAAAATATAAAAAATTAAAAAACAACAAAAAAAAGAAAAGAACCAATAACTTATCGATTTTATTTTTTGATCGTTTTCTCCCTTTTTGAAAGGGAATTTTTATTTGTTTGAATTTTTTTGTTTCTTTTTTATTTTTACGTATTGTTTCCGAAAACGGAAACCCTCCCTTAGTTTTTTATTCAATTGTTTAGCACAAACAAACACATTTTACACAAAACATTGTCACATTCACACACAACCAAGACACCACACAACAACACAAAACAAACATGGAAGACGGATGGACGATGGTGGGACGACGCCGTCGTCGTCCGGGATTTCGCCGTCCTTTCAGGGACTGGGACCGGGGAGGCTCTCCGGATTGGAGGGCCAGTGCACCTCCCTCCTATAGGAGGAATCAGTTCCCCTACCCTAACCCTAACCCTTACCCTAACCCTACCCTTACCCTAACCCTAACCCTTACCCTAACCCTTACCCTAACCCCTTACCCTAGCACTAGGGGGCAACAAAGAGTAACAAACTCAAATTCAAATTTAACGGACGAGGAAGAGAACGGAAGGCTTGTGCATGTCAGTTGGAGAAAGACGGCGTGGCGGGAGGCTGTGTGGGGGCGCGGGATGGCCCGTGCATCACTCTCCTGTCGTCGGGCAGGCAAGAGCTTCCCCACACCTAACCAGCCAGTGCCTCACGAGCCTCCGCACTATTCGCCTGCCCGCTGTCCAGTATCCAGCTGGCTTTTTCTTTTTATTTGCATTTTTATTCTTTTATATTTTTTTATTTTATATCCTTACCCTCTGTGTTTTCCCTTAACCTAACCTCAGTGTCTGTATACGTGGATGAATGCATGTGTGATGCCTAAACCTAACCCTTGACCTTTGACCCCACCCTAAATGTGTGTGTGTACTTACCTGATGTGTCCTTACCCTAAATGTGTGTGGATGTTTTCGTGCTTGTGCAACGTCACTTACCTTTCGTTTCAAACCAATCCTGGTGTGTCAATTTAAATAATTTCTGCATTTTTTGTAAGTCCATGTGAACATTTTATTTAAAAAGAATGAAGAACAGTATCACAGGGGGTGCCTAACTAAATTTAAGTTGCAGGAATAATATTAAAGAGGGGGCCGTAAGAAACAGAAACAGAAAGAAAGAAATACATACCTGATGAAGACACAGAAAAAGTCGAAACGTCGTATACTGAGCACTAGGGGGCAACAAAGAGTAACAAACTCAAATTCAAATTTAACGGACGAGGAAGAGAACGGAAGGCTTGTGCATGTCAGTTGGAGAAAGACGGCGTGGCGGGAGGCTGTGTGGGGGCGCGGGATGGCCCGTGCATCACTCTCCTGTCGTCGGGCAGGCAAGAGCTTCCCCACACCTAACCCGCTAATAACCATATGCCAAAGGCAGCAAACTTGAAGAATGCAATGTGGTGCTGAGTAAAAGCACATCAGAAAAAATTTGTGTGCTGTTTTATTTGCAAGGTGCTCTGCTTACAGGCAGATTGCAATTGTTACAAAGCTGTTTACACATAAGTGTAAGCATGATCCCATAAGGGGAAAAATAGTTTGAAGTAGATTAAACTAAACTAAATCTTTGAAATTAACTGTTTAGAACAGCAACAATGCAATTTACTTTGAGGGATTTTACTTTTTAGGGACATGTCTTCCCATACCCATTAGCAGTACATTGAATAGGCCATATGATGGAAACAGTCACAACTACTGTGTAGCATTTTGTTTTTGAACTCAGAAATAATGCTAAAGAAAGAGTTTTGGATTTCATCAATAAATTGTTCATGTTTTTACATTTAAAATGAATGTCCTCATATGTGGACATAATTTGTTTCAGCAACTAAATCATGTAAAAAGAATTTTATATTTGGGGTGATTGGGACCTAATGATTGCAAAAATCAAAGAGGATTTAATAATAGATGCCATGCAAGAGCTCAGGTCTTAGGAGGTTAAAGCTGTTTAGCTGACCTTTAAGCTGAAGATTTCCTAACATTGATTCCTTTTGCAGTTAGAAGCGGTGGAGCTGTAGAATTAAAGACAGAATACCAGTTGGTGTGTATGTTGCTGTGTGTGTGTGAGGCTATTCCTCATAGAAGACTGGACTGCATTTAAGACTCCCGAGTCCTAGAGTCACCTTTCCCACGTGCTGTTCCTATAGGCGGAACCTGGGAAGGCTGATACGTACCGGGCCCCTGGTTTCAAAAACACGCTATCCGTTAACACCGCAAGGTGGAACTAGCATGCCCAGGAAGCTGAAGCGTTCTCCGTAGATTCTCAGCCGGTCTGGTCTGTATTGAGTGCCGACAGTGTGCTTTGTGGGTCGCTGACTCAGCCTAACCAAACTGAAAACCAGCAGATCTTCACCACGTTTTTACAGCTCCTCGTGCAACAGTGCCCCCAAGAGAGATGAACAAAAGCAGCCATAGCAAGGTGTCCATTCTTCCAAAGAAGGAGAACCCTGACCAGCCACAGCAAGATGCCGCCTTCCAGGTCTCCAGATACCTGCTGGGATTCAAACCATCGCTACTGGAATGAGAGCAAAGAGCCATTCTAGTGCCATCATACACCGCAAGACCTCTAGAAAGCTCAGTATATGTGGTCCAAAAAGGGTACATGGCCACATTACAGTCACGAGACCTCTCCAAAGCAGCAAACAGGAGAGTCTTCTGTAATTGAATGTGCAGCAGGCAGCAGTTCAACAATGCACAACCCATTCTCAGTCATGGTGCCAATTTCTACATGTTTCCAAGATGATTCTAAGCCATCTAGTTAAACAGAGGATCTCATGCTGGTTGAAATGGTATATGGTTTGCTAGGGATTGCAGTAAAAACAGTGAAACTAGAAGCAAAAATCTGAAGCCCCACCATGCAATGCATTCTGGGAAATGCTGACGGACATTTTATAGTTAATTTTTGATGTTCAGAATGTCATTAACACACATTTCTGGCTCCTAGCAGAAGCTAAGAGATGAGATTTGAAGCTGGGCTGTAATTTCTATCTTAAAAACGGAGTTTGAAGAGAAATCAAACTACATAAAACATTTTTAAAAGCATACTTATAAACCGAATTCCAGCCTTCAGAGCAGCATTAAGATAACACTTCATCAATCAGAGGTTCAGAGCTGAGATTTTAAAGCTGAGCTGTGAGTTTATTCCAAAAAACTGAGTTTAAAAAGTAAAAGGAGAAATTCAGTTTAAAGAAGCCAATTCCTAGTGAGCAGAGAAGCATCAAGGCAAAACTCTTTCATCCAACAGAAACTCAGGGATGAGATTTTAAAGTTGAGCCGTAATTAATAAAAAAAACAGCTCAAAAACAAATAAAAAAAGAATAAAATCTGGTTACGTTGAGGTAAGAGGCCACTGAGGCTAGGGATAAGTCCCAGCTTGATAGGAGGTTCTTAGCAAGAATTTGACTAGGCTGAAAAATAATTGGGAGTCTATGGCAGCTTTATGAAGGGAGTAGGCTAGGACCACCAAACATGGTGGGCACCTGCAGAAGGTTAGAGTGAGAATACACACCAAGTTTGGTCAAATGAGCACTTATAGTTTTTGAGTTATTCAGAGTGAGCAAATGAATGGAGTCAATGACAGCTATGTCAAGGGAATAAGCCACACCCACCAAAGTTGGAGGGTGTAGCTCAAGTACATGTGTGGTAGGTCCCTCCACCACACATATAAAATATACTAAAGACCCTCTATACCAAACCTGGGCATTGTACGGCCCCAGGGCCGCATACGGCCCTTTGATTGACTCTGACCGGCCCTTGTAACGTTAATTGGAAATTACAAAATAAACATATTTTCTTATTTTACCTGATGCATGGACTGAAGCTGCATTGCTTTTATTTTGAAGTTGTTTTTTATTTACGTACATGATGACGCAAAACGTATATTGAGGCATGTGCGTGATTTGATCGTTGTCACTAGCAAGTCACAAGAGGACTTTAGCCCTCAGAAATGTCTGCTCATGCTAAAAAAAGAAAGGTAGATGCCGAATGCAGGGTTTTCAACAAAAATTGGACTGCTAAGTATTTATTTACTGAAGTGAGAGGTAAAGCCATGTGTTTAGTTTGCGGGGAGCAGATCGCCGTGTTTAAGGACTACAATTTGAGTCGGCATTACGAGACAAAACACGGGGAGAAATACAAGAACGTGACTGATGCTGAAAGGGCGCGGACATCGGAAGCTTTGCTAGCTAAACTGCAAAAGCAGCAAGGCTTTTTTACCAAGCTTCACACATCCAGGGATGCAGCAACCAAGACCAGCTTTGTGATAGCTCACAAAATCGCTAAAACCAGTAAGCCATTCTCGGAGGGGGAGTTTATCAAAGAGTGCTTGGTGGACTCTGCAGCTTTAATATGCCCTGAAAAAAAAGAAGAATTTGAGAAAGTCCCGCTCTCCAGGCGAACCGTGACGAGAAGGGTCGAGGACATATCGTGCAATCTGGAGCTTCAGCTGCAAAATGAGGTGGCAAATTTTGACTTTTTCTCCTTGGCTTTGGATGAAAGCTGTGATGTCCGTGACACAGCCCAGTTACTTGTATTTGTCCGCGGGATAACGCCGGACTTCAAGATTACGGAGGAGCTGGCAGCAATGCGGTCGATGAAAGGAACAACTACAGGGAGCGATCTCTTCATGGAGGTGAATGCGTGCATGGACACACTGGGACTGAAATGGGACAGACTGGCAGGTGTCACAACGGACGGTTGTCCAAATTTTACAGGGAAAAATGTGGGACTTTTAAAACGTATGCAAGATAAAGTGGCTGAAATCGACGCAGATCAGGAATTAATATTTTTGCATTGTATTATACACCAACATGTGTTGTGCAACTCGGTGCTAAAAATGAACCATGTTATTAATGTTGTTAGTAACATAGTAAACTTCATCAGGGCACGGGCATTGAATCACAGACAGTTTGTCGCACTTTTGGAGGACCATGCGTCTGAGCATAGTGACATCAGTTACCACACACCTGTCAGATGGCTCAGCCTGGGCAAAGTGCTAAAAAGAGTTTGGGATCTGAAAACAGAGATTCGAGAGTTTTGTGAGATGAAAGGCAAAGACATCCCAGAGCTCTCAGATGAGGACTGGATGGCAGATTTTGCATTTGCTGTTGATGTGACCGCACTGATGAATGACCTGAATACCAAACTGCAAGGCAGGGGCCTTTTTGTTCATGAAATGCACACCCTGGTGAAAGCTTTCATGAAAAAGATGTTGTTTCTTTCAAGCCAACTGGAGAACAACAATCTCACTCACATGTAAACCCTGAAAGAAGTCACACCATCAGCCGATCACCTCCGCAGGTACTCATCCATGTTAGGAGCATTGCATTGTGAGTTTTCAAGGAGATTTGAAGATCTCAGGACAATCGAGGATGAAATGCACATGATTTCCTCTCCCTTTACCTGCAGTGTGGATAATGCACCCAGTGATGTTCAGCTGGAACTCATTGACCTGCAGTCTGATGCAGTACTGGCAGAGCTCTTTAAATCAGGATCTCTGCTGGATTTCTACTCTTCTCTCAAGGAGGAGAACTTTCCAAACATGAAGAGTGTCAAGAAAACTGGCATAGGGTGTGAGATCTTTCCGGGTGCATGCAGAAAAGGTGTATAGAGGCCTGAGAGAAAAATACAGCAATCTTGTGATTTGATTATAATAATAATTAATTGTATATGTATGATATGGGTATAAGTAATCACTGAATAACATTCTGAAATGTATGTCTGAGTAATGATCTGTAACGACAACAACAATGAAATGATTATGTCTGATGATTTATAATAAGTGAAAGATGTGATTTATTGTTAATGAATATCAAAAGCTGTGATGATTTGAAATCAATTTCACAGTAATACAGGTTGAATGTGCCTAATGAATAGTAACAGATTGTCACGAAGTGCGGGTGGTGAGAGTGGTGAGGCAGATGCAGCGGACCCAGGTATGATGAATTATGATGTTTTTAATGAAAATAACTTAGTCCAAACAACGAGCAGGAGTAACGCACACTGAACACGAAGAGACTAAACACTGACGACACTGAAGCTAACATTGACGAGGACCCGACGAGGAACAAGGAACACAGGTGGAGTTAAATACACAGGAGGGTAATCACAGAGACGAGACACACCTGGGAACAATCAAGGGGAGGACAGGACAACGAAGAGACTTAAGGACACAGAAAACTCTAACTAAACACAGAAAAACACAGATCCTGACACAGATAATATAGTGAGTTAGAGAAAGAAGAGGAATTTATGGGTGAGGTCCTGATAACAGGAAATGTCGCAAGCGGTTCTGAACAGATGGCCAGGGCGCACAGGATGGGTGGTATGGTGAGGTTGGCTAAGATCAACAGGGTTGGGGAAGAACGGGACTTTCCACACTAGTCAGCAGACAGGAGGGGCCATCGGGGCTTTGCAGCAGATGTTCATGAAGTCACGTAGACCGAACACTCTACATACACACATATGGTAGAGAAGTGTATAAAAACAGGCTGAAAAAAGGAACCAACTGTTCCTAGTCCGGCGGCGCTGAAGAAGAGACAACACGAAAGAGCAGATTGAGCAATGGACCGCACTTTGGAACCACGGTGAAGCTCGGTCTTCACGCTGCTAAGAAAGGACTGGATCCCACCGCCTCAGCTCTGGTTCTTAATTCGACCATCGGTCCCGTCTCAACCCAACAATTTCAACCTCTGCAACAAGACTTGGAGGAAGGACAAAGACCCCTAAGGGATAAGGAACTGGGTTTTGCAAAAGGATTCGGACCCGTTCTACTTTGTTCCCTTTCTAAGGAGGATTTTTCCACACAAGACAAAGACTTCGACCAAGGATGCTAGAAACTCCTGTTGCCAAAAGATCCACCATCGTCTGGGTATGAGTTGAATCTGCTCCATAAAAATCCATCTTAGAACCTGCGACATAGGTTAGGGAAAGAAACAGGATAAAATGGTTATACATGTCGACCTTATTATACTGCTCTTGAATTATATACAATTGATTATTAATCTGTATGTCGCATATCCCTGCTTAAGCTTGCTTAATAAATGTATACTATAAAATTCTAATGAGGTTGGTGGACATTGGAATTAATTGAGTCATTTAATTGTTTATCAGTTCTTTTGATCAAGGTAAAACTAATGTACATGATTCCAGTAAATAGGAGGCTTCATAATTTCCTTTGGTGAGAGTAAATAATGACCCTGGGACTTACATCCAAGTCACTAAATCTAATCTAGCCGGTTCCAAGAGCGAGTTATATGATAGGAAGCGAGCTACCGTTAACAGAAGTGGTTATGGGAATTATGCAGCTGCGAGGGCTACTCAGCTGATTGTTTCTTAACTGTAAAGGGTCGTAGCTTCTGGATTGGAGGTAGTTAGAGCTAGACGAATCGCTTTCGCCACCAGTTTGAACAGATTATCTCTCATAGATCTCCTCTAGGGTAATACCCAGGTCTTAGAGATTTTCCGGACCTGTTAGACAGAGAACTGGTCAGTAGTCAGCCCAGGAGAGTTGTGAGGAAAGGGCGGGGCTGGCTATTGCGCAATAACAGACAAGAGACATGCTCAGAAGATGTTGGTTCTCTTTGGCTCTACCTACATATGTGAACAAACATTTTCAATGATGAAGTTCATGAAATCCAGTTACAGATCATCTCTCACTGACGATCATCTGTCAGCTGTGCTTCGCATCTCCACCTCAGACATTCAACCTGATTTTGATGCACTCGTTAAAGCCCAGCAGAGACTAGATTTCTCTCACTGAACAAGAAAAAATAACTTAAAAATGTAAAAAGTTTTAAATGGTTGAGTTGTGCATGATTTTAATTATATTGTGGTTATTTTTATTTGCATGTTTAGCGTGTTTTTATGATGCCGTTTTAGGGATTAATTGCCTTTCCCATTGTTTTGTGAAATTCGCTTGAATAAATTACATTTTTTGGAAGGCAACCTCATGTTTTCATTGCTTAATTATAACATGTACTCTTACCAGCTTGTCAAAACAATGCTATTTACTGCTTTTTACAAAGAAGTACAGTTCATATTATGCAGAATTGAGATCAGCCTTTTGGCCGGCCCTCCACAATATTTTCTGTTTCTCATGTGGCCCCATGGAAAAAATAATTGCCCACCCCTGCTCTATACCAAGTTTGGTCATCCTACCACTTTTAGGTTTTGAGCTATTTCAAGTGCCCTGTCAACCAAGTGGGTTTCATCATATATTCCATAACCCCTGATCCTAACCTTGTCTGGGCCATCCTTAGGTGAGGGTGTATAGTGGTAATGGCTGAAACACCCCAGGATCCTGAGGTTCACTACTGATGATGTGTTCCAAATTTTAATAAATACATAACATGTTAGATTGTCATGGTTATTGATTTTGTATATGCATCTGTGTACTTTATACTTCAGATAAACTGATACAGGGGTATGTCATTGTGACACTAAACCACCCCTAAGAGTTTTACTGATCCTCTTGGGGTAATTTTGGCATATCTTAAGATGTGCCTAAGTATCTTAAGATATGGGAAGACTCCACGGACATGGGGACTTGACCAGCGTGTCCGGCCTCCCTGAAAATCCCCAGGAGAAACCATGTTTGTCCCTCTAGCATTTATACTTTTTGAGTTATTCCCACTTTGACTGATCTTCAGGTGGCTTTTACCCCCTATCTCCAATACCTTCATATAATTATCTAGTCAGGATGAGCTCCACACTATCCAAAGCACAAATGACAAAGTCAGGTCCCTTTGTGTTTCCCTCCCACACTGTAGCAATGCAGCGCAATTTCTGTGCATATTTAGCACTTTTATCTGGTACGACATTACTACAAAAGACATTAATCACCTGGAATGTAAATAAAGTCTGTACAAAAGTCTGTTAATTATCTGTTTTTGGCCCTCTAGTTTAGTTTTTCTTTATCAAGGTGTTTTAGATGTAGTATATTATTTCAGCCACTGGGTGGCTTCTCGTTCATATTTGCTACCTCTTGCTTATAGATCTGAGTATTGAGTGGTGCTGCTCTTATGAAACACCGTAGATAAATAAAACCACACACACACACAATCACCCACCCAAACGTGCCTTTATATGTATGGAAGAACCTCAAGAGCTAATTAAAGTCAAGTAAAGCTCAATTCTGGACTCGGACGTTCTCTTATTTCGCTAACTCACCTAAACATATATATCAGCTGTGATAACCCGACACCCTGGAGTGATTGTTTATCCATAACCAAACCAGCATCAGTTTTCATTACAAAGTCCAAAATGCAGCCAAACACTTTAAAATCTTTATTCATTCAAAAATGTGATGAATGTGACATAGACATAGTAATGTTACAAGAAACACATCTTTCTAAGAAACAAACATGAAAATTAAAACAAAGCTGGGTTGGACAGATATTTTAATCTCCAGGGACTGCTGCTTCTAAAGGTGTGTATATTTTCATCTCCAAATCAACACAATTTACAGTGTTAAAAACCATCTGCGAGGTAATTTGTTTTGCCATTTTAAAAATAGGTATAAGAAATTTAAGACATCCTGGGTATGTAGGTCTTAAAAGCTTCATACCCAAATCTGTTTACAAATTTGTTCATGGGGAAACATGAACAAATTTGGAGCTCTGTCCATATCAAAACATTGAAAAGTATTGTGGTAGAAGATTGATACTGAGCACTTCTAATCCAGAATTATAGTTATCACTTAAGGAATATATTACAAATGTTCTGTGTGTAGGTTAGTGATGTGTCCAGGTACTGTGATTGTGTAGTGATGGCTGTGTATACAGTACCTGTGTCATGCATATAAAAATACATAATGCAGCCTTATTGTTGCATGTCTCTGAGACATTGCTGATATTACATTGAACAGATGCTACACATGCATTATTCTTTCAGAATGTGATTAAAACTGTGGAGCTTTTGGGCTGTGGTACATCAGTGTAAATAATTTCCCCCATTCCTCTCAGTCCCATCCCATAATGTGTTTTTGTCATGTTATGTTTTGTTACATTGCTGGTTGAAATATTAATAAAGATACATAATCCAACAGCCTGTTCAGAGTTTGGGTCTGATCAAAATGTGTTGTAGCGAAACAGCATCTCCATGATCCAGGAGGAACCTCAGTCTCCTTAGGAGCCAGTCAGGGAAAATGTGAAGAAAATGTGAAATGTGAAATGTGAACCCTGAAAACTGCATCTGCTGTTCTGCTTGGACCAAACAGATCCAGATAAAACAATAATGTTCAAAACAGCTGATCAGTCGTTCTTCTGTCTTTGTGCTCGCCCTCTGCAGTGGCGCAGGACGCAGCGAAGCCCCGCCCAGCAGAGGGCGGCGCCAGCAGCTATGATGAGCAGCATAGTCACTCCTGTGTCCAAGCTGTAGTACTGGAACCAGTACAGGTCATGTGACGCCAGCCTCAGGTGTTTAGCTCCTCCATGCCGCATCACAAACTCCAACCAGAAGGCGGCGGTGCTCAGTGGTGCCACCGGTTGCTGTTGCTGCAGCGAAGACAGCTGCTGCATGTTGGACCTGAAGCTGAGCATCATGGGAAGAAAAACAAGTCAACACTTTTACTGTGAAAATGCTGCAACAAGAACAGGTCAGGAGATTTATTTCAGAGACAACACTCCTAAACAAGCACCCTTTCCAACTAAAATCCTGCTTCCTGTGATGTTACTGTGAGGATTTCTTTTATTCTGTGTTACTTTGGTTCCTGTACCGTCTCCTGCCCCTGATTGCTCCCAGCTGTGTCTCGTGTTCCCTGATTACCTTCCCTGTGTATTTAATCCCACCTGTGTTTCTTGTTCCCCGTTGGATCCTTGTTGTGTTGTGCTTTTGTTTAGTAACCACCAGTGTCTGCGATTACCTTGTCTCATCGCTCATTTCTGCAGCCTGGATTTCTGTACACTCTCTTATTAAAAACATCATTTGCATTTTAATCTGGGTAGAACCACGTCTACCTTACCACCTCTAACCGCAACTCATGACAGTTACCCTCACCTGGGTTCATTGATGACAGCATGCAGCGCCTGCTCCAGCTCATCCACTGTCATGTGGTTGAAGTGGAGGACGACAGCGGCACCGCGGCGGCTCAGACGGGCTAGATTGTCTGGCTGATCACCAAACAGTGGGATGCCGACCACTGGAACGCCATGAAACAATGCCTCGTATAAACCGTTGGTCCCGCCGTGCGTCACAAAGGCACGGGTCAGTTGATGTCCTGAAGGTGACAGAGCTCTTATTGTGAAGGTTTTATTTTAAAAAAAAGCTGCCGCTGATTTACTACCAGATGACAAATTCATAGTTTTACTTTGCAAAGCTCTAACAGAAAGAGGAAAAGAGAGCAGACTTTTAGTTTGAAAAGCTGAGATAGGAAGTCATACCAAGCAAGTCATTCTGAGGGATCCAATCAAAAAGCTTCGTATTTGGTGACAGAGTTGCCGGGGTTTTGCCACGATAACGCCAAATTACCTGAAAGATGTCACATGAAAACAGCAGTTAAGTGGTGAGAAGAAACGGTGACAGGAAGTGAGTGGGTGGAGTCTCTGACCTTCTGTGGTAATCGTCCCAAAGCAGAGGCAATGACATTTGCTCTGTCTGGTGACAGATTGGTTACCATGGAGCCAAAGGTGACAAGCACTACGCCAGCATCTCCGGAGCTCTGCATGAAGGCTTCCAGGTCCTGCAGGAAGTGACACAAGCTTAATGTAATTTCATCACTTTGAACTGTAAGTGAAACAGGAAGTTGAACCATGCCTCTGGCAGCTGATTGGCTGGTCTACAGTGAAGACCGCCCACATAGAAAAAGTTTGGAGGTATTGGCCGTGGCGTCTCGATGTCCCAGAAGGTCCTGATCAGCCAGACATCAGCCCTGCCCAGGGAGCTACAGAAGCTGCTAGGACTTCCTGTTTACACAAACACGACTCAGATGTTTTTCTGGAGGAAAAGCACTTCACAAATTCAACTCAAACCCTGACAGTCTGAATGTATTTTCTGGTCTTTGCCCAAAGTCAACTATGATTCATCATGAGGTGTGATAGACACGCCTTCCTCAGTCTTTATGTCATGTATACCAGCCAAACAAACTTGCAACAGATACACAAACATCATATTTCAACATTAGAATGATGATAAACATGTGAAGCAGATTGCAGCTGTGAGACTATAGAATAAAACTCAGAACGCTAATGGAGCGGATGTCTCCACCCTGGTCCTACCCTGCGGCGGGTTCATGCTCTCTTTTTGAGGCTTCTTATGATGGATTTAAATGACAAAGATGATCAGCACCAACCTTTGATCTCAGTGTAGAAAGAATCAAGTGTCATTTTCCAGGTCAATTCGCTCAACACAGACATCCCTGTGTAGGTCAGCATGTTGACCAGCCGTTCCCCGAAAGTCATGTGGTCGCTGTACGGCAGTGGAGACGCGGGGATGAAGGATGCTGGCATCGGTGCTTGGCCGCAATGACGCTCCAAGGTGCTGCCGAATGAGAACCGCAGCGAAAGGACCAGAGGCACACCGAGCACATCGGCCACCAGATCGCCACACACCACCATGGGGTCCAAGATGACCACATCAAAGGCGGCGTCACGCAAGGTTGCCATCAACTGCTGGTTTTTCAGCATGGCGTCACATTGCTGCTTCCCAATTTGGGAGAACTTCCCCATGATTGTCAGTGGCACCAGAAAGCGATCCAGCAGGGAGGAGTTATGGGCCTTATACATGGAGAACTGAATAAAATCCTGCATAATGTTGTTCATATCTGATCTACTGAATGGAACCTGAGAACAGAAACACAAGGAGATGATCAGTTAATGATCAATACGATGAACTGTCAGTGAGCTCAAGAGTCAGGAGTGGAACCGCTCACATATAGTCTAGGTAATGTTTAACAATGATACTGATAGACGGACAGTCATTAGTTGGATGTTGTTACCTTGAAGACCAAGAAGTTGAACTTGGCAGCATCTCGACTGCTGTTATAGTTGACTGACGGCGAAGCGTCCGGCACCAGGACGGTCACCTTGTGGTTTCTCCTCACAAGCTCCTCTATGATGGTTCGCATGTTCAGCCAGTGGCTGTGCTCACCTGGGAAGGCCAGAAAGTGTCCACTATCCGCTGCAGGGAAGAAGACTCCGAGCAGCAAGATGGAAGGAAGTAGAGGAAGAGGAGAAGGGAACTTCATTGTGGATCACACCGCCAGGAGAACGAGGACCCTGTGTTTGCCTGCAGCTGAAGATCCAGAGTCCAACCGGAGCAAAGGTTACTGAGAGCTATTCTCTGATTGGACAGCAGCTCAGAGCATCATCATCATCACCTCTAAAGCTGTAAACACAGATGAAGAGTTGTCAGGAGAAAAGAATTAAACCTGGTTCCCTGTTGGCAGAAGAAATGTATTTTATTATGTTGTACAGGGGAAAATATGATTGTGTTTTTCTTTTTTTTCCCGTTAACAATCCAAACGCACTAGACTGAAGGTGCTTGTCTAGGGAGGCGGAGCGCACTAATTGGCCGCCGATACAGGTGTCAGCAGAGGCCGATTAAAGCCAAAATAAAAGGAGCCTGGATGGAAGGAGGGGAGAGGAACAAACAACCTGTTTCTGTAGGCTACAGAAACCGACACGCTGCGGAGCGAGGGGAAGACGGAATCTGCACGTCAGGCGCAGAAGACCGGGAGCTAGATAAACGGCCCAGTACAGAGGATTAGGGCAGAGGAGAACCTCTGCCCGCGCCTGTAAGTATTGCTCTATTTTGATCAGAGAGTAGCCATTAGCAGGAAGTACGTCTTCCGGCGGAGTTTTGGTGCGGGGATGCTGGCGCTTTCCTGCTCTTTCTTTTAGCTGGATCGGGCGGAAGAGGGGCGTGGCACGCCGAAGAGTGGAGCGGTGCTGGAGAATCGTCCCGGCAGCTGGGGATTGGCAACGGAGTGCGCTGCAGACGGATTACCTCCACCAGAAGCAACCTAAGAAGCGGAGCCCAGCCTGTGGCCTCGGATTGGTGACTTTTAGACAATTACTGAGCCCTGGATTTTATTGAGGACAAGAGGGCGGTTTTATTGTGCCACTATTCGTGACTTTTATTATTTTTTTGGTAATAAAATAACTTGCGCCTGATCGCTTTGCCGTTTGGGTTTTTGAGTTGTTTGCTCTCCCTTGTACCAAGGACAGAGTGTGGGGCCATATTGGCTGTCAACAATTACATTAACTAATTCTGGATGAGGATGATCGAAGAGTCCAATCAGAAACAACAAAAGCAAGCAGAATCAGAAAACTGCAGGAAAGATTAGAGCAAAATCTAAAGGTGGAACACACACACACACACACACCGCCACACACTGGCTGAAATCTGAGAAGGTGAAGGTGTGGTTGCAGGGTAAAGGTCAGCCACATTCTTGTGACAGGAAAAATAACTTGGTGCTGAGAAAGTCTATGAATCTTCTAGAATTTAGCTCCATAAAAATTAAACTGAAAAAATGCACAAAAATAAAGACAACAATCAAACCTGAAAAGTGATCCTGCTGCAGCTCTGAGGGCGTCAGCGATTCTGAATCTGAAGAAAACCAGGTGTTCAGTCTGCTTAAGACTCCCTGGGAGGAAAGCCTGGGAAGCGGAGGGCATAGTTTATGAAGCTCCGCCTACCATTAGCAGGGTGTAGGATAGATTTAATAAAGAGCAGGCCCCTCATTGGCTGCTTGGGCGGCCATCTTGGAGCGGTCGTCAAGTTGTGAGTAGTGCCTGTCGAATCAGATCACTGCCAGGACTCCTCGATCCCCATCACCTCTCCCTGGCGGAAATTCCCCGGCACTAGTAAGCTCAATTCACAAGTCCTAGTCCCAGTTTGCTCTTTATACTCAACTTCCTGATCTGTGTATCGAGAGCGCCGATCGTGTCGGTCCTCAGCAGCCTGGCCATCAGCGGACCTTCATCACACATTTAACATTTTTTCCTGTAAATAAATCCTTTGAACTATTTGGTTTCCTGAATGCATCCCTGCATGTGGGTCCGGAACATTGCTAAAACCATGACAGTAGTATTCCTCCAGGAAACTCACCTCTCTGAGATAGAGCACAGTAGGCTTAACCCTCGTGTGTAACGGTGGGGGTATATCAGACCCCGCTTGGCATAATAGAATAGTATAGAATTCAACTTTATTGTCATTGCACTGTCACAAGTACAAGCAACAAGATGTAGTTTGCATCTATCCAGCTGTACTCTACGAGATATAAATATTTATTTACAGATGTACAAGACTATGTATGTATGGACTATAAGGGGTTATAGCAAGAGATATAGATATTGTGTATAAATATAAATATGGGAGCTATATGCACAGATTATACAGATTATACAAGAATGTTAGGGAATGGATTATAGATAAATAATGGCAGATAAAATGTACAGGTTGTATGTGTGTGTGAAGAAAACAGTCCGTGATGTGTGTGTGTGTGTGTGTGTGAGGATAGTCCATGTGTTATTGTTGTATGAGAGGATAGGGGAGTACAGTCCTTATAGTTTATGTTTTATGTCAGGAGGCGTTCAAAAGCGTGACAGCTGTGGGAAAGAAGCTGTTCCGGTGCCTGGTGGTTCTGGTCCGTAGGCTTCTGTAGCGCCTCCCAGAGGGCAGGAGGGAAAAGAGTGTGTGTGCTGGGTGAGTGGAGTCCTTTGTGATTTTCCCAGCCCTTTTCAAACACCGCTTCCTGTAGATGTCCTTGATGGCAGGGAGCGTTGCCCCGGCGATATACTGGGCAGTTTTCACCACCCTCTGCAGCGCCTGCCGGTCGGAGACAGAGCAGTTCCTGTACCAAGCTGTAATACAGTTGGTGAGGATGATCTCAATGGTGCAGCGGTAGAAGTTCGTGAGGATCTCTGAGGACAGGTGGTTCTTCCTCAGGGTCCTCATGAAGAAGAGGCGCTGATGCGCCTTCTTAATGAGTTTGGAGCAGCTGGTCGTCCAAGTCAGGTCTTCGGAGATGTGGACTCTCAGGAACTTAAAGGTGTCCACACGCTCCACCACTGTCCCCTTAATGTGGATGGGTGGATGTGGGTCAGCGTTCCTCCTGAAGTCCACGATAAGCTCCTTGGTCTTCTCCATGTTCAGCTGCAGGTTGTTGATTGCTATGGGTTATGATGCTGGTTTTAGTTTATAATAAGGATCAAGTTGGCTTCCTGTTACAGCCAGGAACACAGAGGAGCTAGCTAACTGTGTTCACTCGGCTGCATGCCGGCATCTCACGTGAACTCTGGTGTTTGTCTACTGTAAGGTGCAGGGCCGGTCTTAGGAAGATGTGGGCCCCTGGGCTTGAGCCATGATTGCAGGCCCTACTTAATCATGGTTATACAATAGCACATTAAACACACATATGTGTATATATATATATATATATATATATATATATATATATATATATATATAATCTCCCTGATTTCCTGCCCTTTGGGTGGTCGGCGTTGGTCGTAACTTACTTGTGGAACCGATCCAATCCACCAACCGTATCTATCTACAAAGAAACAAAAATCAGTCACTATCCACCATGAGAGGCTGATGCCAGAACAAATCAGACAGTTTTTCAACAACACCACTAAAATCCTCTTAGCCTGTGATAAAATCAAGGCTTTCTGACCTTATTCATTCACAAAAATACAACGCATCTTTGGGGGCCCCCAAAGTACCGGGCCCCGGGCTGGAGCCCCGGTAAGCCCATTCTAACATCCGGGCTTGGTAAGGTGACAAATAGTCATTGTGCAGTTTGGTGACATGGTGTGTGTCACACTGAATATGAACCAAAGAACAGCAGCAGGTTAGCTTCCTCTGGGTTACAGCTAGTAACAGAGGATGTAGAAGTACAATTTTTTCTGCGTTGTTTGCGATGTGAGAGCTCCTGTTTAGTTTTCGCCTCAGCGGGGTCCACTCGGACCCCAAGCCCAGCTACCTCCCGCTCTGCTCCCAGAGTCAGAGTCAACTGTATTGCTTCAGTCTCACACACACAAGGGATAAAAGAATGGGCTTTAATCAGGTATTTAGTGCATCACATAAATCAGGTCGTACAAGGGGGGTGGCAACCTTAATATCCCAGAGGGTCACATTTGAGACGATCCATGAATATAAGGACATAGAAGGTAGATATAATACAGCAGTGGGCAGACTTGAGGGACAAGAAATTACTTTTATAAACGAGGATGTCCTGCCAGGTTCAGAGTGGACATTTTATAAACATATTTTCGACATGATGATAATTAAATCACACGGTATAGTAGTCTGTGGTGGAGATTTCAATGTAAGATTAAATCCTTCTGAAGATACCTCTATACAATCCACTGTTAACTGCAGCATAGATAGGAAGATTAGGAAGATGGTTAAAGAGCTGGGGACTATACATTTTACTCAGCAGCTCATATTCGAGAATTGGTGACTTTTTTTATGTATAACAAGTATTTAGGTCGAGTAGAAAAATGTCATATCAGGCTGATCAGTGACGTATGGTGAGGTCATAGCTGGTGAGGCTCTGACTTAATCATAATCAGATGTACAAATATAGACCCTCTGCATGTTATTGTTTACATAAGGAAATTTCGCGCATGCGGACAACGCTGGAGGGCAAAAAGACTTTTCTTCTACATGTCATCATAGCCGCGCTGCCGCCGTAGAATAATTCTGTTAACTCAATCAAACTTGTACTGTAGATACTCTTCACTTCGTGCTCCACAGCAAAGGGAAAAACCGTCAAAGTGAAACTCAAAACCACGTCTTTCTCGCTCTCAGCATCAGAGCAACTACGCGCAGACTCGTTGCCATAGCAACTGACAACAACAAAACAAAAAAAACACTGAGATATTTCCCACACAAAGAGCAGAACATTATTATTACTATTATTACATTATTATTAGTATGGCTTTAGGCTTAATGTTTATTTTGCGATTATTAATAAGTGATTGCTGTGGTATGAGGAGAAAACTATAAATATATTGCTGCACTTTACTCCATGGCTAGCTCCATGGCTAGCTCCATGGCTAGCTCCATGGCTAGCTCCATGGCTAGCTCCATGGCTAGCTCCATGGCTAGCTCCATGGCTAGCTCCATGGCTAGCTCCATGGCTAGCTCGCTGTTTCTGTCTCTTACTCTGCAGTTGTGGAGTCACAATGTCTGGATCATGAGCGCCCCCTGCCATGAGGCCAGAGAACTGCCTGCCTCACCTCGAGTCTGTTCTCTGGTTTCTCATCGCTGCTCAGCACAGAAGCAGGTTACACACACAGTTTGTGATGCCACATGGTTAATTTAGCTGATTTTACTCGTGTATTTGAAGAAGAAAATAAAAATTTCCACAGTGCTCCAATGTAAAGATGTAAACCAAAATTTATTCCACTGTTTTTTGTGCCATCCTTTACACGAGCAACCAAATTCCTAAATAACCTCCACAAAACAAACTACGGTTGAAAAACCGTGTGGCTCTGTCAATTTTTACTTGCAGCGCCTTTCCTTCTCTCTGCTCTCCTCTAACCTTGTTAAGGCTCCAGCGCGGCACACCTCATTTACATAAATTGCAAAATGGCCAATTAAGTTATAAAGCATACAAACTTAAAATTAAACACTTATTCACAATAAAACGTTATGAAATTAGGTACATGCAGTATAATAACGATACCTAAACCTCACCAAATGCATTTATTAAATTACTAATTAAACAAATAAGTTTAAACAGTAACTGAATATTTTGTACATTAACTTGGCCTCCACACAGTTGGTGACAACAAACTGAACATTATATAAATAAGCTAAATTATGGAAAATCAATTCATACATTAAATGTTTTTTAATCATTTTATTTGTGACATACAGGCAGGAGGAACATGATGTCATAGAATAGCAGCCAGTGCAGTTAGTAAGAGGTTGATCAGTCCAGGTGAGGCTCAGCTGCTGCTGCTTCACCTGCTGCTGCTTCACCTGCTGCTGCTTCACCTGCTGCTGCTTCACCTGCTGCGCTTCCAAGCATTTATATGGGAAAATGCAAAAATTCAGCGATTTTGAAGAAAAAAAATCATCAGAATTGGTAAAGCTAAATGAAAAACAAATACTTTATAGTACAAACCACAGGGTGAAAATAGCAATATAAATTATTTTATCATTATATATTATTTTTCCATGAAGACAAGGGAGGCTCTGTCTCACCTGCCTCTCCTGACCGCATGTCTCTGTGGCTGATGGATCTCTCGGACCATTAACATCTACTTTATATAAAAGTAATGTTACAAAACAAAAACACCGTTTCTATGGAGACTTAACTCTAGCATATCCAAGGGTAAAATTAAAGAAAGGTTAAGGCAAGAAATTCAGACATATATACAGGATAATGACAATGGAGAAGTTTCCCTGTAATATTATGGGGTGCATGTAAAGCTGTCTTGAGACATCAAAAAGTTAGAAATGTTGCCTTTAGTACTTTCTTTAATTCCCAAATATATTAGTGTGTGTTGCAGAATGTGTCAATGATGGGCACTACCTTAAAATACTGTGTACAACTACGCTTTATAAACTTCGGTCCATTTGTAATATTTTACTGGCAGATTTTAAGCCACATTCAATATGGCGGATACTGTGACGTATCGCAGCAACGGTCTGCATATTCATGTCTATGCTGCATACTCCACTAAGTTAGAATACTTTTTAAAGTATGACTTATTTTTCTCTGTCCCCACGTGCAAATGTTAATATAAATACCCGGAAAGCTCCAACCACGTGACTGAATTACCATGGCAACGGCCTCTGGCCGAGTCTGTTTCCAACATCAAATAATAACAATAGATTGTATTAAAAGCCAATTGAACTCTGAGCTTCTACCTGCATGTTAGGCTGCCTGGTTCAACAAGGTTCGGTGAGGTTCGGTGAGGTTCGGTAGGTTTAGTTCATGTGGGTTTTACTAACCGCTTCCTGTTGATGGGATATCTGGAAACCAGCTCTCCCCAACATGTCGACAGGAATTGGATGTGAATTTGGTTTTGGTCTAAATCTCCCAACCGAACCATTAACCAAGTTCAGTCCGGTTCAAACTTTTTATCTGGTTTATTGTGGCTTTTATTTTGACAGTCTTCCCCTCTTGAGTTGTTGAGTGATATTATTTTGAAATCCCCGACGGAAATATGTTAGAAACACTTCCGCTAGCGTTGCGCCGGTCCCAAAAAGTGCAGGCCCGATCGGTGCGGATAATCCGGCTCCAGTGGGCCGGGAAGCCGCAGAAATGAGCCCGAGGAGCAGCTAGCGGACCCCGGGAAGGTAACCTGCCGCTAAATGTCCCGGTTCGTCCCGTTTTCAGAGCTCCACACGCCGCCCAGTATGCTAACTGGAGCTAGCATCTGCTACCTGCATCAGGGTAAACAGTCCCGACCAGATCCAGAACCTGCTGGTTCTGCTGGGAAATATCTGGATTAGGCTGGTTCTTTCTGCAGCCGAGGAGAGGACACACCTGGACACTCCTCCCCTTAAATCAAACCAGGTGTCGGGTCACGTTGCTGTCCTAAATCTGATCACATGACCGGAACCCGCCCTTCAGGTTCTGTGACCTTCCTGATGGCAACCATCCCCGACCCCCGTCAGGGCCTTCAGGTCAAACCAGCCTGGTTTCCATGGAGACGGCTCCACCCTGCTCTTGGATGGGTCCAAGTGTCCCAACCTGCAGGACACCTGGACCCAGAACCAGTCCAGAAGGGTTCTGGTTCTGGACCGTCCTGCTATTTTTTCTGTCTTTAGACCAATCAAACTGCAATGTTTCTCTTGGCCTCTGATTGGCTGAGTCTGATATCTGATCATGTTTTATTCTTTCTGTCCTTCATTGTCCAGAACCGGCCCAGAACGTCAGGTTCTGAGAGAGTTTCCTCTGATTGGAAACTGATCAATAATCAAAGATGCTGCAGGTTTTCTCTCAGTTCACCTCTGCCTTTCTCTCTCTCCAGGCTTTGATATGCTCTCTCGCCCGCTGACAGAGACCCACCGCAGGGGGCGTGGCCCGACAGCAGAAGCCCTGCCCACTGATCTCCCATTGGTCGATGCAGACGAGGCTCCTGCAGGTGGTTTTGTCTCTTCTTTGTTGGTTTGTGCGTCCGCGGGTAAAGGTGTTAACTCCAGCTATTCACCTGCAGGAGGCCCCGCCCCCCCGGCCCCTCCCTGCTGCTCCTGCGCCTCCCTCTTGCCCCGCCTCCTGGCGGCTCACCGCATGGAGGTGCGGCGCCTCCTACGAGGAGCTTTGTCGTCTCTCGGCCGCCGTATGGACTCTCTGGAGAGGAAGAGGAGGAAGAGGAGGAAGGACGGAAGAAGAGGAGGTGGGTCCATTTCCTGCGACTGAAGAGGTTAATGGGGCGCTGGCGGTTAGGATTTATTGTTTATCGTAATAAAGTTCTTCTACCGTTATGATAAATGCAGATTAATGATGTTTAAACTCTAAAACTGCCTGTGTTGTTGGGTTGTTCACCCTTGTATGTGTGTCGATAAATTAGAAAATGATATAATGAAGTTATTGAGAGCATTTTACTGATGCAAATCACACATTTATATGACTGCTGACCAAAGGACTGAATACACCTGGAGATGTTAAAGGTGTTTGTAGGGCCCTGATTGGTTCTTGTTTGCTCTGGTAGGTTCTGTTTGGCACTAGTTGGTTACGGTTGGCCTTGATTGGCTGTGATTGGCCCCTATTGGCTTTAGTTAGCTCTGGTTGGCCCCGATTGGCTCTGGTAGGTTCTGATTGGCTCTGGTCCACACTGGTTGGCTGCGTCCTGCAGTCATAGCCAATCAGAGACCTGAAAAAAGGTCATGAGTAGATAATGAGTTATTGTCACTTATTATTATCACAATTGTAGCACAAAATATGATTTAAAATGGATCCATCATGCCTTTAAATCCTTCCTTTTCACATGTAACTCATTCACCTCTGGTCTGTATAAACTGCACTGCTTCGCTCTGAATTCCTCGTTTACCTGTAATCTGGTGTTTTACAGAAACTTGGTTTTTTTGTTTTTGAAAGGAATCCGGGATTAGTTGAACATGTCGGCCTAAATATGTTGTATTTTTTTTATAAACTAAAATATTGCTATTTCTGATAATTCCTTCAAATTATCAAATTATTTATTCCTTCATGTTCTGTTATATTTTTCACCCATGGAGGTCGCCATTTTTTCACCGATGGGTTGATTAGGTCATCAGGTCAGAACTAAAACATGCAGGAGGCCGGCCCTCGAGGACCGACTTTGGGCCCCCCTGCTATAAACCCATCTTTCTTTCATGACGAATTCTGCCCTGCTAGTAAAATGCTCACTGCAGAAGAGACGCTTGCAGTCTGGCTTATTAAAAAACACACACACAACGCTTAGCCTGGCGGGGGGGCACGTAGAGCCTGGCGGCCCGCCAGGCCTGTAATACACTGGGGGAGAGCCTGCTGAGGAGGGGGAGGAGCCTTCTACCAGGTGTCCAGAGGCTCCTCCCCCTTCATCATCTGCCTTAGTCACCTAACCTCACCTGCTTTCTTCCTCACCAGGTCCTCCTAGTATCACCTGCAGCTCCTTCTCTTGCTCACCTGCATCGTTGCCTCATGTCATCACTTCCTCTTCGTGGTCACCCTCCGCTTCATCAGACCGTATCAACCCAACTCCTTCCTGCAGCTTCAGCCAATCAGAGCAGAGTAGGAGGGGCAGTGAAGGAGAGGAGGTGAGGAGGAGGAAGAGGAGGAGAAGCCATGAAGGCTTTCTTCCTCCAGGGAATGAGGAGGAGGAAGAGGAGAGGTTTGTGGGTCAGATGGTGGTCTCTGTCAGAGGAAGAGGAGGACCTGAGGAAGCAGAGACAGAGCCTCTCGTCCTCCATGACTTCAACCAGAGGAAACGCAGACGAAGGGTCGGCCAATCAGAGCAGGGCTTCAGCGTGCTGGTGAAGAAGAACGGCTACAGGTGAGTCCGGGTCGCTGAAGGTGTGCGGCGCACCCAGGTGACGCGGTTCTGACGTGCTCTGCTTCTTTCCTAGCTCCCAGCATGCACTGCTTCCTCTGCAGGCGGCCGAGACCTGTGGCCAATCACAAGCCCTCGCTGTGTTGCCGGGACGGTGGATGTTTTCTGACATCGTCACGCACCTGTCCTCCAACCGGACCCACCCACAGCCATGGCTGCAGAACCCCACCCCAGTGCTGCACCTGTCTGCTGTTGCCATGGAGACGGTGTTAGACTGGGTGAAGGGCGGAGCCTATTGGAGTCCTCTGCGTTCTCTGAAGGACTGGACAGCACCGCCCAGTTTGGACAGCGACCACAGGTAGGGGGCGGGGCCGTGGGGATAAGGGAGGGGTCTGTGGGATCTGAACCCAGGACTCCCTCGCTGCAAGGCAGCAGCCGCTGCTCCGTGAAAGCTTTATCGTGGATCGATTGCTCAGGCCTGAACGGTAGCAGTTCGTCATCCTCCCTCTAGGGGTCACTATAGCTGCCAGCACAAGGTCGGTCTGGCTATGTAGCTGGCTGTTAGATTAATCCGGATGTTGCCGTTGGAGACGGCGTGCTCCAGGTTTTCCTGTATGTCTGCGTCCAGAGTCTGTTACCATGGTGATGGACTCATTGGTTCCTCCCTTTTCTCCTGATTTATTACCAATCAGCTGATTAATAAGTTACATGAATAATCCATTTATTTACTAACTAACTTATGTTTCATCCTCAGCTATATAAGAAGACCGACAACCAGGTAACAGATTACCTGAAACACACTGTGTGTGTGTGTATGTGTGTGTGTGTGTGTGGGTGTGTGTGTGTGTGTGTGTGCACGCGCTAATAGGTGAACCCATCTCTGTTTCAGCTGTACAGGTTCTCTCCAGGGTCATCACAAGCTGTGGTCCAATCACAGTACCTGGAGCCTGTGGTTGCCAAGGCGACGAGCCTTGCCCCTAAATTTATGTTCAGCCAATGGGCTGTCTGCTGCCCTCCCTGCTGACCAATCAGCAGCGCTCTCAGAGTTTCACAGCACAAATGTGAAGGTGATGATGATGTTGATAACGGTAATGATGATGATGATGACGATGATGATGATGATGGTTCTTGTGACCCAGCTCAGTAAACGAGTGTCGCAGATCAGAATACGGCGTGCGTCGCCGCGGGAGACCCCTCTCACACCAATGGGACTGCCCAAAGCGAAACGGTAAGAAAACAGACAAAGTTTCTCCAGCATTCAGCAGAAATTAGTCCGATGGGTTTTGGGAATCCCGTAGAAACCTCAGAAATAATCAGTTTAATGATGAAGTCATCTAGTTATGTTTGGCCATTCTGCTGCCTGGAAAGTGCTGGTGTTTCTGATGTTGGTGGGGAAACGTTTCCCGTTTACACTGCATCGCCAAGACACTTCCAGTCAGCTGCAGTTGTCCTGCCAGGCCACTGGGTGGCGCTAGTATTTTAACAGTAACCCGTCTGCTACATTTCCTTTCCCAGACGTTACGCTGTCCGCCATTGTTTCTGTTATTCGGCTGTTGAAGCACAGAATAAGCCGTTGGCTCTGTGCTTGAGCGCTCTCAGTACTTGGCTCATCTGCTGGGCGTCACAGGACCGTTCCAATCTGACACCTGGTTTCAAAACGAGCCGAAAGGAGAAAGGTCACTTCTTAACGAGCGGCTGGACCGCAACAAATAGGTTATGGTTCAGCTGAAGTAAAAGATGTAAAAGATGGCGCCGGTGTGTGTGGCTGCTTGTCTGTCATTCTCTCGTTTGATCATGTTGGTACTGTTTCTGACCTGTGTCATCTACGAAACTGAGTCTCTGCTGGTGTATGATCGCAACACACTACTAGACCTCCAACCTTTGGTCCAGGATATGATGTTATTTGATGTTGCTGGCCAACAATCCCTGCCCCCGCTTTTGTCGGAGATTCCGAGTCACCTGTTCCGGGTTCCTGCGCTGCTTCCACGGAGGAGACGTCGTCGTGGTAGACGAAGCGGCCGGCTGGTGAAGCTGAAATTTTATCTGACGCACTGCTCTCCTTTTACCCGATCATCGTATGGATCATTTTTAGGCTCTCAGGTGCCTCGGCGTTTCTTGGATCCCGTTGATGTCTGCTTGGTGCCCGTGGTCGGCGTTGAGGCCCCTCTGCACCGCCACCCTTGCCTTTCCCGGCTCAACATGCGCCGACAGTGTCTCCAAAACCTGAGACCGCTGTGTCGGGTTTCCCGACTTGTCGAAGCCCATGATCCAGTTCCTGTCAGGATTGGTCTGGTAAACGCCAGGTCGCTTGGGAATAAAACTTTTATTCTTAGGGACTTTTTTAGTCACCAAGACCTGGATTTCCTGTGTGTGACTGAGACGTGGTTGAGTGTTGGTGAGTCCAGTGCTCTATCTGAGCTTTTACCAGCGGACTGTTCTTATTTTAATTCACCACGGGCTTCGGGAAGAGGGGGAGGCACAGCGACTGTTTACAAACAGGACTACAGATGTAAGCAGTGTTTTCTACAGACATCTTTCCCCAGCTTTGAGTTTACGGCATTTGAGATGAGACACGTAAACCCAGTTTTCTGTGCTGTCGTCTACCGGCCCCCCAAATATAATAAGGATTTTATAAGCGATTTCTCTGACTTTTTATCTGGGATTATAACTAACTATGAACATGTTCTTATTGTTGGAGATTTCAATATACACGTGTGTTGTCCTGATAAACCTCTGGTAAAGGACTTTTTAAGCCTTCTGGACTCTTTTAATTTGGTGCAGGCTGTATCCAGCCCAACACATGAGCACGGACACACACTGGACCTGGTCATTTCCTGTGGTCTGCCTGTGACTAACCTGGAAATCTGTGACTCCGTGTTCTCGGATCACCTGCCTGTTTTATTCAATGTCAGTTTGACACCTATTGCAGTTAAAACTCGCGCTGCTGCTTGGCGCTGTCGGATTATTAACCCTTCCACTGCCACTCAGTTCTCTACTGCTTTTCTTCAGCTCTGTGGATCATCTGACTTTCTCCACTCTGATACAGAAGAGCTCTGGTCCTGGTTCTATTCTTCCTCCCAAACCATCCTGGACTCGGTTGCTCCATTAAAAACCAGGCAGCCAAGGATTAAACCTGAGCCTTGGTTTAATGACAGAACTCGTGCTGCAAGGAAGGAATGTCGTCGTGTTGAACGCAGGTGGAAAAAGGATAAATTGCAGATTACTTTTCAGATTTTAAAAGACTGTTGGCGTCTCTACCAGAGCACGGTTAAAGAGGCAAAAAGGAAATATTTGGCAAATATTATTCTCTCAAACTGCCATAACCAACGTGTTTTATTAACACCATTGACTCTCTGCTTAATATTCCACAGAATGCCTGTTTGGAAGCTTCTCCTGATGTGTGTGATGATTTTCTGCATTTTTTTATTGAAAAGGTTGGTAGTACCAGGGCTCTTATCACAGCTCCTGACTCTGACCCCTCTGTTTTGGTCCCTCGCTCGGCTGCTTTCGATCAGTTTGTGCCTGTGAGTGTCTCACTTTTAGAGGACGCGGTTGGCCATATTAAGCCATCAGGTTCCCCTCGTGATCCTGTCCCTCCACGATTTTTTAAAGATATCTTATCTAGCATAGGGCAGCCTGTTCTTGCAATTATAAATAGCAGTCTGTCATCAGGTGTGGTCCCTGCTAGTTTTAAACATGCAGTAGTGCAACCACTGCTTAAAAAACCTGGCCTTGATCAAACTGTTCTGGCTAATTATCGGCCTATTTCGAAGCTGCCTTTTCTTTCTAAGGTTTTAGAAAAACTTGTGTACTGTCAGCTGAAACAGTTTTTAGATTACAATGGCATTCTGGAGGTTTTCCAGTCAGGTTTTAAAACTCTTCATAGCACAGAATCTGCTTTAATAAGAGTTTTTAATGACATCCTTCTTGCATGTGATTCTGGTAACCATGTTGTTCTGATTTTACTTGACCTAACTGCTGCCTTTGATACAGTAGACCACGACATTTTAATATCGCGATTATACCACGTTGTAGGTATTGGTGGCACTGTTCTTAAATGGTTCAGGTCTTACCTGGAGGAGAGAACAATCTCGGTCAAGATTGGTGACTCTGAATCATCTGCTGCTTCAATGCCTTATGGCGTCCCACAGGGCTCAATTCTGAGCCCACTGCTTTTCTCTCTTTATTTACTGCCTCTGGGTTCTGTCCTCAGGAAACATGGGATTTCGTTTCATTGTTACGCTGATGATTGTCAGATTTATTTGCCCCTGAAGCAAAAGGATGTACATTCTATCAAACATCTCCTGGCATGTCTAGGTGATATTAAAGCTTGGTTGGCCTTGAACTTTTTAAATTTTAATGAAAACAAAACAGAGGTGATGGTGTTTGGACCCAGTGGCTCCTGTGAGTCCTCCTCTGTTGACCTGGGACCCTTGGAGGTCTATTTTAAACCTGTTATTACAGATCTTGGTTTTAAGGTGGACAGTGATTTTAAATTGGATAGCCAAATCAGAGCCGTGGTTAAGTCCAGCTTTTATCATTTAAGGCGATTGGCGTCAGTGAAATCTTTTCTTTCCAGGCAGCATTTTGAAACAGTGATCCATGCTTTTATTTCAACTCGATTGGATTACTGTAACGCACTTTATCTGGGAGTTAGTCAGTCGCTGCTCTCACGTCTGCAGCTAGTACAGAATGCTGCTGCACGACTGCTGACAGGAACTCGAAAGAGGGAACACGTGACCCCTGTCCTGGCCTCACTTCACTGGCTGCCGGTATATTTTAGGATTCATTTTAAAATTCTTATGTTTGTTTTTAAATCACTACATAATCTTGCCCCGGCTTACCTCTCTGAGCTTCTTCACCCATACATACCTTATCGGTCTCTTAGGTCCACAGATCAGCTGCTTTTGGAGGTACCGAGATCAAGAAGGAAGCTCAGAGGGGACAGGGCTTTCTCTGTCATGGGCCCCAAATTATGGAACAACTTGCCTTTGCAGGTCAGGGAGGCCCCTTCACTGTCCATTTTTAAAGCTCGTCTTAAAACCCATCTATTTTATTTGGCTTTCAACTCTAGCGGGATCTAGTTTTTAAATTGTATGTTTTTGTTTTTAAACTGTAAGTTTTTATTTTATGTTTTTTTTATTGTTATGTTGTGTTTTGATGTACAGCACTTTGTATCAGCTGTGGTTGTTTTAAAGTGCTTTATAAATAAAGTTGGTATGGTATGAAGAGTGGCGCCGTGTCAACGGGCCTTAGAGGAGAACTGTCATTATGAAGATCTTTGTAACTTTCGCACATCAGTCCGGTTTGGACCTCCACATCCCATCTGGCCATCGGAACCAACATTCAGGAAGCTGGACTTCCTGAATATCTGACCTGTGTTCCAGTTTTTCCACAAACAGTTTAATTTTGAGGATTTTTCCAAATTTTCCTCCAGAGTGATGATGGTTCTGACCGGGTTGAATCCTCAGAACCTTCTGGATTTAACCAGCGTCTCCATCCACTCTGTCTCCCACAGCTGGAGAATTCCTGGTTTCTATCCAATCAGAGCAGAGAAACGCTGCCAATAGATCTGGTTGTGGAAGGTTCTGGTGAACCTGTCAGAACCCGACCTCAGGAGCAGTTCAGGGCGGTTCTGGTTGATGATGGCGATGATACTTCCTGTGTTCCTCAGGTTGAAGAAGAAGGAGTTCACCCTGGAGGAGATCTACACCAACAAGAACTACGAGGCCCCGCCCAACATCAGGTAGGTACCGGTACCGGACCTCAGAGGTCCGACAGGATCTCTTCTGGTGTTGATGCTTTCTGTAGTCGGTGCTGACAATCAGGGCAGTCTGCCATTAGATCCTGATTGGCTAATGACTGTTGCTAACATCATTTAGGGTTACAACCCATAGGTGACAGCGTGCCTTCAACTCAGCTTCCCAGCATGCTTTGTGTGTTTCCTGCAGGAGCCTGGAAACCATATTTGAGGAGCCTCGGGAGAAGGATGGAGCGCTGCTCCTGATTGGCCAGCAGAAGCGTCGCCGGCTCCTCCTCTTCCCTGACTTCACTCAGCCCAGGAAGAGGAAGAAACCCCAAGGTCCGCCATGAACCCAGCACCTCTGGTTCTTCATTAGCATCAGATGCTGATCTGCTTCCTGTTTCCTCCAGGGCTGGGTCTTCCTGTTTCTTTGGTGCCCAGAAAACGAGCCGCAGTGCGGCGACACGTTCACGGCGGCGGGCTGGATGACGGCAGCGACCTGGACGTGATGCTGGTGGAGCGCCTCAGCGAACTCGATGACTTCCTGACTCAGCAGGGCCTGGACGTATGACATCATTTCCTGACAGCTGACTAAATGGACACACCCAATGGTGACGGTGTGAGGGGGTGAATGGAGACATGTCTGCAGAGGCTGAGCCTTGGATCAGGCAACACCCCCTCCGGGAGGCTCCACCCTCTACAGATACACCTGTGGACTGCCAGTCTCTGCAGTACCCTGTAGTACTCTGCGGTACCCTGTAGTACCCTGTACTACTCTGGAGTGTTGTGAACTGTGATGTTTATTTCTGATGAAAACTGTATTTTTGGACAAATAAAGTAATTTCTTCTCTGAAACATTTTCTGGCTGTCCAATCGTCTGCTAGCAGCTCAGGCTGTGATTGGTCCATCTTACAGAACGGGCAGGTCCATGGAGGCTCAGTCCAGCTTCTCCATCAGGACTTCGAAGGACTCCAGAATCTTCAGCCACAGGAAGCCAAACCCAGCTTAACATCACACGACCCAGAGGTCATGTGACCCAGGGGTCACATGAGCCAATGTCCCAGTGGATTCAAGGACAAAGACTTTTTCTCTTGTGGGTAGATCACCTAGAAAGTGGCCATTCGACAGTTTTCATGTGGTTTTTGTCTATGTGATAAGTATGATATAGTTTGTTTTTAGAGTTTAAAACATTTATTACCACTAAAGTCCAGTGGTGGTGTTGAGTCCCAGAATGGTCCCCCCTTATAACTTTATCAAATAAAGAGCAAATGTTACCAAACTTACATGATTTATTGTTGAGGATAAGAGGAATAAACACAGTTAAAGATTGTTGCTGAATTAATTTGTTCCCATGTTATGGAGGGGAACGGATTATTTTAGGTTACTAAAATATATGGTTCCCCCCTTATAACTTTGTCAAATAAAGAGGAATTGCTACCAAACTTACAGGATTTATTATTGATGATGAAAGGAATAAACACAGATAAAGACTTGTTGGTGAATTAATTTGTTCCCATGTTATGGAGGGGAACAGATTATTTCAGGCAGCTGAAATATCCATTCTCTACTCTCCTCCCCCCATAACGTTTGGGAATAAAGAGCAACTGTTGCCAAATTCTCAAATATTGTTATGTGTGATAGATAGCCTGTAGTATACTAGAAATGTCCTTACTACAGTAATCTGTCATATTTTACATTAGAACGGGATTTACCAGAAAGTCCACGCTCTCGTCTTTTCAGGAAGTCTTAATTTTTGTGCCATGCTTTCAGCCATCCTCTTATATCAGCAATGAAAAATTATAAATACACACTACGTGTTGGAAAACTGTGTTTTGGTGACTGACTTTTATTTCTGTCAGGCGGAAGTGACAAAAGTTGGAAAAAGACCGATTCTCTTGGCGTTTAAAATAACACAAAACAGCGTAAAAAAAACCTCGTTTATTTAATTATTTTTACAATTTTGTAAACAACAGCAGCCGATTAAACTAAATGTTACAAGCTTGACATGATTAACTGAGTTGTTTTTACCGAGAAATCGATCAGAAGCGCCGTGAAAATGGTCAGGTCCGCCTCTCTGGCTGCAATGCGCGCTCCCGACACAAGGGGGCAGATTTTCACAGGGGAACAGAATTTCGCACAAGACCGGTCCAGTCCATTAACCTGTTTTAACGACTCGCAGCCAGTTTTCCTGGAGGTTCTGCTCCTCAAGTCCGGTCCAGTTTCCAGGTTCTGTTGACCTAATGTCATTTACTTTTGCAACATATTTTTAGGTGGTTCTGATTTATTTTGGGTTCTAACGCGTTCTGTTGTGAGACGGACCTATCTGGAGATCCATTTCCTCTCCTTTATCTAAAAATCTCCGGTACCGCTAGGGAACAGCACTGCGCCTGCGCAACCCTCTTCAGAGGAAGAAGAAGAAGAAGAAGCCTGACGCAACATCTGCTGACGTCACATCCTACGAAGATGATGGCGGTGTCCACAGCGAGGTTGTTGAGCGGAGCATCGAGAAAATGCTGCAGGTAAATTCAGCTGGAACACCTGAGCTCCTTAAGCAGGCCAGGGGCGATTCTAGGGTCTGACCTTTAGGGGGGCTGAGCCCCCAGCAGGGCTAAGACCCATGAGAAGATATTCTAAATCTAACTGCTTATTTACATACATTCACAAACAAAATTAAGAGACATGTTGTCAGTAATTCATATAATAAAAAAACAATGTTGATTTTACTCAAACATATACTTATAAAGAGTAAAATGAGAGAAACTTTACATTTTTTCCAGAGTTGTATAAACTCAGTTTGAAACAGAATCTCTAGATCACATCATAGCTGCTAACATCTCCTAACATTAATGAGACACAAGCAGATGTGGAGTCACTCAGTCCTAGTGGGGTCTGCTGCCCGGAAATTAAAATAAAATGATGCAGTTCATTTGAAGAACATTTTACTAAATTCATAGGATTAATAAACCTAAAACCAGTTTATTATCAAGGTAGAAGGTCAGATTAATGACTAGTGAAAATGAGTCCTTAACCTGAACTTTATTTAAAAATCATACTTAGAAATTGTATTACCCTTATTTAATCTGAATGTTATGCAGCTGTTGGCCTTTTATTTTTACAAGAATGAATGTCCATCTATGGAAAAGTGGACATTATGATCGGGTTTTATTATTTCAGTTCACAGTTCATGAAGTGAGTCAATCATAGTTTCAGTACCAAACACCTTTCTGTTCATACAGAACCAGCTTGACCCAAACATCCTGCACTGTTCTTTAGTTTGACCTTATTTAAGTGACTCCAGAGAGATTTGGAAATGAATTACAAAACACAACAGTCACTAATCAAACTTCAAAAAAGACCAATAAGAGAAATTAACAAGGCGAAGGACCAGGATCAGACTGACCCATTACTTATCCATATATTTTGCACTTATACAACATTTTGTACTGAACTACAAAATACTCTTCAAATAAATAAAGCCAATGCTGTACACAATTTCATTCATAAACATAAAAATAATTCTAAATTAAGTACTGCATTGACACTTAAAATTGCCCATTGCAAAAACTTGCTAAGCATAATATTTTGCATTGTAAGTTGTCATCTGAATAAAGATGCTGATGATACAAGTCTGGCCTCTTTTAGCTGGTTAAAGATATATATATATATATATATATATATATATATATATATATATATATATATATAATGGTCTTTACTGTTTTCTTTAGAGACTGGTTCTAGACCAAAGTTACCACAGGGGCCCGTGTAGTCAGTGTTTTTTACAGAGACACTTTAAAAAGAATTAAACACAAACAGAGCAATATTTCATCATTTAATATTGTGAACCAAAGAGCCACTCATGTCTCCAAAGATTCAGGTTGCAGATCCTGATCTATCAGATGGAAAGTGTGATCCTATCTCCATACAGCAGCTAAAAGTGCAGCACTATAATTTTTAATTCATTGTTAAAATAAAATTGTGAAGGTTTAAAAAATATCTACCACTGAATATTTGAAAAATAATTTAGTATAATTTCTTTAGAGCCCCTCTTGGCCCCCATCTAGAACCGGCCCTGGCCTGCAGGTCTGGTGTACTTTTGCTTAGCATGATTTTTCTTAATTTACAGGAAGTCAGATTATCCAAACTGGTAAACCACATTAATAAGATATTAGTCAAGTAATACATTAAATGACCACTGAACAACTATTCATAAAATATATCAAGATTTGTGAATAAAACACACAGAAAGTAATGTAATGTAGGAAATATTTATATATTTACTGTTAATCTATTTGTATGATTTGTTCTTTAAATGGCCACTTATTTTGGCTAATGCTATTATTTATTAAATATCATCCAAACTCAACATCCTAAGTAAATAATCAAACCACAATAGTCAGTTAAAATCACCATAAGAAACTGAATCAAACATAACTAAATGTTCTGTACCATATCAGCCTCAGGAGCTGATTGAGGATTAAGAGGTTCTTTAGGTTCTGATGGGTCTGCGGTTCCTCTCCTGATCCATTCTGTCCATCACACAGCAGCACACTGCGCCACCAAGGACACTTTTTTTTTGTCTTTCGATGTCCACAGTTTCCATCCTCTCTGAAATTGTTCCGTTTATAATTGTTCAGCGCGTCTTTTAACTCACGTCTGTAGTTTTAAAGCGTTTTTCCTTCTAAGGACAGTGAATTGAGTCGAGGACGTTTTAAAAAGACGCGGGTTGATTGCAGCTCACTGGGGCTGCGCAGTGTCCGTCTCTAGGCAACCGTGACGTTCAGCGTCGGTCCGTAGCGTTCTGGGGTCCTTTAGCTCCCGAGTCGAGAATTTAGCTGACCTTAATATAGCCTGTGTTTTATTTTGGTCATTATTGTTAAACTTAGTGTTGATGTGTGTATGATAGGCGTTTCTATCGGACAGTTAAGCATCGGTTCAATACGATACTTATATAAATATCATTATTATTATAAATAATAATGGAGGAAGTGGGTCTAAGAGAGAAATTCAAATGATTAACTTTGAATCAATCATTTAATGGGATGCACATTTAACGGCTAAATATGGCACGACTCCATATTTTACGGGATGAGTGGCAACCCTATTCAGGGGTGCTAAGATACAGTTTTAGGGGTAATAAAACTGTATTTTAGCACCATGTGACCATCGTTTGGGGTCAGTTTGGGGTGATGTGATGGTGAACGTTATGTTCCCTAAGTAAGTCCAGAACAGGCTGGTGTCTATTTCGGCTCGTTTGCTGGTAACAAGCTCATAGATTCTGCTCTGCTGGCGGCAAAACAAGGAGGAGGCAGATGAAAGCTTGCAGAACTTTATTCCTCTTCTTGGCAAGGTGAACAGCAACAACCACTCCACAGCTCCAGTCTCTACAGCTAACAGTCCGCTCTTCTTCTTCTTCTTGCTCCTACCCGCTGCTCTCTACCCCCCTCCCCAGGGAAAGGCTGGGCCTGTAACAGTTAATGCGCTGTGTGTGTTTCAGGGCGCCGTCGCCACGCTGCAGCCAGAGCCGCAGCCTGAGCAGCGGTGAGTCCCTGCAGGAGGTAAATGATGATGACATCAGATCTGTCAGCCAATCAGCTTCCTCTTCCTCTGCAGGTCTCCGCCCACTGCCCCGACCCCGGCCGTTTACCCTGCTCATCGTTACGGGAGGCTGTTACCTTGGTTACCATCAGTACAAAAGGCGAGGCCAACTGGATGAAGAGGCTGCACCCCATTTAGCCACGCCTACTGAGGTAAGACACACATGGACCTTACCACAGGGGCCGCTTTTCATTGGCTGATGCCCATTCTACTGGTCACGTGCGTGGCCGTCTCACAAACACACTTAGCTTCCCATTAGCTAAGTACAGCATAATGGCAGAACTGATACAACTTGTACACCTTGAAGCCTGCCTGCTACACAGTCTTACGTTAGCTAAACAGATCAATATGCAATGTGTCTGTATCTGACACACACTAAAGATTTTATTTTAGCAGAAAAGGCTTTGGACTAAACTGTTACTCTGTTAGCCACGTTAGCACCAAGTACAGCTAGTCAATCAACCATCGCTGTGTTCAGGGAAGCGCTGATTAATAATCCAGAAATAAATATCAAGCCTGGAAACTTGATATCGTAACGAACTGAATGTTATGTTTTTAACGTCTTTGCTCGACTTGCGGGGCGCAGGCGGTTGCCACGGTAACAGGTGTGCTTAAAATACAAAGAGAGAGAGAGTAAAAAGGTAGGAGTGGTTTTGAGTTGATCACCTGTTCGGGTTATTTTACCTTTGTTTCCCTTTGCTGTGGCTCATTACAGCCGCTGTAGTTTCTAAACGTTGGACTAATTACCTCGTTCGTTTGTGAGTTTACGTCATTCACAACAAACATCAAATAGAACAAAAATATTTCATAACATTTTAACAAACAAATGGCTTCTACCGCGGTAATTATGTGAAATTAAATGAATTATATCCCAACTTCAGAAGATTTGCCTTTACCTTTACAGAGCTCTTTGGTTCCTCCTGTCAGTCTGTAGCTTCTCATATTGAGGTCAAAGTTCAGATCTACCATAACTGACTGACACCTGCTGGCCTCAGGTTTGCAACCAGCTTGTGACTGAGAAACCAGTAACCTCCTCCCAGATGATGACATGAACTTGTTAGTTCCTCTGTCCATTTAGTAGCTGATATATTGTGAAAATCTGCTAGAAATGACGCACTAATCAGTCATGTTACCTAGAAACAACCAGGCTTTGTTTGTGAGACTTGCGGTCACGTGGGTCGGTTGTGGGCGGAGCTTGGTAAGGTCCATTATGAGGTGGAGCTAGTTCAGCTGCATGGTCCCACTGAGACCTATAGCAAAGTGGGTGAAGTTTATGCCTCCTAAATGTAAAGAGGGCGTGGTCTAATGATGGGGGAGGTAAAACCCCTGCCAGAAGGTCTCAACCGTTTTTGATGTCACTTCCCCTTTTCATTTTGTCTTGCACAGTTGGATTGGTTCTGACCTAGTTCTGAAGCTGGGTCCGGTTTATTCAGAGATCTGAGACACAAGTTACCGTGGCAACATTAAAGCCACAGCAGCAGAGGCATGTGTTTGTAAACACTTGATTCAGACACTGGAGCCGTTACCATGGTAACCCCACCATCACTTCCTGTTCCAGCAGCGGACCCAATCATGTTTCGGACTGCAGGTGAACCTGCAGGTGTTCCTCCTCAGAACCGACCAATCAGCAGCTGGCTTTCTTTCTGAGCATGTGCAGAACTGCTTATGTAACAGGGCAGGGTTAACCAATCCCGTGGAGCCAAGTCAGTGACATCACTCAGGTGGATGACCTCACTCTGATTGGTTCTCTGGGTGAAAGGTGAAGGTGATGTCACACAGTCCTGCTACCTCTCCTTACAGCCAGCCTGCCTCCTGATTGGTCAGATAGCCTGCTGTGATTGGTCAATCAGTAACCATGCATTACAGCAGCAGGCTGTGATTGGTCAGCTCCCAGCTGATTGTTGATCAGCGTATTGATTAGCAGAGCGATGACTCAGCAGTACGAAGGACCAATCGTGGCCATCGATCCGGATTTTTCCATCACACCACGGACTCTGACCCGTGTGCTATTAATAACCGCGGCGTGGCAGAGTGGGCGGAGCCTAGCCGCCTTAACCCCAGCCGCCTCCTCCTTCTCCTCTTCCTCTGCTGCCTCTGCGGCTCAGCCTCACTCGCCATGTGCCGCCGGCCCGCTCAGCTCCCGGCGCCGGCCCGACCCGCACGCTCATGGTGAGGTTCTGCAGGCCTGCGCGGCCCGACCGCGGCCCGCTGCGGCAGGTGAGGCGGCGGCGGGGCGAGGGCGGCGGCAGGGGAGGGGGCGGAAGGAGCGTAGCTGCCGGACCTTTCAGGTGGGAGAGAGGAACCCTTCAGAACCTGGCCCCGGCCTGACCTCTGACCTGTAGCTGCTGCCTGCCTCTGATCCAATCCAGCTGCACGCTGATGTCCGCTCCGGTTACCGTAGAACCTGGCTCAGGCATCACAACCACAACCTGTAATCATTTCTTTACTCCAGAAACCTACTGATCCGATCAGGAACCAGATCCGTTCTGAGAGCAGAACCATTACGATCAGTCTGGGAGAGCCGTCAGCGGTTCTGGACCCGACCCGGAGAGAGAGAGAGAGATTATCAGGAGATGAAGCCAGATTAGCGCAGATTACAGGTTGCCATGGAGATGGCATCTGATCCACTGGAAGCCTGCTGACCCAGTTATCCAGCCACTGGCCCGGTTCTACTGGTTCTGGATGGGTCCCTGATTCAGAGTCCCTCAGCTGGTCCGGCCGGAACCAGAACCGAGCTGGACCTGGAGGTGGGGGCTAGTTAGCTAGCTGCCTAACATCTGGCTCCTCCTGTGCTGACCTTTGATCCTCCTGATGCTCCGCCTCCTCGTGCTCGCCGCCTCTCATTGAAGCCCCGCCCACTTCACACCTGTTTATGACTGGTTTAGTTTTCAGATTGTTGTCTTCCTGTCAGCTGACCATCGTGTCTCCGCCCCTTTTCTTTATGCTCCGCCCCTTCCTGTCAGGCTCCGGGTGCCTCGTTTGGCTCTGCGTCACCGTCTGAGCGCGCTCAGTAGTGGTGTCTGTCGCCCCGCCCCCTGGCACCGCCGGCCAATTGCTTTCCTCGGCTTCTTCCTGTCTGTCAATGCCCTGCGGCCGCTGGCCAATCGGGTAAGAGCGGCTCTGACAGGGCTTCTGATTGGATGATGAGAAAAGGGGAGGAGAGCGACCATATATGTACACCCTGTTGTGTTTCTTCCTGCTGCTCTGCGACCCGAGGGAACTGGAACCGGCCCAGCGCCCAGTGATGCTGTAGTTTTTGTTTGGACCCGCAGGTGGCGCTTTACCGGACCTTCCCGACCCGCTTCATGTCCCGGGCCTGGGGCCGGCTCAACGGACTGGACCTACCTACCTGGCTCCGCAAACCCATCTACTCCCTCTACATCTGGACATTCGGGGTCAACATGCAGGTCTGGACAAGAACCAGAACCAGAACCAGAGTGGTATCGGCTCCTCTGACAGTGTTGTTCCCCTGTTTGTCCACTAGGAGGCAGCAGTGGAGGACCTGCATCACTATAAGAACCTGGGCGAGTTCTTCCGCCGCCGCCTCAAACCCGCGGTCCGACCCGTCTGTGCCGCTTCATGCCTGGTAAGCTCCTCCCACCGGAACCAGAACCAGAGCCTTACATCCACTCTCTGACGGGACGGGCAGATTGATTTGGGTTTTCATCTGAACCTCCTCAGTGCGGAGGGAAGAACCAGCAGAACTCTTTGGTTCTGGTACTGTCGGGTCACCAGCTGGTACTAGTTCTGTTGGGTCACTGGGTTCTGGTTCTGTTTGCAGACATCGCCGGCTGATGGCAGGATCCTCCATTTTGGGCAGGTCCAGAACTCGCAAGTGGAGCAGGTGAAGGGCGTGACCTACAGCCTGGAGAACTTCCTGGGACCGCCCAGCAGGCCGAGCCCGGGTGAGCGGCGCCGACCCACCAGAACTCCGGCTCCAGTTTGGGTACTGACCTGTGCGGTTCCATTTCAGACCCGGCGTCCTTCCAGGACCGGCTGCTGTCGTCTCCGGACCGCGCCCTGTTCCACGTGGTTGTTTACCTGGCGCCGGGCGACTACCACTGCTTTCACTCGCCGGCCGACTGGAGGGTGGAGCTGCGTCGCCACTTCCCGGGTGAGTGTTTGCAGGGCGACGAGCGGGTCGTCACCGTGCCGGCGCTCACCGCTCCATATCACCGCCAGGCTCGCTGATGTCGGTGAACCCGGGCGTGGCACGTTGGGTCAAGGAGCTGTTCTGCCTCAACGAGCGCGTGGTGCTGAGCGGCCAATGGCGGCACGGCTTCTTCTCCCTCACGGCGGTGGGCGCCACCAACGTGGGCTCCATCAGGGTCTACTTCGACCAGGTGAGTTCCTGCCGGAGGTCTGGCTGGCCAGATGAGTCCGGGTCCACCGGAACCCAGATGGGTCCCACTGAAGGCTCAGAGGGAAGAACCGGTTCCTACTGGAGGCGGGCTCTTGGCAAGCAGCGGCCAATCAGAACGCTACGAGCAGCGCTATGTTAAGTTCAGAAGGTTGAGGGGTAAAACAGCAAAACGAGGAAAAAATGTCGGATCAGAACCAGGATCACAGCAAACAGCTGAGTCCAGAACTTTATCCGTGCCTCGGATCTTAAATGTGCGTTCACTCCAGCCCAGTTTAATCCGCTTTAATCCAACTCCAGGGCCGGTCCGTTTCAGGTGTGAATGCTAATCGGACTAAAAAAAGCGAACCCTGATCCGACTGACAACTTTGCTTCGGACCAGTCTGGTCCAGTCCAGTTTGGTCCTGTTTGGTCTGGTCAGTTAGTTAACTCTTCTTAGCGTTCTCTGTATCCAGGGAGGGAACCTGAGTTAGCGTTAGCCTACGTATCAAAACATCAGCAGTTTTCTCAGCTTTAATTTAATATTTTATAGAAATCGGGTAAGAAATATGACTATTTCTGTGACAGATTCCTGCTCATTGGACCCGTCTGGTTTTGCAGATGTGACTCGCAGTAATGGCCGCCTGCAAGAGCTGCGCTAACATTAGCGCAAAACAAGAACACTCACCAGTTCCCACTTGTCAAACCGTGTAATCAGTAGAACGTTGTTGGACGGCATCTCCTACCTAAGCTGGTGAGCAGCGGCCATGTAAGACGCCGACGTCCGGCTGGTCATGTGACCCTACAACCAGATAATGACTGACACACTGAATGGTGTTTGTTTGGTTTAGTTTTGTGCTGAAGAAATTAAGGAAAGGGTTTTATTTTAAAATAAATCTTTAAATTAATAAAAGTGAATCTAACAGAAGTGGAAGAAATGACCCTGGTTATATGCATATTTTCACACCAGAGAAAAAGTGGGCATATATTTATGCAAACTTTGACCAAAGTTCATTTTTCTACATGCTGATTTGTGCGTAAAATGTGGCGCTGCACATTTTTTGTGCTGCTTTAGACGTGAGGCCCTGGTCTGACCCGGTCTCTTTTCTTCCTCAGGAGCTGCGGACCAACGCTCCTCGCTACAGCAAAGGTTCGTTCCAGGACCGCAGCTACGTTGCCGCGAGCGACCAGGTGAAGGCCAGCGAAGGGGGTGTGGCCTTGTGTAAAGGCGAGCCTGTGGGCGAGTTCAACCTGGGCTCCACCATCGTCCTGCTGTTTGAGGCGCCGGCAGATTTCACCTTTGACCTGCAGCCAGGACAGCGAATCAGGATGGGGGAACCCCTCGGCAGCCTCTGATTGGCCAGAGGCCGTAGCGTATTTTTATTGGATGGGGACTCTGAGGGCAGAGCTTTATGCAGGACGGACAGAAGACAAACTCCCAGAGTGCTTTGTGCCTAAGCTCTGTCTGCTCCACACTGCTGCCTGTGGCCAAAGGTTGAACTTCTGATTGGTAGAAAGCACTGTGACATCATCAGTGAGGTCCTGATTGGCTGAGAGCCATAAACTGTCAGTTTGTTTATTTTTGTAAATTATGTGTAAAGAATAAATTTATACTTTGAGCAGCTTTGGATTTGAATCTTTACCAGAAATACCTTTTATGTTTGCTCACAGAGGCAGTTTAGTTCCAGTCTGGGTCCACTTTGGTTCCAATCTGGGTCCAGTCTGGGTCCTGAACTAGTGATGGGGCACCAGGACTTGCAGCTGATCTGGTATTTGATCTGGGGTAGTTCTGACGTGTCAACTGGACCTTAGAGTGAATCAGGTTCTGATCAGATCTGCTTTTTCGTCTCCATGGTAACAAAGGATTTATGAAACAAGCTGCAGATGAGATCAATGAGATCAAAGACCCAAAACTTTAAAGCTTTTATTTGATGTTTCTGAACACGAAACATTTCAAAGCTCTGATTATTGTTCACGGCGACCCAGAGCCGACCCGGTTCTGACACAGAACTAACCCGGAACCAGGAAATCTAGGATGCACATCAGTACCGGGCCTCATCCAGGGCCGGATCGGTTCCGGTCCGGTCTGTCAGCCTCGCCCCGGGCAGCAGAACCAGCAGCAGTGCCAGCAGGACGGCGCCGGGCAGCAGTCGCCGTAGCGATGGAATCGCGGCTCCGCCAGGCCGCCGTGCCGCCAGCCGTCATCGGGAACTTCCTTCCCAAGCCAAAGCTTCCCATCGCCAGACGAAGCTCCGCCCCTGGGGGCAGAGCTTCGCGAGGAAGAGGAGCAGGAGACGAAGGTCTGCTGGGCCTTCACCGCCAGGAAGGACGCCAGGTCCAGGTCCAGACCGGCGGCGCCACCGCGCGGCCGCGGCGTGTTCTGCCGACACTGGGGACACGGGATCCACGCCTGAGGAGGAGGAGGAGGAAGAGGAGCGCCTTTAGGGTCGACCCGACTGCTGATGTCACGTCCTGTGAGGAAGATCAGACCGGTCCTCTAGTGACCTTTGACCCGGTCAGGTTCCCAACAGAACTCATGACGTCAGTGAAGAGTCAGCACTTCAGAACCCGAGCTCCGGACCGAAACCAGAACCAGAACCTGGACCCTGTCAGGGTTAAGAAACAGCCCTCCTGCTGACCTCTTGACCTCTTGACCTCACCTGCTCGTTGATCACCGTGTCGAGTCTCTTCAGACACGCCTGGCAGAAGGCGTGGCCACAGTGGAGTCGCCGTGGCAACCGCGTCAGCAAGTCGTAGCTGCCGAAACACACGATGCACGCCAGGTCCGGCCTCCTGCCCGACATCGCCGTCTCCATGGCAACAGAGGAGCAGGGAGGGGGGGGCAGGGGATCATCATCCTCCTCTTCATCTTCATGAATCATCTTCCCTGTCAGGATCAGATTTATTAAAACGTTTCAGCAGAAAGTTTTACAACATGAATCCAGAAAATAAATCAACAACAATTTCAAAATGTTTATGAATGATTCATTTATGGATTAAAGGAGATCAGGGTTTCGGCTGTTTTTCACTTTCCTGGAAGTTTGTTCCAGGTTTGTGGTGCATAGAAGCTAAATGCAGCTTCTCCATGTTTGGTTCTGCTTCTGATGCAGAACCAGAACCAGAACCAGCAGGTTGATCCAGCAGCAGATCTTTAATCCGTCCAGTGATTTATAAAGTAGAAATCACACAGAACCGGGTGGTGTAGAACTGGGTGGTGTAGAACCGGGCGGTGTAGAACCGGGAGGTATAGAACTGGGTGGTGTAGAACTGGGTGGTGTAGAACCGGGTCTTGTAGAACCGGGAGGTGTAGAACTGGGTCTTGTAGAACCGGGCGGTGTAGAACTGGGAGGTGTAGAACTTGGTGGTATAGAACCGGGTGGTGTCTCTATCTTCTTGGTTCTAGTCAGAACTCCAGCTGCAGCGTTCTGGTTCTGAATCTCAGTCTGACCGGCTCCAGGAATCCTCTGGTTGGGATTTCCTCCAACCAGACGCCACCTTTAATGGGAGCAATGGAATCCATAACATGTGAAGCTTCGAGTGGCTTCACATGCTCATCTCCATGGTAACAGCTGGAAGGCCAGGAGGAAGAGCAGAACTATTAAACGTTCTGCGGTGCTCGGCGGATAAATGATCAGACGTCAGAGACTCTGGAAACATTCACAGCCTGACTGATGATTCAACATCCTGAGTCGGACCAAAGGTTTTAAGAACATCTCAGCTTTCTGCCTCTCTGTCATTAAAATCTCCCACAAATAGAAATAATCAGTGAATATAACAGATAGAAGGTCATTAGTCAGAAAATGTACATATTTAGGGGTTTTCTATAGAATCTGTCAGAGCTCATTAATGACCTTTTAGCAGAGTAGAGTCAAATTGTCCCAGAAAAACCTTTTTATCGTTTAGTGAATCATGAAATATTGCAGCAATCCCCCCTTATTCTTTCTATTGTCACTTAAAACATTTTAGTGATTAAATGATTGCAGCTTCACAGTTTTGAACTGTTTTTGTTAGAAACAGCATCAGGATGCTGATCTAATGCTGAGCAGACTGAGTGTTCATGAATTTAAATTTAGATTTCTGCCTTTAGTTTTTCTGTTTTATGTGAATTTTCTGTTCGTAGCGTCTGAGACTGCAGCGTGGACGAGGTTCTGCTCCCAGAACTGGCCGGTTCTGATGATGGGCAGCTCCGCCTCCAGCTGGTGTCTTCAGATCCATTTGGTTTGGATCCATCCTGATCCGATTGGTTCTTCTGGAGCGATGACCTCATTGCTCATGTTGTCCTGTGATTGGATGAAGGACTTCTTGCTGCTACGACATGAAATACGTTTGTGGTGAGAAGGGTTTTTTTCCAGCTTGATTTAGGGTAACGCCATCTGGTTTGTAGAGACAATGTTACTGGAACAGACTGGGAACAGACTGGGATCAGACTGGGAACAGACTGGGATCAGCATGCTGGATATAAAAATGTCTTTTTACCATGATTATAATCGGTTTGGGGTTTTTGTTAACCAAAATAAAAAGTTTCTCTTAATGTTTTCGATTGGATGAAATGATTTTCCCCCCTATGTTCTGATTGGTCAGATAGAAACTCACCTGGGTTTGTTGTATTCCTCCTCTTCTTCCTCAGTCTTCATCGTTCCATGTTTATCTGCTCTTCTGTTTTGTTTCTGTGTTTCTCTTCTTGTTTGCTTTATTTCGTCTCGACGTCTTCCCGCCTCCTGTTTACTCGTCTTCTGTTGGCGTTGATCGTCTCCCAGAGAGAGAGACTCGCCTCATCAATAATTCACCAACCAGGTGAAAGCTGACCTGAAACAAAATCCTCACCTGAACAAGATCGACTTCAGCCTGTTGTACTACAATCAATACTCGTCAATAATAACAATAATAATAACCTGAGAGAGGTTCAGATCAATATAGAAGCGCAAAACTAATGATCCTGATAATCACCTGCTGATCAATACCGGCTCCTGAAACCAGATCAGCCAATAGAAAGTGGAGCTGGGTTCAGGTTTCTGGTATCGGCTCCGCCCTCCGCACAGACCACTGTCGTCATGGAGACGATGAGGACCGTACTGGTTACCGGGTCAGGACCTTCTGGGTTCAGTGGTCACTTTCCCAGTCAGAGCATTAATGGGTTTGGACCTCTTACTGGTCCAGAACCGTCGCAGCAGACTGACGAGTTTCTTTGTGTTTCAGACATTAAATAAAAAGCTAAAGTTAATCAGAGGAAATAAAAAACTAGATGATTAAATGAATTAAAACCAATCAGAAAGTTTGTACATCCTGAATAAAGCCAGCAATAATAATTATCACTAACCACTGATTTTGGTTCAGTTTCTCTTTTCCCATCAAATCTGCAGAACCAGAACCGGTCTGAGAGAGAACCTGTCTGGCAGCATGAAGTAGGGCGAAAGCAGAAACACATCCAGTCCAGTTCAGGCCATCAGAGCCATCAGAACCGGCTCTTGTTGTCTCGTTCTGTTCTGGTTGTTTGTGTCTCTGATCGTTGGCTTGATTTGTTTTCTGGATTTCTAGTGTATTTAAGCCTGATTTCCTGTTTTATTTTGAAAGTACTCGTTCTTGGTTACTTCAGATTACTAATCCGGTTCCAGTTTCTACAGGACTGTAAGCCAACTGAACTAAATAATTAATACTGTATTTATAACCACATATAATAACTCACATTCATTCAGTCACATTCACCCATTCATATACAGAGTATGGTGTGGAATCGAACCCACAACCTTCTGGTCACAAGACGACTGCTTTACCCACAGAGCCACTGCGGCTGCATCCGGAATGGGGCAAACGGCGCCCCCTGCTGGGCTGAAGGAGTTTTCTGTTTGTATTTTTAGACATAAACGGGACATAAAAAGCAAAGCAAATAATGTTTTTATTTTGTTCGTCATCTACAAGTCGCTGCGACATCATTCTGCTTCACATAGACTTTGAAAAATCCTTCATATTGAAAATGATGGTGGTGAAAACAGAAATACTTTATGGAGAAACATTTTTCCTGAATCCAGAAATAAAACAACAAAATAATGATCTACCATTTATAAAATCCCTTTGTTTCACAGCCATGATCTCTGCTTGGTTCTGGACGTGAACATGATTCGGTTCGTTTTCCTGCTGATGGAACAAAATCTGATCAAAATCTTTTTGTTTAAAATAAAATTCTAAATGTTTTTCTGAACTTTGATCAAATATAAAATCATTAAACGGGATCTGATTTATATTTTATATGTGAAAATGATTTAAAGCTGTAAGACAAAGTCTTCTGTCTTCAGGTGGAGTTGTCATGGCAACGGCAGAAAGGCAGCCATCTTGTCTTTTTGAAGGAATTAAAAATCTAAAAAATCTAAAAAATATAAAAACCAAACATTTAAATCTCTTGTTTCTCAGAGTTTTAACAATCTTTGATGTCCTGAAGCTGTTCATGGGCGGGTTCTGTCCGGGTTCTGTCCAGGTTCTGTCCTGGTTCTGTCCGGGTTCTGTCCAGGTTCTGTCCTGTCCTCCAGAACCAGGATCGATGGTCCAAAGTCAGTTTGAACCGTTTCCTCTGAAGTCTCTAAGCTTCGGATCTGCGGCCCGGTTCTGGTTCTGTTGGTTCTGGTTCTGGTTCTGGTTTTGCAGATGTATCAACGTCTGGTCAGCCCTGAAGTAGAATATCTGCTAATGAGCCAATCACAGTCCTCTTTCCACGGTGACATCACTTCCTCCTGCGGCAGCGGTAGCAGCACGCTGGGCACCGCCCCGCCTCTTCCTCCTCCTCTTCCTCCGTCACCGTGTAGGGGGGCGGGGCCGAGCCCTTCTGGGCGTATGGGTTCTCGCTGTTCAGAGCCACCGGATTGGCTATCACTGTTGCATCATCTGAGGGGCGGAGCTTAGCCCGAGGGATGGTCACCTGACCGTACGGGTTCTCCAAAGAAATGTTGATTTTTGATGACATATTGATGATGTCACAGAAGGGGTCGGTGGGGTGGGGGGAGGAGGAACAGCCAATCTAGAGAGAAAGAGAGATTGATGTGAATAAAGTTTCATTAATACATAACAAACATCTATGATGTCACTTCCTCCACATTATAACCAATCAGGTCAAGTTTATGCTTCCAGGAGAAACAACCGATTAGCTCTGCGAGTCAAACCTTAACGAGTTTAATAATCTGAACTAAAACTTTAATAATCTGAACAGAGCGAGTTTAATTCATTTAAATCTGTTATAAGATGGTAAAACCCTCTGAGGCAAAAATCTGCAGCAGCAACAACCTGGTTACACAAAACTAAACCAAACTAAACAAACTAAAACATTTACAGATTAAAGCAGTGGTAGATGAAATCCAAAGGAATGAGATCTGGAGCCGATTCCGTCTCTGAATCCTCGCTTCTCTTTCTCTGTCCAACACCAAGAACCTGCAGCAGCGTAAAGAACGGCCAGCAGCAGATTGCTGCAGCAGGGACTTTAAATCAGCTGCAGCACAGTTTTAGAAACCAGCATCATCAAGTGGTGGTTTCTCCTACAGGAGACGTTGAGACGCTGCGGCCTAGTCCAAACCTGACAGCACATTCATATCCAAAACATCTGATGATCCATCAGAAAGCTGCTGACACCAGGTTCTGACGATCAGGATCCGTCACAAAACACGACCTTCGTTTTAAAAGCTAACAACTAATTTGATAATAATTTCTCCTCATGTAAATATCTGAGCGACAGTAGGAACCACAAGTTTACATACACCAAATAAAAACATGTCCTCGTATTTTTACTGACCTGGTTCTGTCAGGAGAAACGGGTCAGAACCGCAGCAAACCAGGAGGAAACCAGAACATCCGACCCAAATCATCAGTTCAGAGGCAACCTGCCAATATCTATCTATCTATCTATCTATCTATCTATCTATCTATCTATCTATCTATCTATCTATCTATCTATCTATCTATCTATCTATCTATCTATCTATCTATCTATCTATCTATCTATCGATCTATTAATACATGAACAGTCTGTCTGTGAGGTTTTCCAGTTTCAGGTTTGTTTTCTAGTTTGAGACGACTCACCTGTCCTCAGGTGTGTCCACCTTTGTCTTCTTCTGTCTCTTTAAAAACAGTCCAACTCTTCTGGCAGGTTCTTCTTCTTCTTCTTCTGTCTGGAACAGATTCAGGTACTTTGTGTCTGGAGAAAAAATAAAGTTTTATTTGACCGAAACAATAAATCTGACTCGTCTCTCTCTCTCTCTCTGCTGAGTCTCTTGACCGCCTCGCCCAAACCTGTTCTACCTGCCAGCACTCCCTCTCTCTCTCTCTCTGTTCATTCTCTATGTAGCTCGCCCACAGGGCCGCCGCCGCCTCCTCTGGGAGGTTTGACCTCTTAATGTCTGAATATCTAAAAGCAGATTTCCTTTGGTTTCAGATTTCTGTTTAAAGAATTTAATGCAGTTTTTATTAGTGAAAAATATGTTATATTTTATTCCTGTTTATTAAATCCAGCTTTAATAAACTAGGATTTGGTTAATGTGTCCTATTTGTATTTCATGAATATTTCAGGTTTGCTTTTGTTATGGATTCTGTCTTTTCCTGTTAGCCTCTTATCTGCTTACACACACAGGCTGCAGCTTACATTACCATGTTTATGTGTGTCAGACTGAACCTGATTAACTGGCCTTTAGGGAGGAAACAGACTGAGGAGAATAAAAACTAAACTCTAATCTTTGCCTCACTTGGTTCCGTCCATCAGCTGAGCCCAGCTGGCCGGCGCCGGACGGCCCACTGGACCAGTCACTCTGGTTCTGATCCGTTTCTATGACGTGTAACATTTGATCATTTTTCAGAATTAAAGCCTGTTTTTATGTCACCAAATCTCATGATTTCTCAAGGTAATTGACACTGAGGGGTTCTGGTCGGGTTCTGGTAAACGGACCTGGTGGAGCTCAGAGACAGAATGAATGAACTTTTACCCTTTTGTTGCTATGCAACCAGGTTCAGAACCAGGCATTAAAGAGCACATTTCTGAAATCAGACATTTTCTGGAAGAACAACACAAATATCATCACCACAGGAACATTAAAATATAAAGTTATAGAAACTGAGAATAAAAATCTTATAAAATCTAAGTGAAAGAGAGCTGTAAATATTTGCAATTATTGAAATTAATTGTTTTACATGCTTCTTGGGATATTGTTCATTTGTTGTTTTGTATGAAATGTTTTTTGTATTGATTTTAAATATGTTATAACCAAATATTCTAGTTTGATTTCCTCTCAATGTTGGTAAATTTATTTTATATTTATTCAAGTATTTTGTTTCTTATTTTAGAATTTTCTCTTTCCTCTTGTAATTTTTCTGAATCTTTCATTTCTTCTGGTATTTCTTTCTGTTGGCATTTTTTTTTTTATCAGTTAATATATTTTAGTAGTTTATTCAATTTGATACTTTTATATATTTTAGAGTCAAAATTATTTCAAAATGAATTGTTTTTATTTTATTCTGAATTGAATGATTGACTTTGATTTATTGTTCATAAATGTTTTCCTCTGTGCCGAGCGAAATGTGTTTCCTGTTTGGAGGTCATGTGACCCCAGAGCAGTAAAAAACAAACGGAGGGCAGTGAACGCCTCATGTTTCTGGAACCAGTTGGACAGAAACTTTGACTGTTCCTTCATTCCTCTCATTTCCAGCTCAGAGCTCCGCCCAGGGCGGGGGCTTACTGGTCTCACTGGTTCCATTAACAACCCTCCCCCCTAGTTTGATCTGGTCTGTTTTTCTTTATTGAAACTTTAATCAATAATAAAACTCGCAGTAATAAAACTAATTTACAGCCATCAATTAGATTTTAGTGATGATGGTGATGAAGATGAAGACATCGTTTTCCAGTTAAGCGGCTTTCTTTGAAGCCCATCATGCTGCGCTCCATACCGCCCCCTGTGGTCGTCTTATAAAGATTAAACTTATTAAACTGTCCTGGTTTAACTGCTTCCTGTTTAGATGTTTCGATGGATTTTATTTCTGTTTAGAGTTTATGCAGGTAATGTTTATGTCTTTATCTATGGTTTAGTGTTTGGTGTTCTTTGTTGTTCCGGACTTCAGAGTGTTTGTTAACCAGGAGGAGCCGGAGGTTCTGACTTCTCGGTTCTGTGAGGATTGTTTCTGGTTTGGGAATAAAACATGGCGGAATGAACCATATGTCCTCTTTCTTCTTGTCTCTTGTTGTTTTCGTCACGTGACTGTTTTTTCTCTTACTGGCTCCTCCCACCCCATCCCGTCCCCCTCTCCCACTTCTTCCCGGTTTTCCGTTTCCGGCGGAAGCCCCTCCCTGTTAGCCGTTAGCTTTTAGCTCTGCATCCCGGACAGCAGAGCAAAAACACGGCAACGGAGCAGAAAAACCCGGTGCAGAGGACGACATGAGTCCCGGGGAGGACCAGAGGGAAGCACGGTGACCAGACGGAGACTCTGCCGCCGCATTATCCAGTTTTCAGGTCAGTAAACGTAACAGAAAGCTCCGGGAAAACAGCGATCCCACTCCCGAGCTGTGGAGGTCCCGGACTGCCATTCCTTCTCCGGCTGCTCGCTCCGCGTTCTGCGGGCTTCTCGGGACCGAATCAAGGACAGCAGCCGGGACAAGTTCTGCTAGAATGGACCCGACTTATTCAAGTTCTGAGCGTGTTGTGAGTTCAAAGGTGACGTACCTTAACTGGAGCAGTGGCAGCTATCTCCTAGCAGTAGCATGATAGCTCTTCCTCCATTAGTTTGAATGGGGCTCAGGAGCTAAGGCTAAGACTAGCGTAGCCTCGGCGTCCCTCCAGCTGGTGGCCTGGAAGTCCAGCCTGGACCCAGAGATGGTTGATCAGCTCCATCCCAGGAGGACGGGTTCTGACCCATCCTGGAGACGACACCGAGCCTCTTCATCGAACCGGGTCTCAGTTTGTTTTAGCAAAAGCTGGAGAGAAGCAGCAGGTGAGGCCAAGTTCAAGTCCTCCTCAGGAATGCCCTCGGGGGTCAGGAGGGCCGGGTACCAGGCCCCTTAACACGGGCCAAGGGGATCCAGAAAAACCAGCGCCAGAACTTGGTCCTCGTTGCTGGTGAAAGTTGGACTCTAGTTCTGTTCAGTACCTTCCTGAACAGGGCAGGTGTTGATCCGTTCTGGTGACCTCAGGATCCGGGCTCTGCAGTTTGCAGTGGTTCTGTTGGGTTCATCAGACCAGAACCTTCAGATATCTCTGGACCGATTCACCACCGCGGTGCTCTGAGAGAGAGAGCCGAGTCAGAAGGCGAAGCTCTCGATTTACCGTCAGTCAGCCCCCATTAAGGCCACCAGCTTTGGGTGAAGACCGAAAGAACGAGGTCACCGATGCAACCGGCTGGAAGGAGTTTCCCCTTAGGGGCCCTGGGCTCTCAGAGACACAAGCTTGGCCCTCAGTGGGGGCCGCTGCTCCTCCACACCGAAAGGAGTCGGTGGGGGACAGACGCCCGGTCGGGACGGACTTTTCTTTGGTGAGCGGGTCGGGTCCCACTGGGAGGTGAGACCCGATCCGCTCACCAGTGGGACTGGAGCAGACCCAGTGGGAGGCTTAGGAAGTGTGGGTCACTATAGTTGGGCTCCAGATCCCATGATCAGAACCATGAACCATGAGGGCATCGTCCACTGGACCCAGTGGTTCTGGTTCTGACCCGTCCCTCTCTCCACAGGACGATGCCCTCGGGTTTTTCTGTGCTGCACTTCTAGAGACGGAACCGCTGATCCGGGATGGGATTTGGTCGGGATCTCATCAACTCCCACGAGGGATTGCTGAAGCTGCAGGACTGGGAGCTGAAGGTAAGATGAGGTCGGTTCTGGTCGGGATCCCCACTGGCCACAGCCTGTTCTGATGAACTGGGCCGAGAGCTCGGGTGTCTACAGATCGGACCCAACCAGAACCAGCAGTAGAAACCGGTCGGGTCCTGAACTGATTTGGACTCGATGATCCATCAGGAACCGTTTGTTTTACCGATTCTCTGCAGGTACAGATAAAACTGATCCTGCCGATATTTACCAATCACAACAATCCATATCTATCATTGATCCGGTCATGTATTTTACTGCCGATATTGATCACATGGATTGGCTGCAAATGTTTTTCTTTAATCGTAAGCAGTAACATGTACACCTGCAGGCCAAAGCTGGAACTGCAACCAGTGATGCTCTAAATCAGGGGTCTCAAACTCCAGGCCTCGAGGGCCGCAGGCCTCTGCTGCCCCACAGCTGAACAGAATAATTAGGTCATTAGCAAGACTCTGGAGAACTGATCTACACAAGGAGGAGGTCATTAAGCCATTTCATTCCAGTGGTTTGTACCTGTGGCTCATCTAAAAACTGTAGGTCTGCGGCCCCTGAGGACTGGAGTTTGAGACCCCTGCTCTAAATGAAGTACAAAAATACTGAACATTAAAAATAAAGAAATATTAAAGTTAACATTCAAAGACAAATGCAAAATTGATTTAATCATAGCATGGCTAGCTGTCTGGTGCTTTAGCAACCTCTGTTGTGCAAAGGACAAAATGATTTACCTATTTTTAAAAATAATTTATAAAACAAATAAACACAGTCTGCTGCTTCATGTGTGAAATAAACTTAATTTTATATGAACATTAAAATGGCCTTAAAACTCTGAAATGGAAATAAACACAAGTGAATTTAAAGCTTTGAACAGGCAGAACTGTTGAAGAGCATTTCCACATGCTATGTAGCAGAGCATTGTGGGAAGAAGCATCTCAGCTGTTCCTGTGTTGGTCCGCCATGTTGGTGAGGGCAGGGAAGCTTTCCAGTGATGATGCACCAGAGAGACGGCATCTCTCTGGTGCCGCTAAGTTTGAGGTACAAGTGATCAGCGACGAGACGGTGTTCAGCGATCGCCAATCAAATTCTTTTCCATGGAAATCAGACGATCGATCGGCAGACCACTACGATCAATATATTTCCAGTTTCAACACTGTGACAAAACAACCAGAAGTGTTGACATTCCTTCAGTCCTGTGTGGCATCTGTGTCACATGACCCGACCGGCGTCACATGACCCGACCGGCGCCGCGCTATCGGACCTGACACAGCCCGACCGGTCCGGTCCGGTCCAGACACGAGCTGACTGGTGCCGCGCGCCCCCGACAAGTACCACAGTCAGCCATGTGTGGCGTAGGGGAACAGGTCGCTACACGTCTGTGTCTCACCTGACTTTTGGCATCAGGAGTCGGTGGGGAGCAGACGGGTTCTGACCCATCAGCTGTAGCTGAACCTGTGTGCTCTGACGCCCTCTAGCTGCTGGAGACGGTGAAGCGCTTCATGACGCTGCGGGTGAAGAGCGATAAGGAGTATGCCGCCCTGCTGCTCAGCATGACTCAGCAAACAGAGAAGCAGGAAGCCGCTGACTACGTGAGCACAGTCAGCAAGGTAAGCTGCTCACCTGTTGCCCAGAGGGCGGGGCTTGTGGGCCAGCCCCTCTTAGTCCGGTGGCTCTGTCAGTCGTGGTCTCAGGTGATCCGTCAGACGGAGGCGTTGGGTCACATCATGAGGAGTCACGCCGACGACCTGAACTCCGGCCCGCTGCACCGCCTCGCCACGCTGATTCGGGACAAGCAGCAGGTGAAGAAGAGCTACCAGAGTCTTCATCAGCAGCTGGAGAGCCACAACCACAAGGTAACCCGGGATTCGGTTGGGGACGGCTCGGCTCACGACCGCAGAGACAAGCCTATCTGTTGTTGCTAGGTAACCAAAAATGACCTGGAGAAGCTGAAGGCCTCCTACCGTCAGCTGAGCCGCGACGCCAACAACGCCAAAGAGAAGTACCGAGAGGCGTTATCCAAAGGTCGGTCCTGGTTCGGCCGCGCCTGCTGCTGACCGCGCTTCCTGTTGCACCGACCATCATGTCCCTTACTCTCCCACCAATCACAGGCCGGGAAGCAGAGCGGGCTCGCGAACGTTACGACAAAGCTACAGCGAAGCTCCATAACCTCCACAATAACTACGTGTTGGCGGTGTGCGGCGCCCGAACGCAGCAGGAGAACCACCGCCAGCGGGCGGCGCCAGCGCTGCTCGATGCGCTGCAGAGGATGCAGGAGGACATGACGCTGGCACTGTGAGTCACATGACCCCACCCACAGAGAGGGCTGGGCGATATGAGGAACATCTAATATCCCAATATTTTTTGGTATTTCATGATACACGATACATTTCACAATATGTTTAAATAATCTCCGATGCCATTTTAAACTATAAGAGCTTTTCAGCATGACTTCCTCATCGCCCTGCTGGAGGGCAAAAAGCTGGCAAACTATCAACATGGTGATGTATAAAAACAAAAATGATGAAGTGCTTTGCTAGTAACAGTCAACGAACGCTATGACAAAAGTTTGAATTAAGAGAAAAGTAGTGAGGGAGAGGAAAGTAGTTCAGTTATGCTAGCTTGACTTTACAACCGTCACAATGCCGTAGATATGCTGCGTTTCGGTTCAGTTACAATATAAAAAATATCGACCTAAACACCAGCAGGTGTTTCAATTAGCTAATCTAGCACCGCCAGTTTCGGGCTAGCTAATAGCAGCGGGAGCTAACCCACCACATGAAACTGTGACGGACTGAATGTTCTGTTCTTTGTGTGGGAAATGTCTGAGTGTTTTATGGTGTCAGTTACTATGCCAACCAGTCTGCGTGTAACGTAGAAAAAGGATGAGTGTTTTTGAGTTATTGTTGAACAGTTTTGCCTTTGCTTGGCTCTTAGTGAATAACATCTTGGCGATATAGTTCAGTCGCTGCAGCGCGGCAATAAACGGCTCGCAGCGTTTTGTGACACGATTCCTAAATGACCTCGTTTTGTTTTCCTGCGTATAAAATCCAAACCAGATTATTGACCCAGGTCATCTGGTTCCTCTTCAGCTTGCGTCTCTCACCTGGAATTCAGCCGGCCGCCATCTTGTTTCCTCTGCAGCGCGGGCAGGACGTTCAGACTGGGAGGGGCTAGTGATGCATTCAAAGGGTGTCGGATAAACCAGTCCTCCCCAAACCCCGGTTGGTGCACAAGAGTTTCTGCACAAGAAATAACTAAATATTTCCGTTTTATGTATTATTTGAGTGTGGAGGATCTTTTATTTTGAAAATCCTTTAACCGGATTCTCTCGGTTCCGTCTTGCCGCCAACATGGAGCCACAAGCAGCAAAATGAGTCAGAAACGGATCAGATTGTTTGTAAAGTTTCTTTGCGAAGGGAAAAGGCCCAGAGAAGAGACAGGAGGATGGATTTATCCCAGCAGGTGATTCCCACAGTCCAAGCTCTGCATGATATGGTGACCGGATGTTAATGAGGCAATGAAGCTTCAAGCTGCTTCTCCACTAGAGACCAAGAACCCTGAGCATCAGCAACACTTCCGGTCTCATTGTCTCTCGTCTCTCCCAGATGGACCGTCTGGTTGCAGAGAAACAAGCTCAGGGCTCCATTAGTCGTTATCCTGAGTTAAAGTTTTCACCAAAGTAAAAAGTTCGTTTTTGTGGCGCATCTGTATCTTATTTTGAAGGGATATGTAAACGTTACCATAGCGACCAGAGTCAGAGAGCGTTAGGGCAGTGGAGAGACGAGAGGAGAGGAGTTTGTGAGTTTTAGGTCTGGTTCACACCATTTAAGGATTGTGGGCCGATTTTCCAGACCTCTGTGACCACAGAGCCGATAAAAGTCCAACAGGTTCGGTCGGTTCGTGAGTCCAGCAGCAACACACCACAGAACCGATTCCAGAAGAAAATCCAGTAAAACCCCAACAGACCAAACATGAATTTAGAATAATCAAACAGGATGACGATGTAGAAGCAGCAGTGATAGTTTGTGGCTCATTTTAAGAGAGCTAGTGTCGGCTTCAAGCTCTGACTGAACAAACAGCCTTACCTTTATAACCTATTTATGTCACTTTAATGATGGATAGCTGAAAAGTTACTGGGCTTATCAACTGCTGTACCAGTTTCGCTCCAGTTCCTCTCATTATCATTTCTGTTGATATTCCTGGTACGAAATGCTGAATAAACATTCATGCTGTTTCCACACATCGCCTCTGATGTCCACCGGACTCTACCTGCCACATTCAGCATCCTGCGTTTCGCTCCCAGTCAGTGAAAACCCCACAGGCTGCGATAATCGGACCAAGACAATGTTGAATATGAACGATTTTAGATCGGAGCGGTCCGACGTTCTACGTAACGCAGGCAGGATGACCGGTTAGGATTCATTTAAAATTGGGCCATGTGAACTGGGCTTTAGCGGAGACAACATGCTTCATGTGACCCCCCCCCAAAACCCGTTGGGGACCGCTGGGATAAAGCACACACACACTGAATTAGATGCCAAAAACTAATTCTGAATTTATACTAGATGGTTGATAAAACCAGTTTAACCAGTTTAACCATTGTAAATAGAAAAACTCACCCAACCCTACTCTGTAGTACTGCGAGGTACCTCTGTAGTACCCCGTAGTACTGTCGGGTACCTCTGTGTACTCTAGTAAAAGTATCCTGGAGGAGTACTGTGAGATCAGCAGTCTTCTGACGGAGGAAGTCGTCGGCGTCCATCGGGAGATCTCGGCGTCCGTCCAGCAGATCGACCCGCTGGCCGAGTACCAGCACTTCATCGACGCCTACAGGTGAGTCCGGCCCCGCCTGGCAGTGGCCGTGGCGATGCCCGGTCGCCGTAGTAACCGCCCATTGTCCCGCGATCAGGTCGCCGGTGCCACCGGAGGCGAACGTGGAGTTCGACGCGTCCCTATTGGACGAGACGGAAAACATCCCAGCCAACGAGATCCTGTGGAACACGCTGACCGCAGACAGCTTGCAGAACACGTGAGCGCCTACTGCATTAAAGCACTTCCTGTGACCTTCCAGAGTAAAAGCTCGCTCTGCTCCTGTCCAGGTTATCGTGGAAGACAGAAGAGTTGGCGCTGACCCAGAAGAACCTGCAGGAGAAAGAGACGCTGGCAGACGACCTGGAGGCCCGGATCCAGACCGGCCAGCAGAACGCCAACAGGAAGAGCGAGTGAGTGAAGGGGGTGGAGCCAGGCCTCACCTGCCTGGCGGAGCCAGGCCTCACCTGTCTGTCTCACCTGCAGCTGCGTCCTGCTGCTGAGCCAGAAGCTGTCCCTGCTGGAGCTGCGTCAGGCCGTCCAATCGCTGCGCAGCTCAGAGGCCTGCCTCCTCTCCCAGAAGGCCTTGCTGGACGCCAAGATGGCCGCCGCGGTCGCCTCTCCGCCGCCAGCGCTGCAGTATGAGGACGACACGCGCTCGGTGTCGTCGACGGTGGGTGAAGGTGGCGTTTCAGAGCGATGGCAGCCGGCTCTCCTCCTGACCTCTGACCCCTGTGCCCTGCAGGACAAGAAGGAGAAGAGCTCCCGCTTCGACACGCTGCGCCACTCGCTGGCCGGCATGATGCGCTCGCCCAAAGCCATGCTAGGCTCCTCCACTTCGGTGGGTCGTCCTTCCACAGCGTTTCTCTCTCTGTCCTTTGGTCTCGCTGGTCACGTCTTTTTATGGCCTTATGGTTTGAGCAGCAGTTCTTTGATGTGATTCCCACGTCGGAGCGCCCCCTGGCGGAGCAGGAGTGGTACCACGGAGCCATCCCCCGCACCGAGGCTCAGGAGTTGCTACGGCAACAGGGGGACTTCCTGGTGAGGGAGAGCCACGGGAAGCCGGGCGAGTATGTCCTGTCGGTGTTCTCCGACGACCAGAGGCGGCACTTCATCATCCAGTTCGCCGACGTACGTATTCTCACGCTCAGGCCCACCGGAGCAGGTGGGGTCAGAGGTCACCGAACCCACCGCCGGCTCCTCTCTCTCTCTCTGGTAGAGTCAGTACCGGTTTGAAGGGACGGGCTTCCCCACCATCCCTCAGCTCATCGAGCATCACTTCTCCTCCAAGCAGGTCATCACCAAGAAGTCTGGGGTCGTCCTGCTCAACCCGGTCGTCAAGGTAACCCGCCATCACACACCTGAACGGGCGTGTGATAAATGGGCCGAATTTTACTGACACCAAGCCAATCAAATCACCGACCCGACCCGACCCGACTGACCGTTAGCCCCGCCCACATCGACTGTCTTGCTGTGTTTGGAAACATTTCAGACATAAATCAGAAAGGTCGGGTCCGGCTCTGTAACGATCGGCAGTAAACCTGCTGAGTCCGGCGGGCGCGGCGCCGACGCCGTCCATCATGGGTTTGTATTAAAAGATGTTAAGTTGACAGGAAATGTCAAATATTACTGGGTAAATACCAGGCACAGATTTATTCCTGAAATCTGGAGCATTTTCTGTTCCTGCGGCTGCTTGATCTCTTCAGGACCTCAGCGTGAATCGCACTCAAACTCGCACAGGCTGACCGTTCTGGATATTTGCGTTTAAACCCCACCGCATTAGCTCTGGTTGCGCAGCTCTATGTGAGCTGCAGGAACAACTTGTTGGGTTTTCAGAGGAGCGTTGAGGGAGCAGTGAGGATGATTTTTATTTGTGAACAGAGGATTATGTGAGGCGTTTACATTTCAAGAGGCAGCAGCACCTCCAGACCCCACTAGAGACAAGTGGGGTGTTAGAAAATGGATGGATGGTTTCCATCTCAACTCGCTGCCCAGCATGTGGCGCTGTCTTCACTGTAAAGTTTATGTCTGTGTTCCGGTTGGTCGGAGCGTTGGCGGTTAACAACCAGCGCTAACCTCATCATGCAGGTTCAGCCGGTGAGGAGCTTCACACTGGTTTTATATTATGTTATTATTTTCAGTATTATTTTTTCAGTTACACGAAGCATCAAACCGTATCAAATGCTTTGTCCACGTAGAGAGTTAATGCGCGAGGAGATCTGAAAAACTCTGTAAAGCTCTGGCAGTTTCTGTGGCTCTTATTAAAACTCAACAGACAGAAATGTTAGAGCTACTAAAGCCACATTAGCATTAAATTAAATCTCAGTTTGTTGCTCATCTCTGCTCAGTGCAGCAGATTGAACTCATCCTGCAGGGCCGGTCCAAGGCTGCATGAGGCCTGGGGCAGAATCTGACCTAGGGGCCCCTCTTGCTGCTAAAACCATCAGCACCTCTAACAGCTTTTCACCATGGATTTAGTGAAATCTGGGAGAGGGGCGTGTTTTAATTGTCTGAGCAATAAGTGATAATTGTAGTTTACTGAGATGTATTTATGAGCAAACAGCTAAAACTCAAAAATTAAACTCAGTATTAGATTGCAGCTAAAAAATACTAAAAAGTAATACTGACAGAAATAAAATAAAACCAGTGTGATGCATGACTATGAGACTGCAGGCTGAACTACTGAACCACCAACAGTTCGGCCAACCGGGACCACAACCATAAACTTTATCAGCACAGACAGAACCGGGCGCTGGCAGCGTGTTGAGATGGAAATGCTGCACATAATTCTTTGTTCACAAAGATAAATTATTGCCAGCGCTCGCTCAACGCGCTCCTATATTAGCGGCTCACATTGAGCTGCGTGAGCAGAGCTAACACAGTGAGTTTTAAACTTGAAGAATTCAGGTGGTTGATATAAATACCCATGCAGGTGAGCCTACACCCAGTTTGAGTGAAAGGAGGCGCGTAAACTTTAGAGATCCAGCTGCGCCAGCGTGTGATTGGTCCGCGCTCTGGCTTCAGACCGAGTTCAATGCATGATCTGTGGTTACACGTCTGGGGCTTTGGGCAGACATGAAGAACCAATGTGAACGAACACAGCAGCTGCTCCAACAAGCCGCCATCTTGAAAGTCTGGTTTCCTCTTCAGGACAAGAAGTGGATCCTGAACCATGAAGACGTCGTGCTGGGAGAGCTACTAGGAAAGGTGACCTCACTTCCTGTTTCCACCCACCATCAGTCACCTCATGCCATAACCTAGATGCACCTGTCTGCTCCCATGTCCCATAATGCCATTGCCTGTTGCCAGGGTAACTTTGGCGAGGTCTTCAAAGGAACGCTGCAGCGAGACAAAGTGCCTGTTGCCGTCAAAACGTGTAAAGAGGATTTACCTCCAGAGTTGAAGATCCGCTTCCTGTCCGAGGCCAGGTGAGCTCTCAGGTCGGTTCAAACCACCAAACGTAGAAGAAGAAAACCGTTAAAGCTCTCACCTGATTGGCTGCAGGATCCTCAAGCAGTACGACCATCCCAACATCGTGAAGCTGATCGGCGTCTGCACTCAGAGGCAACCCATCTACATCGTCATGGAGCTGGTTCCAGGTGGGTGGAGCCTCCACTTCCTATTGGCTGGCCATCTGCTGCTGGCTTCCTTTTGGCTGTAACCACGGGGTTCCTTCTCCACCAGGCGGGGACTTCCTGTCCTTCCTGAGGAAGAAGAAAGACGAGCTGAAGACGAAGCAGCTGGTTCGCTTCGCCGTGGACGCTGCTGCCGGCATGGCGTACCTGGAGAGTAAAAACTGCATCCACAGGTGAGTACGGTCACTCAGGCGAGCGGCAGGCACGATGGAGCGCGGTGTGACCGTGACCTTTGACCCCCAGGGACCTGGCCGCCAGGAACTGTCTGGTCGGAGAAAGCAACGTGTTGAAGATCAGCGACTTCGGGATGAGCCGGCAGGAAGATGACGGCGTTTATTCTTCTTCTGGACTCAAGCAGATTCCCATCAAGTGGACGGCACCCGAGGCCCTGAACTACGGTAACACCTGGCCACGCCCACACCCGAAGCCCATCAGTGACTGGCTGCTGACCGGCTGTCCTCCGCAGGTCGCTACAGCTCAGAGAGCGACGTGTGGAGCTACGGCATCCTGCTGTGGGAGACCTTCAGCCTGGGGGTGTGTCCGTACCCAGGGATGACCAATCAGCAGGCCAGGGAGCAGGTGGAGAAAGGTAAGCGGGCGCCGCCGCCTGTCACCGCCATCAAAGGATTAGCAGTAACCATGGAGATGTTTTTTGGTTCCCAGGCTACAGGATGTCGTGTCCTCAGCGTTGCCCTGACGACGTGTACAAAGTGATGCAGCGCTGCTGGCAGTACAGCCCGGAGGACCGGCCCAAGTTCTCCGAGCTGCAAAGAGACCTGGGGGCCATCAAGAGGAAGTGAGGCGCTGCCACGCCCACAGGGGGCGGGGCCTGTGTTACCTAGTGGCCATCAAGAGGAAGTGAGGCGCGGTCTGCAGCCTCTTCCTATCAGATGGTACATGGGTTTTCAAGTGCTGTCGCCATAGAAACGGCCAACAAGCCGTAAATAAACGGTGCCTAAATAAACGATTCAGCCATTTTTTATAGACACAATGTGAAGAAATGCCACTAAGCCCCGCCCCCAGAACTCCTCCCGGACTGTATCCATGGTGACAGAAGTTTCCATGTTAAAGCTCTTTTTTTCTCCTTTATTTATTTTTTAATTTGTTTTTATTTTCGACAGCCAGCTGTCAGTCGCCTCAGGCCCCGCCCAGTCTGCCTTCCACTAAACTTTCCCTCTGAATGGCATCGCTTAGTCGTCATGGTAACAAATCATGACTCCTGATTGGTCGGCATCATTTTCTGGGCTTTGTGAGAACTGAGCGCCACCTACTGTCACAGTAAATGAACTCCAATGTTTTGTTGTTTTCAGCACTAATCGTTTCCTTTATAAACTTGTTATAAAACATTTGTATCATTTATAATGAAAATAAATCGTAAGACTTCATAAGCTCGTCTGGTTTAATGAAGGTGAAGGAGTGGACGCTAATGAGCTCTGACCTTTGACCTCCTGTGTGTATGGCTCAGCAACATGAAACCATAAATGCTGTAGAGTAATTATAAAATAATAGTAATAAACAATACTAACCCTGAAGACAACAATGAAACATCTGCTAGTTTGAGAGCAGCAAAGCAACTCCTCTGCTCCAGCAAACCGGAACCGGCTGCAGAACTCGGAGCAGAACCCAGCAGGCCACGCCCCCAAGAAGGCCCTGTCACAGTAGGCCACGCCCCTGCAGATATTTGGCTGTTCAGATATTTTGCTCTGACTAGTTGGGTTCAGAGTAAAATTCGATGTCATCACATGTTCAGATTATTTCGATACTTTACACTTGAAAGCTGTTTTTTTTTTTTTTTTGCACAGTGAACACTGCTGCATTTCCAAAATGGCAGATTTTTTAAATATGATGGTCTGTCATCAAAAATACAGATTAAAATGTAACATCTTTAATTAGCTGAATTATAGCAGGAGGGATTGCTGTTAAATTGAATGTTGAAACATTTTCAGCTGTTTGGTTCTGAGTGGCTTCATGAGGAACTTTTCTTCCCCTCTAAAAAATATTTGTTTGAAAGTCACAATATCTCAAAACAAAATAAGAACCAAATAGCTTTCTATTCCACTCCCACAAAAAACATTATTTCAAAATGATATATGAAGTTTGTCCTTGTAGTGACTTTCTGACAAGAAAATAAATATCCTGTCAGATATTTGTGACTGAGATTTTGAGACTTATTTGCAACTTCATGAATATTTTTAGAAAGATTTTCAGAAGTGGGTATTGCATGAGAAATCTATTCCATCTTTATGTTTTAACATCATAAAATTTGGTCTAACAGAATGTAGAGTTAAATTACGATATTAATGATTTAATCTTCTGGCTAAGTTTTTATTCACAAAAACTGCTTTTTAAAAATCCCTCCATTTTTAAAGTAAAATCATTTAATTTGAGGTTGTGCTTAAATGTTGCATCACAAAAGCCCAATCTTTCTACTAAAATGTTAAAAGTTCAATTTAAGATTTGAAATTCCTCTTGCATTTGTAACTTTACTTTCCTCGGTTTGTGACTATTCTCTCTTATTTCTTCTTCTTTCTGCTCAAACCTTTTTAATAATGTGTGCCTTGTTGAACTATTTGAATTTTCTAGAAAGAAAACATAGCCATAATTTTGCCTTTTAACTGAAAATGTCACATGATGAATTTTGGGTAATGCGCTTCACCGCAGTCCAAGTTTAGCAGAAGGGTGGAAATGGGACTTAGGGGGGCGGGGCTAAAGCAGGAAGTGGAGACGCACTGCAAACTCTGACCCTCCATCACGAACGTGCTTCAACAGAATGGGGCGGGGACGGACCTTTCCGTCAGTCCCATACCTTATTTGGAAATGGGACTATTGCATTCCGGAAATGAAGGGGGCGCTATTTTCATAATCACTAGTATAAATACCTTAAGACGCGGAGTTAAGAGGAACAGAAGAAGAAAGAAAGAAGTTTGAGAGGTTCTTCCTCTGATGTTCGGCTCACGATCAACAATGCAAAACTCACAAAGTCAACAAAAGGTATTTTTACCTTCTTAAATTTTTTCACATAGTAAATCAATACGCTTTTCTAGATTAGGTTGAAAATATAATTAAGAGCTAGTGAAATTCGTAATTCATACAGGGGAAGGCTAATTTTAGCATGTAGCATAGCTAATTATTATCCCGCAGGGCACCATTAGATAAAAATAGAAAAGTAGATAACATGTATAATTGAGAAATGTATTTTATGCTCAAACTGTTTTTTATTTTCATTATACAGATCCACGTATCTATTTGCAACATGAACATAAATACTGCTGTTCCCTTTGCTAATACAAGCTACAGAACCATTTAGCACAAACTGCTATGGTTCAACATAACGGTATGTATAACTACACTTGAAAAATATAAAATATTTTTTACATACTTACCAGTTTTCTAGTGTTTCTCTTTTATTTTTAAAGGTTGATCTTTTTTAAATATGTTTTGTACACCAATGTTAAATTTCTGGAAAGTCTAATATATTTTATAAACTAACAGCAGCCATTATAGTTGGGTGTAGAACCCAGATGTGATACTCTAATGACGAGTAGCACTACTTCAATATAGTTTTAGTAAGTAACTGCAATAAACTACACTAGTAAGAGTAACAAAGTATTTGGTGAAATGGCTATTATTAACTACTGTTTTACTGATCATAATGTGCAATGTGATTTTTTATTTTGTTTGTTTTGTTTGTTATTTTCAGATGCCTCTGAATGTTCTTGAAGCTGTTCTCCAGGAGGTGGCGCTAGCACAGGGAGACTCAGCTTACCTCACCTTGGCATTGACCTGCAGGTGCTTTGAAGCCGTTGAGTCTGAGCCAGTTTTCAGGAAGAAGACTCACTTTGCTTGGCTGGATGGTAAGGACCTTTGACTTTTTTCACCTAAAACATGTGAAATTAGATTTCAACTACATGAAATCGATTTTTCATTAACAGGTGAGATCAACTGGGGCAAATTTTCAAAAAACATTCAAGGCAGAAAACCGGATTCCTTTTGCGGTTGTAACGTGTTTTTCCTGCCACCGGTAATATAAAGACTGTGGGCTTCACCGGCGATGGAAGACGAGGAGAGTACCCTGGTTACTACTGTGATGGCCGACCTGGACACTGCACTGACTTTCAATACTGAATGCAAGGAGAATATTAGTTGCTTTCCTCAGTCTTTCACACATTTCAGTTGTCACACATTGTTAGTTTTTTTTGTGACATGCCATTTTAAATCATTTCTGCTAAATAATATTTGCCTTTTGACTTGTGCAGTCATCCTTTTTAATAATGTGTTCTTTCAATATTATTTACATTTTTGAATGTTCCTTTTGTTGTAGCTCAGTTGATTTGCATTATTTAGTTTTCACAGAAATGGTGCCGTTTCCACACAAAGTTACATTGTGGCTGTAATTTGTTGGAGAGAGTAGAACCAATAAAGTAGTTGTAAATATATTGTAACAGCGTTATTTAACAATAGGATAACCTTGTTTTAAAAATTTTAAATGCAAGCAAAGCTAATAACTTGCAATATTTTATATGTGTAAATACAATGTTTCCTATACATTTTGAACAATGACTGGAATCAATACAAAGTTTCTTTACAAACCTGACATACAGCTAAGTTGTTTATGTTTTAACAGTCAGAATCAACTGTTGGGTTTTTTTGTAATAAAGCAAGCACATACAGAAACATATTGTTCAGATACAAACAAGATTAAACGAGCAGAGTGAAGGTGTAGTCGGGGTGGAGGTGATGATAGCTCAGATGAGGAGCAGTTGCACACATCAAGCCGGACTTTATGAAGGGTGGAGGAGATGAGCCCGGCGCCGTTAGGCTGGGATGGAGACACATGATCAGGTGATTGGCTGAGCAGCTGAGATGAAGACAGTTATAGTTAGAAATTACACATTGGTTTAATTTATGTAACCAGTGACTTTATTCAAAAAGGTTTTCATATAGAACAAAGATCATTCTCTCTGGCAGTTACCAGCGCAGTGTCTACTGCCGGGGTCCGAGGGCCAAAGATTATTTCTTGTCAAATAAACTTTCTAAAACCTACTTTCTCTCTGTGTGAGTCTTTCCAGGTTGAAGCTACATTTAAAGTTTTAATTAATCTCTTTGGGTTTTGCAACAATTGGATATTTAAGGTCTTTATTTTATGAATCGATTGCAATTGATATAATTGATATGGAATTTATAAATGGAATAGTGGGACACCAATCAGTTTACTGGTTGAGCTGGATCCTTATAGCAAAAGTTTCCAATGAGACATTATGGTAAACAATGATAATAGCTGAGCCAGGTCACCTGCAACCAAAAATATTCTAGTTTTCTGAACTTCACTTGTTAGAAGTTCAGAAGTCCTTTGGTTTGTTTGTAAATTATATTCACAATGTGAATAATAAGAAAAATATTTGGCAAATAAACAACAAAAGTGCTCTGTGAATGGACGTACTAAGTTGGCCAAAATTGTTGACTAAATGTTTTACAGACCAAACCTCTTTACCATCTAGTTCTTATTTAATAAGCCAGAGGCTATTATATTTTAGATTTTAACTTATTTATTTTAAGAGTACCATTCACAACATCAAAATATATTATTTGAACTTCATTTGTTTATATCTGTTTTCTTAATCTGCGATGGACTGGCGATCTGTCCAGGGTCAGCAGCCCTCATGACCCACTATAGGGATAATTCATGATAATTAATGGATGGATAAATGTGCTCTTAATGTAATGTACATTTGTCTCCAAAATATTGATTTGATTTATGTTTTATTACTTTTGTTTGAGATAGATTGGGTGTAAGGATAGATAAATACATCTCCATAATGTTTCCTTATTGCTTCTTCTAGATTGTTTGTTACTAATATAATTTTAAATAAAGGTTTAATAAAGATTTGGAAATAAAAAAGTGACTTACCACGTGACAGACATACCACGTGATATATCACGTTTTGTAGCCATTTTTTTACTATTTAATTTGTATTTTTAATGTTGAAAGTGTTCTTGGGTGTTTTAAAAGGCGTTGTCAAATAAAATACGTTATTATTAGTATAATTATTATAACACGACCGGTACAGGAAATAGTGTCACTAGCGCCCCCTTCATTTCCGGAATGAAATAGTCCCATTTCCATATAAGGTATGAGACGGACAGTGGTCCGTCCCCACCATTTCCATATAAGGTATGAGACTGACAGTTGTCCGACCCCGCCCCATTCTGTTTGCTGCAGCGAGGTGTACTTGGACCTGGCTGCAGCAAACAAGAAGGGGCGGGACGGACCACTGTCATTCTCAGACCTTATTTGGAAATAAAACCATTGCACTCCGGAAGTGAAGGAGGCGCTATTTCCTATATTATCCGCGGCCTCCTGTTTTTATTTTCTTTTGAAATCTGTGATATATCTTCATCTTTAGGAAGGAGTTCCACTCTCAGCATGTATTGTATGCAATGCTAGAATTAATAATAAATAATAAAGACTTTGTGGTATTCTAATTTAGTAATGTAATTATATTAGTTGTGTTACCACCCCACGCCAGTAGAGGCAGTATAAAGGTCCGAAAAGATGCGACTAAGGAGCAGAGTTAGAAGTTCACAGAAAACTACAGAATTTGTTAAAAACTGTGAGCTGCACTGAAGTAAATAAGAGAGAAAAGTTCAAATTCATGCTGAGAGTAAAAATCCTTCCTAAAGATGAAGATATATCACAGATTTCAAAAGAAAATAAAAACGGGAGACCGCGGATAATATAGGAAACAGCGCCCCCTTCACTTCCGGAGTGCAATGGTCCCATTTATAAATAAGGTCTGAGACTGACAGCGGTCCGTCCCGCCCCTTCCTGTTTGCTGCAGCGAGGTGAACTTGGCTTCTGAAGGATGCAGCGGCAGGCCGAGTTATCGCACTTCCTGGATGATGTTGCAGGTGTCTACAGCGCCGTCTCTGATTGGTCTATTTTACTGCAGTGTCTTTCAGTGAACTAAAAGCTGCTGGCTTCCTATTGGCTAAATTTATCTGTTAACAAATACACCAACAGCCTCGTCAATCTGTCCAAACTTTATTAAAACTGTAAACTTCCAAATAAGGTCGGCAGCGTCGCCGGCTTGGGGTGGGGCTTGTAGCCGATTCGCTCGTTGATAAGCTCCGCCCTCGAAGCAGCGGTGGAGGATGCAGAGGCTCCGCCCCCAATCATATCAACACCAACGACAGAAGCCCCGCCCACTCCAGCTCCTGGCCCAGCTTCCTCTCTCTGTCGTTTTCTGGCCTGAAGACAGAACAGACATGATGACCGGGTCGGAACCAGACGGGTCGGAACAGATAAGGGGTTGACTGAACCTCCAGCTCCTTTTTAACGCTCTCGAATTCCTCGGTGTCGTCGATCTTCAGCTCCAATCGGGTCGGTTTCCTCCGCAGCATCTTCACTCCAGTCGGCTCCTGAACAGAACAGTTTGATCAGACACCAATAAACGATCAATACGTTTGTCCTGAATGAACCCTGACGACCCAATGATGTCATGTGAAACACCTGGAAGGCCAGGTTAGGTTTCTGCAGATCATCCAGTAGATGGCCCTAACGAGTTGGTCAGGATCAAGAGGTGTTCCAGATTAACTGGTCACAGCTGAGGCAGGTGCTCTGTGGGCGTGGTCTTAATTTAATAAACCAGGAAATAATTAATGGAGCTGCATTTTCACCACAACAAAACAATCAGGCTTCGCTGCGTTTTAAATGAGAACAGAAATACTGAAGCGTCTAGCGCCCCCTTCTGGTCACAGACCTGCTGCTATTCTAGTGAGATCATGAGGATCCGGACCGACGGAACCGGGATGTCAACACAACCCACAAGTGATCAACTGGTTGAAGCTGCAGCTTTTCAGATCGGAACCGGAATCTGAGCCATAAACCGGTTCTGTGTCGGTTTAAACTACAAACATCAGATCCGTTCGGATCCGTCCGTTGTTTAATCTCTAAACAGACCCGGACGGGATCTACAGACAACCTGCAGTCCAATCGGAACCAACAACCTTCAGTACCACCAGCAACTGATTTGCTTGCGGTGTTCTGATCAGGCAAAGCTGCGGGCACCTTAGCTCCGATCTCCTACAGAGTCCAGTTCGCTGAAAGCACCGCGGACTCTACCGCTGGTTTAACTGGTTAAACTGGTTTCCAGGTGACCCCAGAGGGTCGTGGAGTTTACCTGCAGACTGAGGGCCTCCGCGCGCTGCCGTCACCTGGTCACTACCTGACAGACAAGCTGCTTTCGCGGCGGTAGAATTGCGGCTTTCAGCAGATACACACACCGGAAGAAGTAGTTCTGACCCGGAAGCTGATTCTACATCCGGGTCAAGATTTCAGAGACGCTTCAGCTGCGTTCTTCTTTAGCGGTGAGTTCAACTCTTAAATAGACTAAACAATAACCAAAATGAGCGCTCTGTCGGCAGAATAACGGAAACCCGCCAGCTGGGTGCGCATGCGCCCTGTGGCGGAGCTCACCGCGTTGAAACTAAATTTCCGTAAACTCAGGAGATTCAGGTTTCACGTTAGTAGCACCTGGTGGTGGTTTCTTTATATATATGTACCAAATAACATTCGAAAACACAGATAGTGCCCCAATAATAATCCGTAACTGGTCCTACTGGGTCTGATTTTCCTCGTCCCAGACTGAAATGTTGTTTTATTCACAAAGAAGCTCGTTAACATGGTACCGTAATCTCGCGAATGTTGGCGCACAGTGAAACCGCTCATGGGTAAAAAGAATCAGAAAAGGACTAAAACCCGAACCTTGACCCCAACCCCTGCTTTCAGAAGACTGGTTCCGAGTTACAGGTCAGAACTGCAGATCCAGCCTCTGGTTCCGACCAGGGATCGTCTGGTCGCCGCTTTATTTTTCTTAATGGGACCTTGGCTTCAGCTTGGAGAACCTTAGACCCTCTTTACCAGACCATCACACAGATAAGTTTGTAAAAATTAACAGAGGCACTGCTTGCAAATTAGATACATTTTATTTGATTCACAAATGGACGAAAGTAGTCACAATTTATTTTATTATACAAAAATGACCACACTAGAAGTCTATGCTGGCCCTGGGAACCTTATAGCTGAAAAGAAAATAGTTAAAACCCAATTAAATAAAATTAGACTGCTTGGGGGAGGAAGAAGAAGAAGAAGGAAAACACAAATATAACTAAATACACCTAAGTGTTCCCCAACAAAAACGCACAAAAATCTCTGGTGATGCAGCAAAGAAAAGAAAAACTCCTCGTCTCCTAATCTAGTCTCTTCAATCTGAAATAAAGCAGTTTGGGGCCCAGAGACGGCAGAGCTCCTTTGGGCTAGACAATAAAAACTCCCCTTCCCTAAACAAAACCAAAAAAAGAAAATGCTTTTGATCAATAATAACTCTCTAAAAAAAACTAACCTGAAACAGTAGCAGGCCAACCTTCACATAAAAAAGATCAAGTTAGAGAAGCACCTTAAGTAGCCAGATAATAATAAGAAACGGCTTTTACCTTCTCTGAAGTGAAACCGCTCAGCGGCGCGCCGTACGCCATTCTCTAGAAACATGTTGCCTGCAACAATCAGTGGAGGAATCAGAAATCATTCTAAACAAGATCAATATTAAACGTACTTCTGCACCAGATCTGAGCGATCCACCTGCTTTCAGATTACCTGTCGACTGATTACCAAACCAGCTCTAATGTCTCTCCACAGTTTAAGGGACAGAAAAAGATTCAAAGGCTCAACATGATGGATCCAATTTAAATCTGTTGTATAAAAAATCTGAAACTGAGTAAAAACTGAGAGATTTTGAAGTGAGTCTCTTTAATCTGCTTATTGTTGTTACTGTAATCATTAAACAATTTAGATTTTAATGCAGATATATGTACAACATTATGAACATTATTAAGTTCTAGTTCCAGTAACACTAGAAAACCTGAAGGTGTTTTTTATGAGCTGGAATAGATTTACATATTCATGACCAGAACAGATCAGATCAAATTTATCGGCAGATTTTCTATCATTTAACAAAACACCATAACTGTCCATTAAGTCAGAGACAATAAAATATCTTTCTGCCAGTCAGTTTTAAAAATAGATTTTCTATGAACCAATATTGATCTGTTATTCCACAATAAGGATCCATGTGGGGTAAAATTTTGGGTAAATATCATTTTCCAAAAATGCAAAACTTGTTTGTGAAAATTAGACAGTGAAATATTAATTTTGGTTAATTCAAAATCACATTTAAGCAAGAAATCCAGGCCACCAAGTTTATTAAATATGTCCCTATGGATATGAAACCGCATTGAGACAAGTAGGTCTAAAGATATATTTACTGTAAATGAACCAATCAGGGCCTCGACATCTGAAGCTCTAATTCCACCCTTTAATAATCTTTAAGAACTTGAGATTGTTGTAAATGGTGAGTTTTGTTCCTCCAGATGAATTAAAGATTATTGAATTGGCTTTCTTAATATTTCTGTCGGATATGAAAGCAGAATGAATCAGTCTGGATTTTCCTTCAGCTCCGGTCCAAACTCATCAGATCTCAACGACGTCTTCACGCCTCCAAGCATCTTCCAATGTTTTCCTCCTAACAGAGTTTTTCAGATCAATATCCCAGATATTTAACTTCAGACTCTAATGGATCAGCAGAATTCATATTAATACTGAGAGACCAGAAGTTCTGGAAAACATGAAAATGGATTTAATGCGACGTCTACCAGAGTTTTATCTCTTAGAAAAATAGTTGTATTGTAGTTATCTTGAATTCCTTATCAAAAGTCTTAATACCATGCAAATTAGAATTTTTCATAATGAGTAAGGTAAGCATTTGAGTTGTTAATGTAAATAATTGTGGTGAAATTGGGCGGCCCTGCCTGATTCCTCTTCACAGAGAAACTTAAGAACTGACTGGCATTCATTAATAATGGTCATAATCCACAGTTTATAATCTGTACATCAGAGTGACGGGTCTCCAACTGTCCAGTGATAAAGGATCTTTGTTTTGGGGAAAAGAGTAATCAGACGTTTGATGGTGGGAGAGATTATTGTCTGAAATTCATCCTGCAGGGCCTCAAGTGATAGTTTTCATAAATCTTTCCAACAGAAAGTATAAATTCAGCGTCTAATCCGTCGCGTTTGTCGTGTTGCTTCGTCCAGCTCTTCCATTCTTAAGTCGTCTTCCAAAAGGCTTTAAAATCAAAGTTCATTTTTTCAACAGGTTCCTGAATTTCATCAGAAAAAGACTGGGAACAATAAAGATCACTATAAAAATGTCTCATTGCTGCATGTATTAAATCCAGGTCTTCAGTGATGCTGCCATTAATAATTAGTTTCTGAATCTTTTTGGACTGTCTCTGCTTCTCAAGATTAAAAAAATATGAAGATTTCTTTTCACCGTCCTGGAGCCAATGAAAGCCCCGTTTGATTCATCTAGAAAAACTTGATCTAGTTCAGATTTCAAACATCAGGCTGACTCAGCTTTCAGATGATAAAACTGATTTTAAACAGAGAGAATTAATAAGTTGGGATTGTTCTGTCTCCTCAGCTTTGAAGCAAGTTTGCCTCTTTATTGTTGTCCTAACATTAAATTGAAACGTATTTAAAGGAGACAGATCCGTTCCTGAAATATCCTCACTGAGGTCCAGGACTTCTGGACAGAAAGTTTATTATTCAGCAGATTACTATTAAACTTCCAAGCTACGTTTGAAGGTGGTTTAGATTTATTCAGAGAGAGAAACAAGGTAACTGAACAATGATCTGTTAGAGGAGCTGCTGAGATTTCACAACTTGAAATATTATTGACCAGATTATGAGGGATTAACCAGTAATCCAGCCTAGAGCTCTGGCCGTTTCCAGAAGGGTTGAACCAGGAGTATTGTCTGATATTAGGATTTCTAATTCTCCAGCAGTCTGTCAAATTTGTATTAGAGATTAAATTTACAAAAATACCATGATAAATATGGTGCTGCCCCCTAGAGGGCAGGCGATCAATGGATCCATCTGGAGTTACATTAAAATCTCCTCCTAAGATAACCTGATCAGTGGAATATTTTATTTTCCATTGTTTTAGCTTCACTCCGAGGTCAGTAAAAAATATACTATTCATGGCTTTATTATTATATCCATATAGACCAAAATGATCTTATTTCCATCAATCTCCACTATTAGTTACCCAGCGGCCATTTGATTCACTGATTTGCTCCAACAGGAATGAGGGAACAGCCAGTAACAGTTCTAAGTTTAATAGTGCGATGGCCCTTTAAACAAATAAAACAATAATATACCATCAGTGGGAGTAAAGGAACATGGCGTGTAATTAGTCAGGGTCCACTCTTCGATTATCGATCAGGGCGAAACCTTCCTTCAGGTCTGCCGTTTGCCTCTCTCTGCTCCCTGAACCAGGGGCCACAGTTTGGCCCTGGGAGCCTGGCTCCCTGAACCAGGGGCCACAGTTTGGCCCTGGGAGCCTGGCTCCCTGAACCAGGGGCCACAGTTTGGCCATGGTAGCCTGGCTCCCTGAACCAGGGGCCACAGTTTGGCCCTGGGATCCTGGCTCCCTGAACCAGGGGCCACAGTTTGGCCCTGGGAGCCTGTCCTCCCTAGAAAAGTCCTCCTTGAAGCTGTTGTGCATTTCTTTACAACCTTTAGCCTCCTTGGATTTCCTCCAGACCTCATCCTGTAGGGTTCGCATCCCGAACTGAATGATGAGGCTCTGGGTCGGTCGTTGGCCGAAGCGGCTCCAGCTTTGTTCCCCAATCTGTGAACGGCGTGGACCGAGTCACGCAGCCGATCCACGGAGACAGGAATGATCCCAGTGAGGGTCCCAATGGATCCCCGAAGGGTTAGTCCATCTTTCTCGGGCGGTCCGGTCCGGTCCGGTCTCCCTCCAGGTCCGAGCCTGGTCTTCACAGGATCCTCAGCGCTGCGTTTCTTTCTTGCGAAGCTTGAAGCTCTGATATGGTTTTCTTATTTACCTCAATGGCGACAGGATTAACGTTTTTCAAGGCTTTTCAATATTTCAGTCTGATTGTCCATCTTTGTGTTAAGTTCTCCGTTCGCTGTGTTCAGGCTCCTGTAGCTTCATTTTCTTCTTGCTTTAGTTCTCAATAGGTGTGTGATCCCAGTTCACCTTCTGTTCTTTAGCAGAAGGATCAGACGAGGCTCCGACCAACTCAGTGTCTTCAATAATATCTTCGTCTCAAGCCTCTTGAAGGGCCAACCGGTTGTAGTCGTGGTCTGACATGCTGACCTCTGTAGATAAACTCCCAGACGGCAAAAAATTCAAAATGAAGGATGAAATATTTTCAAAAGAATGTTAAACTCTGGCTGCACAGTCTTTCTGCAGGTTCTCCCTGTGCATGCTGGGTTCTCTCTGGGTTCTCTGGTTTCCTCCCAAAGTCCAATAACATGACTGTCAGGTTAATTGGTTTCTCTAAATTCTCCCTAAGTGTGTGTGTGTGCATGGTTGTGTGTCCTGTCTCTGTGTTGCCCTGCGACAGACTGGTGACCTCCAGGTGACCCCGCCTCTCACCTGGAACGTTAGCTGGAGCTACACACCAGCTGCCCTGTAGGGTGTTAGAAATGGATGCTAAACTAAGTAATAAACGCTTTAAAACGGGGCTGAAGCTCATATTGGATTCAATCTCGGCTGAACAATCCCTGAATGCAGACCAGAGGCTGCACTCCGCCATCTTAGGACTTCTTCTTCTCTCCCTGCAGAGCCAGAATGTCGGACGAGGAAGACTCGGCTCCGGCCGTGAAGAAGAGCCGCGTGTTCTATGGCAGCCTGGAGGAGAAGGAGCGGCAGCGCATCACCATGGAGACGGCCAGCGGCGCTGCCGCAGGAAGTGATGCGCTGAAGGCGGGCATCAGAGCAGGAAACATCAACATCTCATCAGGTGAGTTCTACAGGCAGGTAGTGCTGCTGCCATCTAGTGTTGACCACTAGATGGCAGCACTCCCCGATGACTCCGTTTCCCATGATTCCCCGCAGGAGAGACCATGGAGATGGAGGAGCGGGTCAGTGAGCGCCAGCTGGAGGCGCTGGCCGAGTTCGAGCGGCGCCGCCGAGCGCGACAGATCACCGTCTCCACCGACGACGCCGAGGTGAAGGCCGGCCTTCGAGCGCTGGGAGAGCCAATCACGCTGTTCGGAGAGGGGCCGGCCGACCGCCGAGAGAGGTGGGCGGGGCCTGTTGACGGCCAATCAGGAGGCTTCTTACTGTCCTGGGTCGGCCAACCGATCGACTCCTTCCTGACCGTTTTTCTCTCCAGGCTGCGCAGCGTTCTGTCTGTCGTCGGTCCGGACGCCCTGAAGAGATCCAGGAAGGACGAAGAGAGAGCCAAGAGGTCACGGGACGAGGTACTGCCGGTTCCCCAGAGAACCTGCTCAGCCCGGCGGGCCGAGGAGGTCCACTGGGTTTTTGTATTAAAGATGCTAAGTAGACAGGAAATGCAAAAATATTCCTGGGTAATTCAATGTTACAGGAAAACATCTCCAGTGAAACGATATTTAAACCAACAACTAGTCTGAAAAACAACAAATCAAAAATACAATTAAAATATAAATATCAATTATTTACACTTCTGTTTAATCTAAATGAAGTCAGCGGCTCCATCGGGCCCCCAGGGCTTCAAGGGCCAGAAATGCTGATATTTTAACACAGATATATAAATGTGATATTTATTTCTTGAGATGATCAAAGCTGCTAAATTTGATTTCAGCATAAATTAAAAATATTTAAAATTGTTTAACATTTAAATGTCAGATTTTAAGGAGCTGGCAAGTTTACTTTGTAAAAGTTCAAACAACAATCTTCATAGTTAGATTGTCTTGTTACCATAGCAACAATCTGATGCTGTGAGTTTGAGCTGTTTGTTCACAAATACAAATGAATAAACTGTAATTATAACTGATTGTTTTCAGGTTGGCCAGTTAATCTACTCTCTCTCTCCCAGATTAAATCCAACCCAGAAGCTGTTAGAGGTGCTGATGGTTTTAGCAGCAAGAGGGGCCCCTAGGTCAGATTCTGCCCCAGGCCTCATGCAGCCTTGGACCGGCCCTGCAGGATGAGTTCAATCTGCTGCACTGAGCAGAGATGAGCAACAAACTGAGATTTAATTTAATGCTAATGTAGCTTTAGCAGCTCTAACATTTCTGAGTTTTAATAAGAGACACAGAAACTGTTTTGGTTGCTCCAGTTTGAGGGACGAGTTTCTCTGACCTTCCTGCGGCCGGACGCATTAACTCTCTGACTAAATGGACAAAGCATTTGATACGGTTTGATGCTTCGTGTAATCGGAAAAATAATAATAAAATAATATAAAACCAGAGTGATGCGTGACTACGAGGAGAGTTAGCGCCGGTTCATTAGCCGCTAACGCTCCGACCAATCGGAACACAAACATGAACTTTACAGGAAGACAGCGCCACACGCTGGGCAGCGAGTTGAGATGGAAACGCCTCACAAAATTCTTTGTCCACAAATATAAATCATTCTCATCACTCGCTCAGCGCTCCTCTGAAAACCCAGCAAGTTGTTCCTGTGGTTCACATAGAGCTGCACAACCAGAGCTAACGCGGTTGGTTTTAAACTTTTACCTAGATGTAGAGTCCTCCAAAGAAAAACAACTACCCACACTGGGTTGATGGAAATATCCATACTGGTCAGCCTGGGTCCAGTTTGAGTGGAAGGAGGAGCGCGATCTGCGCTGAGGTCAACTTAGACATCCAGCTGCTGCAGCGCAAGGCAACGTGCTGAGGCAACGTGCTGAGGCAACTTGTTGAGGCAACGTGCTGAGGCAACGTGTTGAGGCAACTTGTTGAGGCAACGTGCTGATGCAACGTGCTGAGGCAACGTGCTGAGGCAACGTGCTGAGGCAACTTGTTGAGGCAACTTGTTGAGGCAACTTGCTGATGCAACGTGCTGAGGCAACGTGCTGAGGCAACTTGTTGAGGCAACTTGTTGAGGCAACTTGCTGATGCAACATGCTGAGGCAACTTGTTGAGGCAACGTGCTGAGGCAACTTGTTGAGGTAACTTGCTGAGGCAACGTGCTGAGGCAACTTGTTGAGGTAACTTCCTGAGGCAACGTGCTGAGGCTCCAGCTGTGTGATCGGTGCATAAACTATAAACTATTGAAGATATGTTTATCTTCTATAAACTTACCTTGTGGCAATAAATCTGCTACTCCAGTGAAAAGCTCAGAGCAACAGAGACTCACAATCCAGCTTTAAAAATATAGAGATTTTTTTTTTCAATTATTACTTTCCTAAAAACATAAACAAGAAATGCTTAGCCTGGCGGTGGGGCTAGTAAAGCATGGCGGGCCGCCAGACCTATAATTCACTGGGGGAAACCCTGTACTGGGTAGTACTGAGTAGTACTGAGTAGTACTGGGTAGTACTGAGTAATACTATGTACTGCAAGCCGATCAATCGGTTCAAACTCGGTTAAATGAATTCTCGTCCGAGTGAAGCATCTCCTGTGTGAAATGTAAATCTTTGTTTCTCTCCACCAATCACAGTGTCTGCAGACGTGGTACCATGAAGGCCCCGCCTCCCTGAAGGAAGCTCGCCTCTGGTTGGCTAGATATTCTCTACCACGGTGAGTCATCACCTGACCAATCGGCTCCGTGGCTGTTCCGGGTCTGGACCCTAAGCAGCCTCTCATTGGCTGAGATCCACAACGTCTTCCTGTGATTGGTCCGTCAGGGCGATGAGGCGTCTGGAAGCCGCACGCGCTTTGAAGGAGGTTGCCGAGGCGACGAAGACGATCCGCCAGCAGGAGCTGCACAAGTCACTGAGGGTGAGTCGGTACCACGGGTCACGGACCGGGTCCAGAGCGTAAACATGGGACTTGTCTGAAACAGGGCGAGCAGAACCGAGGGAGGCCTGATGTTTATACAGGGACCAGTTCAACCCAGTTGAACCAGTTTGTTTTAACTTGAGATTAATTGGTTCAGTTCTTCATTTTATAAACCCGACTAAGCCCAGTTCTGGAACCAGTTCAGTCCAATTTAATTCCACTGGTATAAGAAACCAGTTTAAATCATTCAAATCCAGTCCAGTTCATGTAAATGAATCTGTGTTTAAACCAGTTTAATACATTTGAAATCCAGTTAAATATTTTTAGTTTATATCATCAAAATCTGGTTCCTGAACTGGTTCCTTCTGTCCCAGTAGAATCCAGTTAAATCCAGTGTGCAACCGGAGACTCAGCAGCTGGTCTCAGTTGAACCCTTCCTCTTCCTCTTCCTCTTCCTCTTCAGAATCTGAACAACTTCTGCAGTCAGATTGGAGACGATCGGCCAATCAGCTTCTGCCACTTCAGTCCGGACTCCAAGATGCTCGCCACGGCGTCCTGGTAAGAGCTCCGCCCCCTGACCGCTGTTGTTGTTCTGAGGCTATTGCTAGCGAGCTAATGCTAGCGTGCTAACGCCTCCAGGAGCGGCCTGTGCAAGCTGTGGTCGGTCCCGGACTGCGCCCTGATCCGGACCCTGAGAGGTGGGCGGAGCTTCCTGCTTCTGTTTATATCCGAGTCCAGTTAAATATGCTGACCGGGTTTCTTTATGCCCCTCCCCGGCCTCGCTGTGATTGGCTGAAGGACACAACACCAACGTGGGCGCCGTGGCGTTCCGCCCGCAGGCCGGCGTCTCTCTGGACCGGTCCGATGTCAGCCTGGCGTCCTGCGCCGCCGACGGGACGGTGAAGCTGTGGAACCTGGAGAGGTGGGCGGAGTCGAGAGGAGGGCTGGTTGCTACGGAAACGACCAATGACGATGTGTTTCTGTGGTCGCCATAGTGACGAGCCAGTGGCGGACATCGAGGGTCACGGTGATCGGGTTTCCAGAGTTTCCTGGCATCCGTCCGGAAGATTCCTGGGAACCACCTGGTGAGAGAACCGGGACCAGAACCAGGACCAGAACCCGGAACAGAGCACTGCGTAGTAGCATGTAGTACTCTGTAGTAACCTGTAGTAGTCTGTGGTAACCTGTAGTACTCTGTAGTAACCTGTAGTACTCTGTAGTAACCTGTAGTAGCCTGTAGTAGTCTGTGGTAACCTGTAGTACTCTGTAGTAACCTGTAGTAACCTGTAGTAGTCTGTGGTAACCTGTAGTACTCTGTAGTAACCTGTAGTAACCTGTAGTACTCTGTAGTAACCTGTAGTAGCCTGTAGTAGTCTGTAGTAGCATGTAGTACTCTGTGGTAACCTGTAGTACTCTGTGGTAACCTGTAGTAACCTGTAGTAGCCTGTAGTACTCTGTAGTAGCCTGTAGTAACCTGTAGTAACCTGTAGTAGCCTGTAGTACTCTGTAGTACTCTGTAGTAACCTGTAGTAACCTGTAGTAGTCTGTAGTAACCTGTAGTAACCTGTAGTAGTCTGTAGTAACCTGTAGTAGCATGTAGTACTCTGTAGTAACCTGTAGTAACCTGTAGTAACCTGTAGTAGTCTGTAGTAACCTGTAGTAGCATGTAGTACTCTGTAGTAACCTGTAGTACTCTGTGCAGCTACGACCGCTCCTGGCGTCTCTGGGATCTGCAGCTGCAGGAGGAAATTCTCCACCAGGAAGGTCACAGCAAAGGAGTTCATGACATCAGCTTCCATCCTGACGGCTCCTTGGCTGCTACAGGGTCTGTAGTACTGTGTGGTACTCTGTAGTACTGTGTGGTACTGTGTAGTACTGTGTGGTACTGTGTGGTACTGTGTAGTACTGTGTAGTACTGTGTAGTACTCTGTGGTACTGTGTAGTACTGTGTGGTACTGTGTAGTACTGTGTGGTACTGTGTAGTACTGTGTAGTACTGTGTAGTACTCTGTAGTACTGTGTGGTACTATGTAGTACTGTGTAGTACTCTGTGGTACTGTGTAGTACTGTGTAGTACTCTGTGGTACTATTTAGTACTGTGTAGTACTCTGTGGTACTGTGTAGTACTGTGTAGTACTGTGTGGTACTGTGTAGTACTGTGTGGTACTGTGTGGTACTGTGTGGTACTGTGTAGTACTGTGTAGTACTGTGTGGTACTGTGTAGTACTGTGTGGTACTGTGTAGTACTGTGTGGTACTGTGTAGTACTGTGTAGTACTGTGTAGTACTCTGTAGTACTGTGTGGTACTATGTAGTACTGTGTAGTACTCTGTGGTACTGTGTAGTACTCTGTGGTACTATGTAGTACTGTGTAGTACTGTGTGGTACTGTGTAGTACAGTGTAGTACTCTGTGGTACTGTGTAGTACTGTGTGGTACTGTGTAGCACTCTGTGGTACTGTGTAGTACTGTGTAGTACTGTGTAGTACTGTGTAGTACTCTGTGGTACTGTGTAGTACTGTGTGGTACTGTGTAGCACTCTGTGGTACTGTGTAGTACTGTGTGGTACTGTGTAGCACTCTGTGGTACTGTGTAGTACTGTGTGGTACTGTGTAGCACTCTGTGGTACTGTGTGGTACTGTGTAGCAATCTGTGGTACTGTGTGGTACTGTGTAGTACTGTGTGGTACTGTGTAGTACTGTGTGGTACTGTGTAGTACTGTGACGTTCCTCTCTCTAATTAGATTTCTGTTCTGACGCCATTTTCAGTTTATGAAGTTCCTCTGTGATCGTCAATAAGTCTGATTATTGATCAGCTTCTCTGTCAGCCATTAGTTCTGCCTGTTTCTCGTCCAATCAGAGGGCTCGATGCCTTCGGCAGGGTGTGGGACCTGAGGACGGGGCGCTGCGTGGTTTTCCTGGAGGGACACCTGAAGGAGATCTACAGCGTTCACTTCAGTCCTAACGGGTCAGCCAATCACACGACAGTTGGCAGAAATCCAGCCAATTAGAGTAGCAATCAGTCAGTTGATCATCTTTTCCTGGTTGTTCCTGCAGCCATCACCTGGCCACAGGAAGTGGAGACAACACCTGTAAGGTGTGGGAGCTGCGCAACAGGAAGTGCCTGTACACAGTCCCCGCCCACCAGAACCTGCTGTCTGCCGTCCGATTCCAACGTAAAAAAAACTAAAGCTCTTCAGTCTCTTCAGTTTGAGCTCACTTCCTGTGTCTCAGACATCACTTCCTGTGTTTTTAACCTCACTTCCTCTGCAGCCACTGACGGTCACTTCCTGTTGACCGGAGCTTACGACAACACGGCGAAGATTTGGAGCCACCCAGGCTGGATGCCGCTGAAGACGCTAGCAGGACACGAGGGGAAGGTAGGACCGCCCCGGGCTTTGATTGAGCCATCTGAGCTCTGCGTCCTGATTGGTTGTGTGTTTCCAGGTGATGGGCGTGGACGTGTCACCTGACGGCAAGCTGATCGCCACCTGCTCCTACGACCGAACCTTCAAACTCTGGCTGTCAGAGTGACATCATCAGTGACATCACCAGTGACGTTTTTTGTTTTTTCTAATAAAGATTTTGAAACCTGATCAATCAGTTCTGTTATCTATCATTATTGATCCCAGAGCAAAATGAAAGTAGAGGTCTGTGTTTCAGCGTCTCAAGGGAGCTTCTGACTGAAGACACTGTCGGACGAAATTCCCTGGAATGTTCTTCATTTATGATGAATTGTTGCTCCATCGCCTCAAGAGGTTCTAGAGGAACCTGGATCAGAACCACGACTAGTCGATGGTCTTAAAAACATCAGAATCGAGGATTTGTTTGACGTGGAAAGTGAACCAAAGGTGATTTTGGGTTGTTTTTCTTTATTTTGGGATATTTGGCTGCATAAACAAACAGCTGGTTCTAACTCAGACTTTAATGCGCTGAAGTTTCTCCGCTTTAGAACAAACATGTAACTTATCCTCAGCTGGATCAGAACGGACTATAATCTCTGCATCACCGCTGAACGTGATGAACAGAAGGAGCCCTGAGAGTGAGAGCTGAGCAGACCCAGATGCTAGGAATGCACCGCCTGTCCTATTCCAGCCAGCAGGGCGATGAGGAAGGACAGGTTCCCAGTGAGGAAGAGCGCCACCAGCAGGACGTCCCGTCCCACCTGCAAACAGGAGAGCTGCCGTCATTCAGGAACGCCGCCTTCACTTGCTGCTTTGGCTCCTTTACTTTACCGTGTCAGGCTGCACAGGATCGCTGCCGTCTGCAACCACAGCACAGAGGTCAGAGGTCAGAGCAGGATGCTGGGAAAGATTTACACTTGATCTCTTTGCAGGGTCTAACGAAAGACTACGTTTCGATAAGAATGGCTGCTCTGAACGGGTCAGAACCATGGAGGGAACCATTACAGTTTAAAACTGCAGAACCCGACCAGAACCAAACAGAATCGTTTCAGTAAAATAGAAAACTTCCTCAACAATCATTAACGTTCTGGTGAGAAGCTCAGCGGTTCCGGTTCTGACCTGCGGCGCTCCGCCATCTGGCTTGCAGCTCCATCAGGATGAGCAGCAGCGCCTCCCAGCCGGTGAACCCGCCCAGAACCTTCGTCAGCCAGCCGCTGCTGTCCATCATCATCATGCCTGTAAAGACGGTCGCCACTGTGGGCGGAGTCAGGATTCCTGGTTAGGGTCGGGGTGCGTTCACGGCACCGTGGGAAAACTGAAACTTACCCGCTAAGAGCTTCAGAGACACGGCGATGACGAAATGAGCCCAGTTGAACAGGAACCTCCTGAAACAGAACCAGAACTGGTTTTATTGGTTTTACTGGGTAACTTTGGACTTCCAGCCCGGTCCAGAGTAGAAATGGGTTTAATCATTCAGTTTCATCTGCTAAAAACCCGACTGGAAGAATTTTGGAAGCTGTTCAAGAACCCAACCTTCATCAGATAAACGGAACAGAACCGACCTTGGATGCTGCGGCGCGCAGCGCATCAAGGCCAGGATGGGCTGGATCAGCGTCAGAGTCAGAACCAGGCAGCCCAGCACCGGATGAACTCCCTGTGGAGAAACAGAACCCTGCAGATCAACCCAGCCCAGTGGTACCAGGTTCTGGTTCCGTTCTACCGAGCCCCCTAGTGGACATGGGGGAAAATGTTCTTTCACGTTCAATCGCAATAAGCAACATTTGCCAATCTATTTTTGTCACAAATGTCAATTTAAAATTTCAGATATATACACATTTAAAGATCCTGAGTGAAAACATTATTAACTCTCTGCAAAAAACAATTCAAATGGATTTATTCACTGCATGTTTGTGTCTGAGTAAAGTTGAGATGGATCTGCTCATGAAAACGGCTCTTTAAACCATTCAGACCAACACAAAGACACACAATCACAACAGTCAGATGATTTTATGACCCAGTGATAATAACTCAGAAATAGTCCAAATAGTTTGGATGTATTTTAATTTCTTTCCTTTCTGTTTATGTCTCAGAGGGGATGAAAGAGAGGAAAGCCTTTGGCCTGTTTGGCTTTTGCACTTTGAACATAGGTCTGATATGAATTTCTGTCCCAAAGAAAAAGATATAAAACTTCAGATATTTCACAACCAGATATTAACATACATGGAGAAACCTCAGAAAATCCTCACATTACAGCAGAAAGTGTCAGTATTCAGTGATGATGAACGGACCGCTACGTTACTGCGAGGGAACGCAAAAGATTAACAGGAAATTTCAGAGAATTATGACAGCATGTTTAAACAAAAATTGTCATTGGTTTCAACAGAATCAGGAAGTGGCAGCGGCTGCTGGTCCAGGAAGTTCTTGGTAACTTCGGACATCCTGCTGTGAATCATCATGGCGCTCTGGAATTGTCAACATCTCGTAAATACAATCAATATTACAGATTTTACTGATTACTGGTTTTTATCAAAAATATCTCGGGAAATTAAATATAATTCAGCTCTCTGATTCCAAGTTAAGTAGCACAGGCCCCAAGGCTGCATCAGCTCGCTTTACCTTTTTATTTTGTACACAAATTAATGTGTTAGCTCTCAAATCAGTATATAATAACATTTTCAGATGATAGTTTTTCTCAGTCTTTAAACAGACAATCATAAAGCTGCTGTAGATAAGTTAGTTTTTTTGGTGTGACTCTCAAACTGCAGACTGGAAAACTGTTGAACTATTTCTGGATCCTAAATCAGTCAGTGACCGGAGTCCCATAGCCGTCATGGCTGCTCCTTCAAACATCTTTAAATATTTAGGTTTTATTTCATTTATTTTATTCCTGCTTTCATTAAGCTGCTGTTTTACTTCATGGTTTTAGTTTACATGACAGCAGCTTGTAAATTTATTTATAAATGGTTTTAGTTTGCCGTCTGCAAATTCGTTACTGTTAAGTCATTGATTGGCGATTAATCAGGACAAAATATGTTGTTTTGTAGCTATTTTGTTCCTATATTTTAAAATATTTTAGTTTAATTACACTCTTTTTATTAAACTTTGCTAAATAGATGTGGGATTGATTGTAACAGCTGTGTAATATTAGTGTTTATTAATCATATCCTATCAGTTCACTGACACATTGTGGCTGATATTTAATAAAGTCTGTCATACAGCAGATTCATGCACAAAAAAGAGTCACACTGATCTGTATTAGTCTTTAATTTAATTCCAATAAAAACCTGTTTCCTCTGTCTGATAGGGTTTTATTCTTACTAACCTCTGTATCTAAAATATTTTAACAGGTAGGATATTCTAGTAAAGGATTAGTGCAAACATCTACAGCTTTTCATTTTAAACAGGTAGATATTCAGATGAAGGAAGTCATCTTCTTGTGGTTTCGTCGTGGATAGAAATTGTTCTGATGCTAAGCTAACCATAACTGCTAAGCTTCCACTTCAGTCACTCTAATATTGTTATTCAATATATTTAACATTAACAACCTGCTATAGTTTTCTGACTGTAAACATGACGGTAGCAGTTTTGGACGGGTAGCACGGACAGATAGACTTAGCCATCTATCCGTGCTACAGTAGGAGAATCTGACGAGGTAGCACAGATAGTCAGAACACCGGTTCTGGTCTAACGGATCAGAACCAGCAGGCAGTAACGCTCCACTTACGTATTCCCAGCCGCCAAGGTATGTGAAGGCGAGGATGAAGGCGATGATGGTGATTACCACGGTGAAGCTCATCACGGAGACATGGATCTGCGGGAACATCCATGTTGTCATGGAGACGGCATGGTGCCAGGTACTTCAGGACCTGGCACCATGCGGGTCAGAACCCGCGAAGGCTCACGGAAACTCACCACAAACCACAGATCTTTGCCACACATCTGGACCTGGCTGGATCTTCTAAGGTACCGAGCCACCACCATCCCCAGCGGACCCAAAGTCATCCAGGCGAGCAGCATCAGGCAACCTGGAGGCCAGAGGACTGGTTAGCTGCCAGCAGCTAACGGCTCCCGGTTGGCCGTCCGACGGCTAATGGCTAACAGCTAATGGCTCCCGGTTGGCCGTCCGACGGCTAATGGCTAACAGCTAACGGCTCCCGGTTGGCCGTCCGATGGCTCATGGCTAACAGCTAACGGCTCCCTGTTGGCCGTCCGATGGCTAACTGCTAACAGCTAACGGCTCCCGGTTAGCCGTCCGACGGCTAATGGCTAACAGCTAACGGCTCCCGGTTGGCTGTCCGATGGCTAACGGCTAAAATCTGTTGTCTCCTCTAAACCAATACTCTACAAGCGTTTTCATATCTGCTCCTAAGCTACAAATCACAATTCATCATGTATAGCGCCTCCACTTGGTAGTTATATGAACAGAAAAAACAAACTTTCGTTCGGTAGCTAACACATTTAGTTTGTAGTTCTTTTTGTTTTTTAGGAAAAAATGAGATGAAACTATTTAGTCTACCAAGGTGGAAATTTTCCTTTGACTTTAAAACAATAAAACACATTCATAGAATCACAATATCAACAATTTGTGCATCGAGTAAAACACTTAGCATGCTGTTGGTAAATGTTATCAAGTTTGGTTAAGAATAATTATTGCACTATCAATGAGTCACTTCTAATTGATGTTCTTAGTTACCTGAGAAACACAATGACGCCTTCATGAGCTCAGAGGGTCAAACTGATGGATAACGAGGATGGGTCCTGACTCAAGAGACCGTGAGACGGACCGGAGGACCCGAGGAGGACGGACAGAAGGACCCGAGGAGGACGGACGGGAGGACCCGAGGAGGACGGACAGAAGGACCTGAGGAGGACGGACCGGAGGACCCGAGGAGGACGGACAGAAGGACCCGAGGAGGACGGACAGAAGGACCCGAGGAGGACGGACAGAAGGACCCGAGGAGGACGGACAGAAGGACCTGAGGAGGACGGACCGGAGGACCCGAGGAGGACGGACAGAAGGACCCGAGGAGGACGGACAGAAGGACCCGAGGAGGACGGACAGAAGGACCCGAGGAGGACGGACAGAAGGACCTGAGGAGGACGGACCGGAGGACCCGAGGAGGACGGACAGAAGGACCTGAGGAGGACTCACCGTGGGCTCTGATCATCTGCTCCTTTCCATCACTTTGGATCACATCAGTAGATGTCAGCGCCACCTGTTGGCTGCTGCTATAAGCTTTCTGGTGCTGCATGATGGTCCCTGTTGGACACAGAAGAGCCTCCAGTGAGGACAGTCCCCTGAGGAGTTGTTAATACACTGAACAAAAATAGAAAGCCCCGTGTCAAATATAAGTTTTATGGACTTCCGGTTTGCCATGCGGACAGGGTAGACGTAGCGACGGACTGCTCCGGAAAAATCCAGCCTTTTACCTAAATTCACCCACAGAAAGCTAATTCTACGCCACCCATCAATACGAAAACATCTTGGCTGGTGTTTTAGATTATAAGAAGGAGGACGCTAGCTTAACGCTAGAGGCTATCACGGTGAGGATCTGAAATCTGAGTCCAGATCTTCTGCCAACAAGCTGAGCTCCAAGCTGGACCAAGTGCAGCAAACCCTGGAGGAACAGGCAGAGCCAGTCTCCTCCTTAGAGGATCTGGGCCAGCGAGCGGCTGGCCTCGAAGACTCCTGTGCGGCTCTCCGTGAAGACAACGCCAAGCTAAAAGATAAAGTGACCTGGAGAGCCACAGCGGACGGCAGAACATCCTCATCCTCGGTCTGCCCGAAGACTCTGAAAGTGGGCGCCATACTCACTTTTTCTCCAACCTTCTCTGCGAGTTATTTGGGAAAGAGGAGCTCCGTCTCCACCAGAGCTCGATAGAGCGCACCGCTCTCTGGTAGCTAAACGGCCCGCAGGACCCGGTGATCCTTCATCGATATCTGACCAAAGACCTCATCGCTCCGGAAGCCAGGAGGAGAGGGAAGCTCGACTACGGAGGTGCGTCTGTTCGTATTGTGGAGGACTACGGCCCAGACGTCCTGGCCCAACGTGCAGACAATAAGGACATCATGGCGGAGCTCTACAGGCGGGGCCTGAGGCCGCCTCTTCTCTTCCCAGCCCGTCTTCGCATTACGCAATCCAGTGGTGCCAAAAAACTTCTCGGTTCGGTGGAGGAGGCTCAACTAGGAAGCAGTTTAACCGTTGAAGCTTTTCCAGTAACTTTGTTGATGAACAGGAGGTCAGAGGTCGACCTGTAGTTCTGCAGTAGTGATTTTATCAGAGGTTTGATAACTGCTGGTTTCAAAGCCTGATGAGAGCCAAGAGTTACTATTTGGATCAGATCAGCAACGACAGGCAGGACTTTGTTAAAGAAACGTTCTAGAGTTATAGATCTAGAACATCCAGACAGCAGGAACTGGAGCTTCACTGACTTATTATTTCTTCCAGGGTTTTATAATTTAGTGGCTGAAATTGGGTCATTTTTCCTGCATTAGTTGTGTTTGGGTTCAGCTTTGGTTCTGGCTTAAGAGAGGATCTGCACATTAATCCTCAGATTTTTTTTACATTTTCTCTGAAAAGAATCTGGAAAACTTGTTGCAGGCGTCAGATTGAAGTTCAGGAGGTTCAGTCACTGGAGGGTTTGTGATTCTGTGGACTGTTGCCGATAAAGCTGGAGTTTTGTTCATGTTTTTATGACATCTGCCAAGAAAGCTTCCCTTTCATGTTTTAGTGTTGAGTGATAGTTACTCACTATGTCTTTCTTTATAGATATCATAACAAATATGAAGTTGAGTTTTTTCTCGTAGGTGGTTACGGACTGTCTGAGGTGTGATGTGTCTGTTGTGCAGACCAATGGACCTTACCAAGCTCCGCCCACAACCGACCCACGTGACCGCAAGTCTCACAAACAAAGCCTGGTTGTTTCTAGGTAACATGACTGATTAGTGCATCATTTCTAGCAGATTTTCACAATATATCAGCTACTACTGTCATGAGTCGGTGCGGTGAGGGGTGGTGAGGCAGACGCAGCGGACCCAGGTAAGATGAATAATGAAATTTAATGATGAAAACACAGTCCCAACAACAGGCAGCACGCACATTAGACGCATTGACAAGACAAGGACCAGACGAGGAACACAGGTGGAGTTAAATACACAGCGGGTAATCACAGAACGAGACACACCTGGGAAGAATCAAGGGGAAGACAGGACAACAAAGAGACTCAAGGACACAGAAAACTCGAAATTAACACACAGAAAACACAGAACACGACAACTACATGGACAGAGGAACCAACAAGTTCATGTCATCATCTGGGAGCAGGTTACTGGTTTCTCAGTCACAAGCTGGTTGCAAACCTGAGGCCAGCAGGTGTCAGTCAGTTATGGTAGATCTGAACTTTGACCTCAATATGAGAAGCTACAGACTGATAGGAGGAACCAAAGAGCTCTGTAAAGGTAAAGGCAAATCTTCTGAAGTTGGGATATAATTCATTTAATTTCACATAATTACCGCGGTAGAAGCCATTTGTTTGTTAAAATGTTATGAAATATTTTTGTTCTATTTGATGTTTGTTGTGAATGACGTAAACTCACAAACGAACGAGGTAATTAGTCCAACGTTTAGAAACTACAGCGGCTGTAATGAGCCACAGCAAAGGGAAACAAAGGTAAAATAACCTGAACAGGTGATCAACTCAAAACCACTCCTACCTTTTTACTCTCTCTCTCTCTTTGTATTTTAAGCACACCTGTTACCGTGGCAACCGCCTGCGCCCCGCAAGACGAGCAAAGATTAGTTAAAACATAACATTCAGTTCTTTACGATATCAAGTTTCCAGGCTTGATATTTATTTATCGATTATTAATCAGCGCTTCCCTGAACACAGCGATGGTTGATTGACTAGCTGTACTTGGTGCTAACGTGGCTAACAGAGTAACAGTTTAGTCCAAAGCCTTTTCTGCTAAAATAAAATCTTTAGTGTATGTCAGATACAGACACATTGCATATTGATCTGTTTAGCTAACGTCAGACTGTGTAGCAAACAGGCTTCAAGGTGTACAAGTTGTATCAGTTCTGCCATTATGCTGTACTTAGCTAATGGGAAGCTAAGTGTGTTTGTGAGACGGCCACGCACGTGACCAGTAGAATGGGCATCAGCCAATGAAAAGCGGCCCCTGTGGTAAGGTCCATAGTCTCGTCAGCTGTGTGTGTTGCTGGTCTGAGTCGATCCCACAGATGGACGAGCCAGATGTGGCCATCTTGTGCTGAGCGGTCACACGAGGATGAGGTTGATTTGCAGTAGAGCCAGCCTGTTGGAAACCAACTCTTAAACAGCCAATGGTTCGATTATGGACATTGAGCCATGCAGCTGCTGCTCTAGTGGGTGTCCCTGCATCCAACATGTCAATGGCACGCTCCCACATAACTTGAGACATCTGAGGCTTTATGACTTGTGACAAAATGTAACATTTTGGGGTGGCCTTTTATTGTCCCTAGTCCAAGGATTGTCCAGCTGTTGCTCATTTAGTCTGATCACCCACAGGACATGCCCCACCCCTGCACTGGGTAAAAAAACAACTCACTGAGTGCTGACATAAAATGATAATTTACAGTTGTTAGCTCCACATGGCAACAGTATTTGACATGGGGCGTTTCTATTTTTGTTCAGTATATGTGATTCTGACGAGGACCTGCAGAGTCAGGGTCTTCCTACCATTGGTGCTGGGTCCATAGGCCAGCAGCAGGTAGAAGAGTTTGTTGGAACTGAAGCTGGAGCTGCTGGAAGTGAAGATGGCGTTCTTGGAGGTGAATGTGCAGGTCAGGACCCCGTTCTGGTTGGAGGTCTGTATATCTGAGACGTTTCCCTGCCAGAGACATTCACTGGTCATCACCTGAGGTCAGGAACCAACCTCTGAACGCTCCTCAACCAGGACATCCTGGTGGGGATGAAGTACCTTAGATTGAACCGTTGGAGCTTTCCGTCCAACAGAGAAGGCCCGCTGCACATCAACACCTCCAGCACTGCTCAGGCCACAGATGTAGATGTCATCTTCACCCTGAGGATGGGAGACAAGAGCAGAAACGGAACCTTCTGTTTGGACCTTCTCAGACACCACAGCACTGAAAAGGTCCAGGAAACATTTGGACTTCATAACCAACATCTGGTTTGCTTCTCCTCACCATCTTCTGATCATCTGACCACCCAAAAGCTATGTATCCTTCACCAGGTCCGGACAGCTCATAGCGGACCCCGGATTCGGGTGGAGTCAGAAGCTTGGCTGACATGAAGAAGCAGTTGGAGCTGATGGAGGGATTACAGTTTAGGGGCTGGCTGAAGCACAGCTTGGTGGAACCGCAACCGACATTGGAGATGGGCTGCAGGGAGACAGAGGACCAATCATCAGAGATTCCTGGGCAGTGGAGGGAACTGGTTCTGACCCAGAGGAAGGAACTGGTTCTGACTCATAGGAAGGAACTGGTTCTGACCCAAAGAAAGAAACTGTTTCTGACCCAGAGGAAGGAACTGGTTCTGACTCAGAGGAAGGAACTGATTCTGACTCATAGGAAGGAACTGGTTCTGACCCAAAGGAAGGAACTGGTTCTGACCCAAAGAAAGAAACTGTTTCTGACCCAGAGGAAGGAACTGGTTCTGACTCAGAGGAAGGAACTGGTTCTGACCCAGAGGAAGGAACTGGTTCTGACTCAGAGGAAGGAACTGGTTCTGACCCAGAGGAAGGAACTGGTTCTGACTCAGAGGAAGGAACTGGTTCTGACCCAAAGGAAGGAACTGGTTCTGACCCAAAGAAAGAAACTGTTTCTGACCCAGAGGAAGGAACTGGTTCTGACTCAGAGGAAGGAACTGGTTCTGACCCAGAGGAAGGAACTGGTTCTGACTCAGAGGAAGGAACTGATTCTGACTCATAGGAAGGAACTGGTTCTGACCCAAAGGAAGGAACTGGTTCTGACCCAAAGAAAGAAACTGTTTCTGACCCAGAGGAAGGAACTGGTTCTGACCCAGAGGAAGGAACTGGTTCTGACCCAGAGGAAGGAACTGGTTCTGACTCAGAGGAAGGAACTGGTTCTGACCCAAAGACAGAAACTGGTTCTGACTCAGAGGAAGGAACTGGTTCTGACCCAGAGGAAGGAACTGGTTCTGACCCAAAGACAGAAACTGGTTCTGACCCAGAGGAAGGAACTGGTTCTGACCCAAAGGAAGGAACTGGTTCTGACCCCGTTAGGTTAGGTTCTTAGTTATTTGCAGCAAACAAGATGGCGTATCAGTCAGAATACAGGAAGGAGGACATGAGACTTTAACAGTAGATGCGACCCGGTTTATTTCGCCTTGACACTCAGTTTTGCCAGCAGTCTGTAATAACAAGTAACTTTCCATTAGCCTAATATATTACAGCAATAAGCAATAGAGGTTAAACTGTGGATCAAGAAGTAGCAAAGATTAGTAAAGGATGAAGTAAGGAAGGCATTGAAAAGGATGAAGAGTGGAAAGGCAGTTGGTCCAGATGACAAACCTGTGGAGGTATGGAAGTTTCTAGGAGAGCCAGCAGTAGTTTTTGACAAGGCTGTTCAATGAGATTCTAGACAGTGAGAGGATGCCTGAGGAATGGAGGAGATGTGTGATGGTGACAATTTTCAAGAACAAGGGAGATGTCCAAAATTGTGGCAACTACAGAGGTATAAAGTTGATGACTCATTCAATGAAGTTAAGGGAACAAGTTGTTGAAGCCAGACTGCTGTGAGCAGCAGTCGAGTTTCATGCCAAGAAAATGTTCTAAAGATGCAATCATTGCATTGCGGAAGTTGATAAAAAAAAGTCCAGAGAATATCAGAGGGAGATGCCCTGTGTTTTTGTAGATCTAGAGAAAGCATATGACATGAATCCTAAAGAGGAACTGTAGTTCTGCATCAGGAAGTCTGGAGTAACAGAGAAATATTTTAGATTGGTGAAGGACATGTGTGAGCGCTGTAAGACTGTGGTGAGGTGTGCAGAGGAGGTCAAGGTGGAAGTGGGACTTCACTAAGGATCGGCTCTGAGCCTTTCCTGTTTGCTGTGGGGATGGACAGGATGATGAGTTTAGACAGGAATCTCCATGGACTGTGATGTTTGCAGATGACACTGTGATCTGTGGTGAGAGCAAAGAACAGGTGGAGGAACATCTGGAGAGATGGAGGGTTGCCCTGTAAAGGAATGAAGAATAGCTGTAGCAAGACAGAATACATAACCAACCAGAGAGACCCGAGTGGAGACATGAGGTTACTGGAAACAGAAATAAAGAAAGTGAAAGATTTTAAGTGCTTTGGGTCAACAGTCCAGAACAACAGCGAGTGGAAAAGAAGTGAAGAAACATGTTCAAGGAGGGTGAACCGGGTGGAGCAAAGTGTCAGGTGTGAAAGAGTATCAGTGAGAATGAAAGAAAAGATGAACAAGACAGTGGTGAGACAGCAATGCTGCTTGGTTTAGAGACAGTGGCAGTGATGAAGAGGCAGAGATGGAGGTAGCAGAGATGAAGATGTTGAGGTTCTGTTTGGGAATGACAAAGATGGATAAAATCAGAAATGAAAACATCAGAGCAACAGCTCAGATGTTTAGGAGATAAAGTCTGGGAAGCCAGACTGAGAGTTTGGACAGAGGAGAGACGGTGAATACATCAGTAGGAGGAAGCTGAGGATGGACCTGCCAGGAAAGAGACCTGGAGGAAAACCAGAGAGATTTATGGATGGAGTGAAAGAGACATGAAGGTAGTTGGTGTGAGAGGAGAAGATGCAGAAGATAGGGTTACATGGAGACGGATGACTCGCTGTGGCGACCCTACAGGGAAAAAGCCAAAAGGAAAAGAAGAAGAGATAAACTAATACAAACTCAAAGATATCTAAAAAGAAAAACTCAATCATCCATATGTGCATATTCAAGTCCACAACATAAACAAATAACTCAATTTACATAAAGATTACATGATTTGTTGTAACCTCAGTGAGACACCATGAGCAGAGGCAGAAAAACTAACATAAGAGGTACTTTGGCGCCACCATGTGGCCGGATAAAATCCCTACAAAATGGCAGCAGCTGGTGGCACATGCCTTCATCACAACAGTCTGCAGTGATAATGCGATGGAAAGCAATAACAGATGCAGCCGAGATTCAGTTACAAATAACGGGATTTAGGGTAAACCTACGAGGGCGGAGCAGGTTCCACTGGGTTCCCACAACGGTACAGAACCGTTTACACACATAAACTGAATCTAGAATAAACACAACGCTGAATGTAGTAACTGACTTTCTGTCATCAGCTCAACATTGGGAGCGTCACCTCTTAAGACTACACCAGGAACGCCGTCCCACTCTGCAACTAACCGACCTGGAAGTATATCAGGTTGCCTCAGGAGCGGCAACCCAGCACCAAGCTGAGGCTGACATCACTTCCTGGAATAATCTCTAAACCAATATTACAAAAGAAAATACAGAAAGTGTCAGATGCTTTTATACAGACCCAAAGGCTAGAACTGGTTCTGACCCAAAGACTAGAACTGGTTCTGATCCTGCTGAGGTTCAGATGTTTCTTGAGCTGCAGCTGATCTGAAAGTTCTGGTTTTAGTTTTACGGGTCAAACTAATTAAGTGTTCTGGTGCCTCTCAGACCCAAACGGCCCGGTTCCACCCGTGAGACTGGGAAGGTTCTGTGGTTGGAATCAGAACTAAATCCGGACTCCAGTTGAACGACGGTTACTCACAGTAGACCCGGGAGACAGGGTGGCGGTATCCGCGGCCTGGCTCCTATTCAGACTCAGAACCGGACTTTTCACTCCGACCCAGAAAGTTCTGTAGCTTTGAACAAAGGAGGCTCTGCAGGAACGAGAAGAAAGAAGCAGCTGAAGTCCAGACTGAGCTACAGAACCGCAGCAGAACCTTTAAGGACCCTGCTGATCCTCACTGGAACTGGACCGCTCCAACGGTTCTGTCTGGGTCCGGCTGCCACGTCACCTGGATGTTGGTCTTTGGAGAGGCAGAGGAGTGGGAGACGGCAGAGTTCTGAGGACACACACACACACACACACCCCCACACACACCCACACACACACACACACATGCATTAGAGATTTCTGGACATCAGGTGACCCCTAGTGATCTCTGATCCTTGTTGTTTCATAGATGAACCAGCAAAATGAAAGTAGAGTACGCAGTAATGATGACCGTGTTAACGGTTGTCTTGTACTTCTAATGCTGGGTTTCAGACCCGTGACCCGGATGAGGCGCTAAGTTCAGATGGGGGTCAGGAAGTGGATTTCTCTGGTTCAAATCAGAGCAAAATTGGTCACAGCGAGTAGCTAATGGCTTAAATTAAACGATGTGCTGACGATTCCTTAAACGTTAATGGAACGACCTGAAGGCCGTCCGTCTGCTGACAGATTCACCTCTGACCTCTGGGTGCTCAGAGGGTCAGAAACCCTGTCTAGAGTTCATCGGGGGGCTGCAGAGTCGTGGAGAACCTCCACCCACCTTATGGCAGCAAGTCTCTTCACCCACCATGCCAGCGTGTGAAGTTCTTTTGCAGCTTGACCTCTGAACCCTGGTTAGTGTAAAGCAACATGGCCACCCTTATGCTGCTGAAGTTGGCTTCTGATTCAGATCCCTCCAAGGAACAAAGTAATGGATCCCAGAACACAGACGGGTCCAGAACCTGAGATTCAACAAGCTTGTCAAAAACCCCCAGAACTTTGTGGACCAAATGATTCTGTCCAGAATAACTCGATCCAGAAACCAGAAAGGTTCAGAGAGAATCACTGTGGCGGTATTTATATTGGTTTACATTGCATAAACCAGTTTACAATCAGTATTAGTGGTTATACCAGTAAACTGGTTGTATATTGGCTGATACCAGTATACAAACCAGTATTAGTGGTTGACTGCATGCAGCCGCCATGACACTGAGCAGAAGGATGAGGGTTAGGTTGGGATGGAGATGCAGAGCTGGCAGCCTCAGGCCGTTTGCTACATCTCAATAGTTTCACAATGTCTCTTCACCACCTGGTGACACCCAGAGCTGCTGGACCCGCCCCAACCTGTTGCCTCAGAGCCCAGAACAACAGGCAGCAAGCCTCTTGTTTCCTGGAAACCAGGAGGAACCCCACCTGATGGTCGGGTTTCTGTTTCTTCACGTCACAGTGAACAGAAACAACCTGGTGTCGGGTTGCAGATTCCTCCTGTTCTATTGTCTATTCTGAGAACCGACCCGTTCTCAGAATAGAACCCGGTTCTATTCATAAGGGTGCGGTTATGGTTCTGCCATAACCGCACCCTGATTATGGCAGAACAGAATCTAAACCTTAACAGATCTGTCTGGACCCTGGTTCTGGACCCAGGTTCTGAACCCAGGTCTTTCTGGTTCTGGTACCATCAGGTTTGCATTGGACCGGTTCCAGGCTCAGTCATGCGTTTCAGTGCAGGTGGGCGGAGCACTTACGAGTTTCTGGAAGCAAGTGAGGAGCCGGGCCGGACCAGAACCCAGTAGAAACGAGCCCACAGCAGACTGGCCCCCCGGCTCTCTGGCCTCCAGCAGGAACCCGGTAAACGGACCAGAACTCGGACCCTGGAGAGAGACTGGAGAACAGGAAGGCTGTCAGACTGGGACTAGAACCTCCAGTCCAGTAAAGATCCTGCTGTTCCATGATGGGAGGTTCTGATTCTGTGGAGTAGAACCCGCAGAAACCAGAAGGAGGAGCAAGATCAGTGACGGACCACTTCCTGCTACACACCGATAAACATAGTGGAATGTGTCTGAGCTTTATTGTGAAAGGCAGAATACTGCTGAGTCACTACTGGCAGGGGGAGTAGAGAGAAACTGGCTCCCAGTGTAAACTGGTCTGGTTCCTGTTTGTCCTGTGGTTAGACCAGTGTTTCCCAACAAGGCCCAGGGTCCTACATGTTTCAGAGGTTTTCCTGATTCAACTGATGCAGTTCAACAAACGCCTGTGGAGATCAGCTGGACTGAAGCAAGGAAACCCCTAAAACATGTGAGTCTGGAGGACCAGGGTTAGGAAACGCTGGGTTAGAGGACCAGTCAAGTGTTTTCTACCTTTGAAAGCTCGGTGACTGACCTTTGACCTGTCCTCCAGGCGCAGTGCCGCTTCGCTCCACGCTGACGGTGAACGGCGCGGTGGTGGTCTGAGGGGCGACGGAGTGGTTGGGGGTCATGTCCGCGCAGCTCTCCGACACCAAGCCTGAGGGGTAGCAGTGGGCGGCCGGAGCGGCCCAGGTCAGAACCAGCAGCAGCGCGATCCGCTTCATGATGCGCAGCAGTTCCGATGCTATGCTGCAGGAGAGGAGGAGACGGAGGTATACCTGCTGAGGGCGGGGCTTAGCGCCGGCAGGTGATATGATGGGAGGGAAGCCGGCTGAAGCTGCAGTTCTCTGGTTTCCTGAGCAGCAGCTCGCGGTTATAAACGCCTGAGGGAGCAGAGGGAACTTCCTGTTTCCTGCAGGAAGCTGGAAGCGATTCTGTGCTGCTCACAGGCAGAAAGAGGAAACAACTAAAGTTAAACTTTTTCCATGAACAGAAACAGGAAAAGCAGCGATGACTCTGACTGCTGGGGTACTCAGACTAGATGGACTGGATGTCTGCCAGGTCCGTTATCCCGTCTGACCTTCAGCTCCTCCTGGCTTCACCAGCATGAAGCTCTCAGCTTCCTGGAACCGTCTGAACTTGGAGCTGGTCTTGTGTGAAAATCTGTTCCCTGTGTCGGGAGCGCGCCCTGCAGCCAGAGAGGCGCTCCGACCATTTCCACGGCGCTTCTGATGGATTTCTCAGTAAAACATGTAATCATGTCAACATGGCACTAGCTGCTACTGTACAGCAGTGCTTATACTTGAGACAACTGTTGTTCAACATGGATGGTCTGGATTATTTAGCTAAGATCTACGAGAACAATCAGGGAACCATATCCTTAGCCAGAAATCCTGTGTACAAACAAAGATGTAAGCATGTTGATATTAAATATCATTTTGTCAGATCAGATGTAAATGAAGGAAACGCTTTTCTAGAGTACTGTCCAACTAATCAAATGGTTGCAGATGTACTAACCAAACCAGCAACAAAGATTAAGTTGAGGAAGTAAGAAATGTTTGTTTAGTGTCTCATGAATGTATTTTGGTTGAAATATTAAGAGTCAGAGGAAGTTACAAAATGTGAGCAAGTGGGGGTGTTGGCATTATGAATGTTTTTGTTCTCTCATTTTTTCTTAATGGATTATTGTGTCACATCATGTGACCTGTCTAATTGAACACACTCGTGTAAAATAAAGGGTGTGTCTTTCAAAAAAAGGAGGAGCACGAAGCCAAACTGTGTCCTGCTGTCACGCTGAGCCAAAAGTGATTCTGCTAACAGAACAATTGTACAGGATAACGGGGCATGAAGAGGTCAAGTCTTATCGTCTTAAAGTAAAATAAACATATAAATGAAGAAAATTTGTCAGACATCAAACAGAGGGATAGGAGAACAACAAAAACAGAAAAAGACAGAGAGGAAATAGTTCTCAAATCAATTCAGATCATTCTAGGCTGTAATGATCAACAAACTGTATTTCCTGCTTGTTTTTCATCAGTTTTAAGGTTCTGCAGTGATTTTTGTCCATTAGAAGGTTTTTAAAGACTGAAAAGTCAGTCAGTTTTCTATTTTCCCCTTTTACAGGAGTGGATGAAGAATTTGGTGAGGATCAGCAGGTTGTTCAGTATGAGGTTCTTCTGTCTCTGTGGGTGGGTCCAAACATTACAGCCTCTCTTTTTAAGGGATGATACAGGAAATGTTTTGTTGAGATCCAGTCCTGAAAGTTTCCCCAAAATGTTCCAGTTGTTCTGTTGCTTCAAAAGGTCCAGCTGTTTGGGCCTGCCGTGGTGGCGTATGGAACCCATGTTCCCACGTTTGGAGGCCTTGAGTCCTTGACGCGGCCGTCGCGGGTTCGACTCCCAGACCCGGCGATATTTGCCGCATGTCTTCCCCCCTGTCCTTCCCGCTTTCCTGTCATATAAGGAACACTAGAGCCCAAAAAGAGGTAAAAAAAAAAAGGTCCAGCTGTTGGTGTCAAAGTAGATGCATCACCTGGTGACGCATCTACATCGATCATCGACTGGCGATGATCCTCATCGACTGTCTGACAGCCAGACTTCAGTATGTGAGATTACAGAGCTGCAAATCATCGTGTAATATGTAACATCGGAGCTCCCCAGGAAACTGTGCAGTCTCTCTTTCTATTCACCTCCTACACTGCGGACTTTAAGTACTGTTCCAAACTGTGCCACCTGCAGAAGTACTCAGATGACACGGCGATCGTGGGGTGTGTGGAAGGGGGACAGGAGGTGGATACAGGACTTTGGTGGATAATTTTGTGACATGGTTTCTGCAACAAGAAAACACATTTGCTCCCAATCTCCATCTCAGGGGCAGATGGAGAGCAGGTTCAATCCTACAAGTACCTTGGTGTTACATTAGACTGGAAGCTACAGTGGACTACGAACACTGATGTGCTCTACAAAAAGACCATGAGCAGACTCTATTTTCTCCGGTCTTCTAACATCTGCAGTAGGATGCTCTTCATGTTCCATCGGTGGCTAGTTCCGTCTTCAATGCAGCGGTGTGCTGCAATGAAGGTGAAAGACTCAAGCAGACTGAAACTGATAAGAAAGGCTGAGTCAGTTGAAGGGATCAAGATGGAAGAGGTGATGAGAAACAGAATGCTGAAGATCAGAGCTATCAAGGATAAGTCCTTCCATCTCCTCTACAGCCTGAGGAGCAAACAGCCAAAGATTGCTGCAGCTGCTGCAGCAAGTCCTTTCTGCCCGAGGCCGTCAGACTGTATCATTCATATATAGTCTCTAGAGCTGTGCGTTTTAAATGTTGATTAAATATTTAGCAATCTACTGAGCAATATGTGTGTCCTTAGGACTATCACTATATGCTCATTGTTATTTATTATTGTTATTGTGTGCAATCCTGGGACAAACTAAATTCCCCCCTTTAGGGGATCAATAAAGTATTATTATTAAAAAAATACCAGAATTTGCTCAGAACTTACTTTTAGCTTTATGACATAAAGTTAAAATATTAAATTAGATGTTCTGATCAGTAACTGTTTTTACACTTCCTTAATTAAACAAGGGTGGCAGTACTGGGACCCAACCTTCAAACTCTGGCTGTCAGAGTGACATCATCAGTGACATCACCAGTGACGTTTTTTGTTTTTTCTAATAAAGATTTTGAAACCTGATCAATCAGTTCTGTTATCTATCATTATTGATCCCAGAGCAAAATGAAAGTAGAGGTCTGTGTTTCAGCGTCTCAAGGGAGCTTCTGACTGAAGACACTGTCGGACTAAATTCCCTGGAATGTTCTTCATTTATGATGAATTGTTGCTCCATCGCCTCAAGAGGTTCTAGAGGAACCTGGATCAGAACCAGAACCTGGATCAGAACCACGACTAGTCGATGGTCTTAAAAACATCAGAATCGAGGATTTGTTTGACGTGGAAAGTGAACCAAAGGTGATTTTGGGTTGTTTTTCTTTATTTTGGGATATTTGGCTGCATAAACAAACAGCTGGTTCTAACTCAGACTTTAATGCGCTGAAGTTTCTCCGCTTTAGAACAAACATGTAACTTATCCTCAGCTGGATCAGAACGGACTATAATCTCTGCATCACCGCTGAACGTGATGAACAGAAGGAGCCCTGAGAGTGAGAGCTGAGCAGACCCAGATGCTAGGAATGCACCGCCTGTCCTATTCCAGCCAGCAGGGCGATGAGGAAGGACAGGTTCCCAGTGAGGAAGAGCGCCACCAGCAGGACGTCCCGTCCCACCTGCAAACAGGAGAGCTGCCGTCATTCAGGAACGCCGCCTTCACTTGCTGCTTTGGCTCCTTTACTTTACCGTGTCAGGCTGCACAGGATCGCTGCCGTCTGCAACCACAGCACAGAGGTCAGAGGTCAGAGCAGGATGCTGGGAAAGATTTACACTTGATCTCTTTGCAGGGTCTAACGAAAGACTACGTTTCGATAAGAATGGCTGCTCTGAACGGGTCAGAACCATGGAGGGAACCGTTAGTTTAAAACTGCAGTCCCAAATCTAATGACTTTAGACTTGACTTCATTGACTTCATCAGTCAAGGCTCACAATGAGCTTCTTCTGCGTAAGGCGTCTCTCTTATGTGCCACTACTGCCATCTTCTGGCGGGGATTGGTATTGCACCAGAAACGTTTGTGAGCTTTGCACAGCGGTGGGCTGTCAGCAGGGCTTTCTCTGCTAGCCCTGGAAAATTGAGAAGAAAAAAATGTTAAATGTCTTGGTCATATTTAACTTTAAATATAAATTCATTTTTATTCTACATATGAGTTGTTTGTTGGTATTATTGAGTCTTCATTTTAATTTCCTACCTTATAAAGTGCCTTAAACGTATGGAGGTAAATTCGTTTCACAATTATGAAATGAAGAAAAATTAATCTCAACTAAAAATAATAATAATAATAAAATTGTGATCAAAATGTTTTGCTTAAAAAAATATTTTTTAAATTATTACCCTTAATCAGCGCACCTTTGTAGAGTTGCATTAAGCGTTGCAAACTACCAACTGTATCTGGAGGAAACGTGTTAAAAGCTGTTATGTAATGCCTTTGTGTGTGTTTTAACTAGCATTGAAGCTGAAGTGGGAAAACACACCGGACCGTGGCACCATTGTGTCATTAGGTCCACGTTAATCTGTACAACACATCAAGTGACTGCATACAGATTATTTATTTACCAAGCATATAATCAGTACTGTGGATGAGGGGAGATAATGTAACTCTTAAATATATATTTTCTTCCAGATGCAAAAGGAAAAACCAAGCTGGCAGATTGCAGTCCGAAGGAGAATATTCACATAATTTATGTCTTTTCTTTGGTGTTAATTGGTGTGTATGTGTCTTGTATTTAGTTTTATATTGAATTATATGTAATATGCCTTTGGCTGTGTTATGTTATGAAATTAAATTGGTGTTCTCCTAATTCCCTGTTCCAGTATGACCAGCAGAGTGCAGCTGAAGCAGGACAGCCTTGTAGGCATTGCTGAACAAAGTGATTCCTCCACCTAGAGAGGACCAAAACATCAGGATGAAGAGACCAGCAAATGTCCAGATGGCCAGGTAGGAAACCCAGTGTTGTTTTCTCAAAAGTTTGAGAATTGCAACCAAAGATTTCTGATATGCGCAAATAAAAGTATTTACCTACCTAGATCTATCGTTGGATAGATAGCTCCTCACCCTATCTCTAAGAGAGAGCCCAGACACCCTACAGAGAAAACCCATTTCGGTCATGACCTCGTTCTTTCGGTCATGACCCAAAGCTCATGACCATAGATGAGGGTGGGAATGTAGATCGACTGGTAAATCGAAAGCTTCGCTTTTTGGCTCAGCTCTCTCTTCACCACGACGGACCGGTACAGCGCCGCTTCACGGCAGACGCTGCGCCAATCTGCCTGTCGATCTCCCGCTTCCTTCTTCCCTCATTCGTGAACAAGATCCCGAGATACTTGAACTCCTCCACTTGGGGCAGGACACCCCCCCCTGACCCAGAGAAGGCACTCTACCCTTTTCCGGCTCAAGACCATGGCCTCGGATTTGGAGGCACTGATCCTCATCCCGGCCGCTTCACACTCGGCTGCGAACCGCTCCAGCGAGAGCTGCAGATCATGACCTGATGAAGCCAAAAGGACCACATCGTCTGCAAAAAGCAGAGAGGCTTAAGAGTGTAACTCCTCTCTAGTGGAGCATACCCTACGGTCCCCTTTTTTGAACAGGGGACCACCACCCCGGTCTGCCAATCCAGGGGAACTGCCCCTGATGTCCATGCAATATTGCAGAGTCATGTTAGCAACACAACCCTACAACATCCAGAGCCTTAAGGAACCCAGGACGAATCTCATCCACCTGCTGTCCTTAAAGTAAAACCTCTGGCAAAAACACAGACGGTGGTGGGAAGAAACAGGCTAAACAATCACAGTGAAGTTTAATAGGAGCATTAAAATAAATGTGTATCGATATTCAGTGGGTTGTTTGATATCAGACAGAATGGATCAGGAGAGGAACCGCAGACCCGTCAGAACCTAAAGAACCAGACATCAGTCTCTTCATCCCTCAATCATTTCCTGAGACCAAAAAATAATATAGATGGCAATTTATAGAACAAATCATACAAATAGATTAATAGTAAATCAATAAATATTGTGAAGAGATCATTAAAAACATTTGTTAGGATTGTGTAGAAAAATGTTGATATCTTTTATGAATACAGTGTTTTGTGGTCAATATTATTTCACCATTTTATTAATGTGGGTTGCCAGTTTGGACCAGGTTTCCTATCAAGCTATAAGAATGATAGAAAACATGCTAACAAAAAGCCTCAGACCTGCAGACACAGGAGGTTCTAGACAGGATAACAGACGAGGCTCTTTGGCTCAAATATATTCAATGATGCAATATTGCAGTTTTTTGTTTCATTCTTTTTTAATTGCCCTGTAGGCAGCAATTTATTCACATATATGTACATTTATTATTATTGATACTTTAATTAAAAATAAGTTGTACAAGTTTATGTCGTTGGGGCGAGGGGGGGGGGGGGGGGGGGGGGAGGGGTGGCGCCGATGACATGTTCACATACACCTCAGAAAATATGTAGTTGCGCCCCTGCTGCCGGTGCCCATCAGCTGCTTCCGGAGTCCCACAGGCCACAGATCCGATTGGCCGCCTCCACAATGGAGGCACGGAACACGGTCCACTCAGACTCCATGTCCCCCACATCCCCTGGAACGTGTTCGAAGTTCTGCCGGAGATGGGAGTTAAAGCTCCGTCTCACAGGGGATTCTGCCAGACGTTCCCAGCAGACCCTCACAACATGTTTGGACCTGCCAGGTCTGACCGGCTTCCTCCCCCACCACCGGAGCCAACTCACCACCAGGTAGTGGTCAGTGGACAGCGGTGCACCTCTTCACCCGAGTGTCCAAGACATACGGCCGCAGATCCGATGAAACGATGACAAAGTCGATCATCAAACTGTGATCTAGATCAGGGGTTTTCAAAGTATGAAAGGGTGAGCCCCCCTCCAAGGAGCACAATGCCTGCTGCCCCCCCCTCCCCAATAATCAACCCACACACAAACAAATGCCACTACAAAACACCTTCTAATTGCTTTTGTTTTAGAACCATCTCATCTTTTAAAATGACACTTTATCTGAATGAAATTTAACACATGAACATTTTAAAACATTTCCTCCCATTTTAATTATTTTATCAGGGCCTTTGTGTGGCAAATACGCCCTTTTTTCATTTTTCTAATGATAAGAACCCCAAACTCATTTTTCAACCGTTTTCTCAAACAAACGTTACATCTGAGATTCTGAGTTTAATGTTTGAGATACCAACAGTGTTTTCACATCTTAACAAAAACATTTTGATCAGATCTTTGGAACACATCTGTAAATGTTGCATATTTCCTTGAAATTAAAAAATAAATCAAAAACCTAAACAGTTGCAAAATGGTGGAGCTCTTTTTGTGGCTCATCTAAACAATTTATCTGGAGCTAAAAGAGCTTGCTGTATGAAAGAGCGGAGGCATACAAAGGAAAAAACAATTACGCACGCTATGCGCACCCTTTCTTTTTCTATCACAGTCCTGAATCATGTGCAACTCATTTTATTTATGATTTTAACTAAATTGGCAACATGGCAACACATTGGCAACATTACTGTTGCATTCCGGTTTATTTTTTCCCTCGCACAGCGCCTCCCCTAAAGTGCTCTGGCGCCCCCTAGGGGAGGCGCGCCTCACACTTTGAAAACATCCGATCTAGGGTGTCCTGGTGCCAAGTGCACATACAGACACCCTTATGCTTGAACATGGTGTTCGTTATGGACAATCCATTGTGAGCACATAAGTCCAACAACAGAACACCGCTCGAGTTCAGATTGGGGGGGCCGTTCCCAAAAGGTTGGGTAATCTGAACTATTGTTCGGCGCATAAGCACAATCAGTCAGAACCTGTCCCCCCACTGGTAGGCGGAAGGAGGCTACCCTCTCGTTCAGGCACCGAGATTGGGGGCAATAAGTATGCCCACTCCTGCCCAGCACCTCTCAACATGGGCAACTCTAGATTTGAAGTGTTATGGTCTGGCTCTAGAACCATAAAAAAAATAAAGGGAAGCAATGTATGGGACAACTTAAAATGGGATTTATTTAACAAAAATCATAACTGGTTGGAGAGGAGAGGGAGAAAGGGGAGAGAGTGTCAGAGAAACAGAAAGAATGGGCTGGGCTAATGAGGAAGAATATTGCATCTTATGCTGGACCTGATGTCATTCTAGAGACACTGGCCAGCTGCCTCAATTTTCAATCAGCACCAATTAGGATCTCTAAAACAGGGATGTTAGAGAGCCAGAGGAAAGGCCTTGGGCCGCAACACCCCCCCTCTTCAAGACAGAGTCCCACCGGAACCCTGGGCAACCTGTGTATTAACATACTGTAGGTCTTTCAATTGAAAAGTCATCCATTTGCAAAAGGACTCCTCCTGCACCATCAACATGGAGCTTAAAAGGCTTATTCATATCAGGAGCCATCAAGACAGGAGAATTGCATAGCATCTTCTTCATGTCTTCAAAAGCCTCATTATCATGTTCGATCAGGTGTGTGCAGGATAAATCAGAGTGAGATTTTATCAACTGATTCAACTCAAAGCATTGAGTCTCTGGTAAATAACTCAGCACAGTGTCCAGGTTTTTCAGTACTTCCGAATTCTTAAGTCGACCAGTTAGCATGGCTGAATCTGGAGCAGGCAACCCATTGCCATTCCATTCACCTCCAGCAGAGGTCACTGTTTCACCAAACCAAATCACATCAAAAATCAAATTTTATTTGTGTAGCACATTTCAGCAGCAAGGCATTTCAAAGTGCTTTACATCATATCAAACACAGAAACACAATGAAACATAGAATCAATAATCAAAACACGACATTAAGTCAAGTTCCATCAATAAATTTGTAATAGATTACATTTTGTTGGATCAGGAAAGGTCTTAATTATATTTATAGATGAGAAATAATACTCAGAGACGAGTTCTTCAACTGCAGGCCACGGCGGGTGGAGATTTATTACACTGTTCCACAGATCAGCTTACAGTACAAAGTCAATTCTCAAAATTCTCCCCAAAATCTCACTGTATTCTTAGAGTCAGTCTGTTTTATAGAATCTCATTTTCATTGGTGTAAGTTGGTAAGTTTTGACCAATAGCATTACTGCCCGTGTTTGACGTGTGTCCTTACGTAAGAACTCCATCAGCTTTCAAATGAGTGTGTATTGGAGTTTCTTTGGGAGTGTTTAGACCTATTTACCTCCAACATCTGCTCCATTTCAAAGGTGCAAACCAAGCCAATTATTATTCTTATCTATCCAAACAGATCGTTTCCCAAACATTCTTGCCGTTTCACTTCGGCTTCGCATGCAAAGGGAAGCGGGAGCCAGGTCAAATCGACCTTCTATGGCGCCAGATTTCCTTAGCGAAAAACAACTCTATAAAGAGTATTTCCGCTCTAAACAGGTGGGTTTTTAGTGGAGTTTGCATCCATAAAGGGTTACCTGTTACACTCCTACTGTGTTATATGGAACAAAATACATGTTGCTATTTTTATTCCCTCTCACAATCACACAGTTTAAAACGATGTAAACAGCATTTTAATGGCTTCTGGCACCAGGATCCGTTCACCTCTTTCACTGAGCTGGGACTCCGTCGTCCCTCACGGATGTTTGTGCAATTTCAATATAGAATCAATAATCAAAACACAGCATTAAGTCAAGTTCCATCAATAAATTTGTAATTGATTACGTTTCAAATACAATCCTAAACAGGTGGGTTTTTAGTCTAGATTTAAAAGAAGTCATTGTTTCAGCTGTTTTACAGTTTTCTGGAAGTTTGTTCCAAATTTGTGGTGCATAGATGCTGAAAGCTGCTTCTCCTCGTTTGGTTCTGGTTCTGGGGATGCAGAGCAGAACCAGAACCAGAACCTGAGAGGTCTGGAAGGTTGATACAACAGCAGCAGATCTTTAATGTATTGTGGTGCTAAGCCGTTCAGTGATTTATAAACTAACAGTATTTTAAAGTCTATTCTTTGAGCTACAGGAAGCCAGTGGAGGGACTTTAAAACTGGTGTTATGTGCTCTATCTTCCTGGTTTTAGTCAGAACGCCAGCAGCAGCATTCTGGATCAGCTGCAGCTGTTTGATTGATTTGTTGGACAGACCTGTGAAGACGCTGTTGCAATAATCAATACGACTGAAGATGAAGGCATGGATGAGTTTCTCTAGATCTGGCTGAGACATTAGTCCTTTAATCCTGGAAATGTTCTTCAGGTGATAGAAGGCCGACTTTGTAACTGTCTTTATGTGGCTCTGGAGGTTCAGGTCAGAGTCCATCACTACTCCCAGGTTTCGGGCTGATCGCTGGTTTTCAGTTGTAATAACTGAAGCTGTGCATTGACTATAGAGCTATAACTCTAGATCTATAACTCTAGATCTATGACTCTAGATCTATAACTCTAGATCGTTCCTCTTTAGGTCCAAAAATAATAACTTCAGTTTTGTTTCTGTTCAGCTGGAGAAAGTTTTGGCACATCCACACATTTATCTGTTCTAAGCATCTGTTCAGTGATTGGATGGGGTCAAAGGTCACCTGGTGACATCATAATGTAGAGCTGTGTGTCATCTGCATAGTTATGGTAGCTAATATTATTTCCTGTTATAACCTGAGCTAGTGGGAGCATATAAATATTGAATAAAGGGGGTCCTAGGATTGAACCTTGGGGTACCCCACATGTGACCTTTGACCTCTTTGATGAGAAGTTTTCAATTGAAACAAAGAAATCCCTGTTCTTTATGTAGGATTCAAACCAGTTAAGCACTGGACCGGAGAGTCCGACCCAACTCTCCAGTCGATTCAGTAATATGTCATGGTCAACACTGAGGTCCAACAGAACCAGCACTGTGGTTCTGCCACAGTCCGTATTTATATGGATGTCATTGAACACTTTGACTAGGCCAGTCTCTGTGCTGTGGTAACCATGGAAACCAGACTGGAAGGAGTCAAAGCGGTTGGTTATCGTTAGGAAGCTAGTTAATTGTTTACACAGCTTTTTCAATAACTTTGCTGATGAATCAGAGGTCAGAGGTCAGAGGTCGGCCTGTAATTCTGCAGTAGTGATTTGTCCAGATTGTTATTTTTTATCAGTGGTTTGATTACTGCTGTTTTCAAAGCCTGGGGGAAAACGCCTGATGAGAGCGATGAGTTACTATTTGGATCAGATCAGCAGCAATAACAGGCAGGACTTTCTTAAAGAAATGTTCTAGAGTTATAGATCTAGGACATCCAGACAGCAGGAACTGGAGCTTAGTTGACTTATAATTTCCTGTAGGGTTTTATAATTAAGTAGTTGAAATTGGGTCATTTTTCCTGTATTTGTTTTGTTTGGGCTCAGCATTGGTACTGACTTTATAGTGGATGTGCAGATTAATCCTCTGATTTTTTAATTTTCTCTGAAAAGAAGCTGGAAAACTGGTTGCAGGCGGCATTACATTGGAATTCAGGCGTAACGTCACAGGAGGGTTTGTGATTCTGTCAACTGTTGCAAATAAAGCTGGAGCATTGTTAATGTTTTTGTTTATGACATCTGCAAAGAAAGCCTCTCTTGCATGTTTTAGTGTTAAATGATAGTTACGTAGTCTTTCTTTATAGATGTCATAGTGAACGTGGAGTTGAGTTTTACGCCATTTTCGTTCTGCCCTACGGCAGAGTTGTCTTGCAGATCTAACTGTTTGTGCATTTCTCCATGGAGATTTCTTCCTGCCAGACACAACCTTCATTTTAATGGAATCAATAATATCTGAGACTTTAGACTGAAAATCATTTACCAACTTATCTACATCATTACAGCTTAAGGGTGAGGAAGAAGAGTAGATTTGATTAAAAGTTTCTGCTGTGTTTTCAGTGAGAGAACGTTTTGTGATGGTTGCTGTTTGTCCAAGTGGGTTAAAAGATAAAGAACTTTCAAAGATAACAGGAAGTGATGCGACAGGCGACATCAGTTACAGAGACATTGGAAATATTCACACCCTTACTGATAACCAGGTCCAGTGTGTGTCCTTGAGTGTGTGTTGCTTGTTTGACATGTTGTGTTAGACCAAAAGTCTCTAAAATATTAGAGCTTTTTTGCCCCTCTGTCTTGGGGATTGTCAACATGAATGTTGAAATCACCAACAATTATTAAACAATCATAATCAATACATATGAGAGATAGAAGTTCATTCAAGTCAGTAAAGAAATTTTCCACAAAAGTTGGAGTTTTGTATAGAGTTACTGTCAAAGTTCGTTTGTGGCCTTTAACCTCAATTCCAAGATACTCAGAAGAGGTGAAGAGACCCAAAGAGATTTTACTACAATTTATGGTATTCTTAAATATTGAAGCCACGCCTCCTCCTTTTTTATGTTTTCTATTCTCACTGAAGAAATTGTAGTTAGGAGGCGCAGATTCAATTAGTACGATCGATTCATTATTATCATTCAACCATGTTTCTGTCAGAAACATAACATGGATATTATGCTCAGTGATGAAATCATTAATTAATAGAGCTTTAGCAGAGAGAGATCTGGTATTTAAAAGAGTTTAAGTGACTTGGAGGCCAAGAAATCTTCAGTCTGAGGTTTGAATTAAAACAGCTGTATTTTATGTTTCTGTTTCTTGTAAATTTTCTTGTAGTGATCCGGACAGGTAATGTCCTGTTCTGCAGTGCCGAGGGGCCAGACACATTCTGGAGCAAGAAGGGTGTAAAGATAAAGTCTGGACCCCGGCCTCAGACCTCAGAGACGCAGAGTGATGGATCCTCTGGGACGTTAGAGTCAGGTGGCTTAAATGAAGTGAGATCTGCTACGTGAGCGCTAAGGAGAGACGTCCCAAGTAAAACCTGTTGATTCATTCCATCTGTAAATTTAAGAAACTCTGGTCCAGAAGACATTTCTCCATGTGTATCTTGTGAATCCTGTGAATGAGTGGGTGAGCAGAGAGGGAGGGGAGAAGGAGGAAGGGAACCAGTCGCTCCGTCTCCAGTCGATGTATCAGCTTGTTTTAAAACTGGTTGTTCCTGATAAGCAGAGGGTTTCTTCCTAGTCAGAAATCCTTGAGCCTGTTCTTCTGAAGAGATGATGACGTTGCTGTCCTTGTTTTTTTTTTTTTACCCCTGCAGGGGGTCTTTTTGTGGGCTCTAGTGTCCCTTATATGATAGTAGGCTGACAGGAAACTGGGAAGGAGATGGGGGATGACATGCGGCAAATATTGTCGGGTCCGGGAGTAGAACCCGCGACGGCCACGTGGAGGACTCAAGGCCTCCAAATATGGGTCGCGCTAACCGCTACGCCACCACGGCACGCCCCACGTTGCTGTCCTTGTTGATAAAGTGAAAAAGATTTGCAGTGAGCAGCTTTATCCCATGTTTATTAAGATTGCGTCCGCCTCTTCCAAAAAGGTGAAAGCGCTGCCAATAGATCCAGAGGTTATGGATGAAGGTCACTGAGCTGGCAGAGCAGCTTTTAATCATCCATTTGTTTATCATGTCCAGCCTGGAGTGTTTTTCGTCTCCCCATTGAGGTGATGGAATTGGGCCACTGAGAAATAACTTCATTTTTAACTTTCCCATAGTTTCCAGAAGAATATTAAAGTCCTTTTTCAGAATCTCAGATTTCTGCTTTGCCAGATCGTTGGCTCCAACATTCACAACTAAAGACTCAATATCTGGCTGATCAGCGGTTAGCGAAAGAACTTTACGAGTTAAATCAGATACAGTGTCACCAGGAAAAGAAATCATTCTCGTTTTCTTGGGATTACAAACGTGACTGATTCCATTTACTGCCTCATCTCCAACAATAAGCACTCTTGGCATACCTTTCGTTTTCCTGGTAGCCGCTTTGTCCTTTGGGGGCTGGATGTGTTGGTCTTGCCTCATTGTTGGTGTTTGAAAGCGAGGTTTCACTCAGAGGCTCAGGCTGGAGTACAGAAAATCTGTTTTTCAGTGGGATTCCCACAGAGTCAGAATGTTTTGAGGCCCGGGCTGGTCGCTCTGTCCTTGGGAGCGGGGTCGGTGGAACCGTTTTGGTTGCAGCTGCTTGTTTGTTTTTCTTTGGTGGAGCAGGTGTTGAGGTTGAAGGTGGGTTTCGGCTCAGAGCCGGCCACGCTGATTCGTCCAGGTGAGGGGTTCTTCCTGTCAGTCGCCTCATCGGATCTGCGGTGTGAGACTTTTGCTTCGGCTTGGCACCCAGAGCGTTCCAGGGTGAGCTGCTTGATGCGAGGCGTACAACCTCTCCGTTGATTTGAGGAAGAGTTGTCTGATTTCCACAGTTAGCGTTGATTTCAAAGTTCACCTCCAGCTGTTTGATCTTCATTTCTATAGACTGAAGTCGTTGTATAATACTGCTAATGTCCTTGGGGTCGGCCGGAGGCATTTTGTCCTGGTTCAACTTGGAGATGAAGAAAAGTAAGGTAAAAATAAAAGTAAGAAAATCCCCCAGTCCTTAGGTTTGTAGTAATCCAGTTATGATGTTGAAAATGTAAATATAACTATAAAAACTGTCACTTTAAAAGTAAGTCAGGCAAAGTTATCAGTAAGGATGAGAGAGAGCAGGATGAGCTGTTCCTCCTTTAGCTGCCACAGCGAAAGTCAGTTGTAACACCAATGCACGAACAGCACGAACATGGTAAGGTTTTAAGAGGTTGGCATGAACTGTTTGCTGTTTCTTCCCTCTCTCTGGAGTCGCAATGAGATAGTTTTGGTCTGACAGCCATTTCAAAACTGTGTGTGGGCCAGAAAACTTGGCTTGAAATGGTGAGGTCACAACAGGAAATAAGGCCAGTACTTGGTCACCTGAAAGAAAAACATGTTCAGCTTTCTTATCATACAAACATAATTTTTTCCTGTGCAGATGATAGTTTCTCTTTTGCCAACTGTGTAGCAGTAAAGAGTCTCTGCTTAAACCCATTAACATAATGCAACAGATTGTGTGGTGGTTCAGCATCCTTCCACTCAACTCACAAAACTGTTAACGGACCACGCACAGTATGACCAAATGCACCTGAATGTGAAGGGGGAAGAAGACCCACACAATCAATCATTAAATGCTCAAACGGTTTACCAATAGTTAGCATAGGATACAGTCGGTTTATGATTCGATTGAGTTTACCAGTCACCTGACAGGTGTGACAGGTTTTAATATAAGAAGCAACATCTTTTTTCAGCCGCAGCCAAAAGAAATTTCTCAAAGTGCAGTTGTAGGTTTTCCTAACTCCCATGTGTCTGGACTCATCATGGGATACCCGCAAAACCAAGTCAGGCCATTTCAAAGGCACCACAACCTGATAAACTGGCTCCCCAATAGCATTGTCACCACATGGCATCCACTTCCTTAGCAATACTTTGTTTTCAAAGAATCCATGAGCACGGCTCTGGATCTCCTACACAGGGAACACACTAGATCCACTGGTATTGCTCGTCATAAGGGATCTTCAGGCTGCACTTTGTCTGGTTCCTCATGTTAAGAAAAATGATTATTTTTTGGTGTTTAATATAGCCAATATACGACATGTGTAACAGTTATATACAATACTTCTATTTGGAACAGGTCTCGTCTGAGATGCGGAAAGCAGACAAAGCAGGGCCTTTTTTCCTCCCCCTTTTGACAGACACAGCAATAAAATTTACAGTCTGAAAGAGGTTAGAGACTCTTTGGCGCCTCTCCCCGTATCTGGCACGGCCCAAGACGAAGAGGTCCGCCCGTTTGCGTAGATAAAAAACAGACACCTTTGCTATAAATCAGGAAGTCCCAACTTTCTCTGGGGGGCCGAGACAGGGCTCTGATTAGTCGGACAACGGAATGCCTTCTTTGCATATATTAAATAGGGAAACGCCTCTTTGGTTAAAATTTCAGGTCAACACCGGAGAGTCTGAGAGTTTTTTCATCTTTTCTGCACGTGGGCGCCTTTGTCTGTCTTTATGTTCGTTTGTCTTCCCTTGTGTGTCTTATTTTGTGATAAAATGCATATCTCTGTTCCTCTGCAGCTTTGTTGTCGATTGCTTTGTATGAGATTAAACTCCGTGATTTGTGACGTCAACACGTTTTGTTGTTGTTTCGTTTTAGCAGCACGCCGTCGCTACACGTCGCTGCACGGAGAGCGTCACTCGCCAAGGACTCGGAAGATCCCGGGCAAGATTAAAGAGGAAAAGAGCCAAACGTTTTGTCCAAAGCTAGCATTAAATGATCCTCTTTTTTAATAATTGGGGGCTTCGTCCGGTTCTGGAATCTTGGCGGGTGGCGGTCTCTCCCCGATCGATCCGTTCGGCTCGTGCGGTAAGACGTTTTTTAATTACTCTTTTGTTGTGCGCAGCCACCCAGAGTCTCGAAGCTGCAGGAGAATACAGATTGTTTTTAAAAGAGTCTGTTGTTTACTAATTGGACGGAACATGCACACTACAAGTGATCGTGGCTGGTCAAGACAGTAGGAGTTTACGTAGCCTCTGTCGGAATTGCTGGGTTTGTTAATTGTTTTCTTAGCCCTGAGGATTCGTTCTTGTGCCTCTGAAATAATGAATTTTTAAGTGTATGAAATTTAGTTTGGGCTTGAATCGGCCCGGAGATTTGACTCAGCTCCAGCGGACTTATATTGGCCTACATCGGTTGAATCTTGAAAGTATGTTAAATTACTTTTTCTCTGGTGAAACATTGAAAAAGGAGTTGAATCGCTCTTGAAATAGGACTTATATTGGAATCGAGCTGAATCGCTCTATTGGACTTATATTGGGTTTCGAGTTGTACATCGGTTGAATCTTGAAAAGTATGTTAAATAAATTTTTCTCTGGTGAAACATTGAAAAAGGAGTTGAATCGCTCTTGAAATAGGACTTATATTGGAATCGAGCTGAATCGCTCTATTGGACTTATATTGGGTTTCGAGTTATCTCGCAGTTTGAAGCCGGCATTTTATTTTTGTTTCCCCGTTTGTCTCTTCCGTTTGTCTGAAACTGTGTTTGTGTCTCTGTATTTCTCTGTGTGTACTGATTTGTGTGCCAGCTGCTGTGGAAGCGTAAGGTGTGTATCTGCGTGTGTATCTGTGTGGTCGTGTGTGTGCGCGTGCGTGAGTTCGGGCTGGCTGTGTGTTTCGGCAGAGTGTTAAGTTGTTTGAATAGCGCTGTTTGTGTGAATTTGCATTGATTTTGCTGCGTTTTATTGTAAAGTTCTTATGGACACTGAGTTGCGACACGTGCTATACGCTATGGTTCGTAGAACAGTTTTAACGGGGAAAGTAGAACGATGGCGAAAACGTGGTCGTTTAGTTTAAAACATAAATAAATAAATAAAATAAATAGGAGTTCAGTACATAAAACTGGTACCAGAAAACAAAATTATTGGTTGTGGTTTGATTTTAACATAACTTTGAGATGTCTCTCTTTTTAAACGTGCACGGGGAATTAAAAGGTTCCTGACGATTGGATTTTAAAATTAATTAAATTGACACATGAAAAAATGTTAATAAAACATTGGACAATTCCTGAAGCTTCAGTAAATTTGATATAAATTACAGAAAATTTGATAAAAATTACAGTTAAATTTGATAGAATAATGACCACAGACTGACACTTGGGGACTGATGAAATTTTGACTGACTATACAACCTGGCCAGATGTGTGTGTTTTGTGTTTTCTGTAATGTGTTGTGTGTTTTTGTTTGTGTTACAATTCATGTTGGTTTGACAGAGTGTGTGATTGGAGATAAAATACCATTTGGTATTTTATGTCATATAAATACTTAATTTTTCTTAGTGCTGTTTTATGGTGCAAAATTTCAAGTTTTTACAAACATCCTCTGTGTTAAATTGGACTAAATTATTACAATTAGGCAATAACAACAGTAAGTGTGACCTGCAGTGTAAAGTTTGGAAGGTGATTAAAGGATAGAATCTGGATAAAATAAATCATCTGAACAAAATTGAAAATAAATTATGGGTTCTAAGGTTAAATAAATAAAGAAAGAAAGACAGAATAAGCCAAGAAAATTAGGTCACAGAGGATTGTAGAAATGCTGTCTTGGCCAATTACTAGATAAATACATGAATACTGTGAATGAATAAATAGCTAAATACATGACTGATTAGGTGGAGAAATAAATAAAATAAAAACTGTGTATAGAATTATGCACTAAAATAGTAGATAAAAATGTTGATAGAATGAAATCCAATTGGTTACAATGGGATTTTTAAAATGAGTTGAGGATACAGACAAAAAACAGAACAGATCTTTAGAGAAACAGGCTCTAACTGTAAGAGGAATTGCTCAGATAACAACAAACTGCAATATGCAACTGATTTTATATATTTTCACAATCAGTCTTTTAAAACTGACCAATATTTTAAGATAGATGAATATCATTAAATCTACAGGACTTATTGATAATTAAGACAGGATAAATTGGAAGTCACTCTCTTGTTACATGGAAATTGATTTAATATAGAAAAGTTTGATAAAATTTACAAGATTTGTTGTTGAAGGATAACATTAAGTTTGGAATAACTTGGAATAACTGGTTAATGAAAAAGATCATATGGAACTATTGTAGAGAATCAATATTAAACTGTGATAAGAGAGGATTAAATACTGCCTATAGACAGACGAGAGGGCTTCGAATAAAATAAAATAAGAAAATTAAGTAAAATAAATACATAGAACAAAACAAGAAGAAGCGACAAGTATGTTTATTTAAGACATGAGAATAATGGAGCTCAAGGAGGAGTTTCAACCCCCACTCACAGAAGTTCAGCACGGGAGAACAAGCAACAGCTGGGCTGTAACTTCTGCCCCCACTAGATTCAACTAATTAACATGTGAAGCCTCTTTGCAAACCACGTTTTTAAGTACAAAGCAACCTCTGCTCACAGAAGTTCAGCAAGGGAGAACGAGCAGCTGTAAGGCACATGATTTTCTCCCCCATTGTTTAAAATACCTCCTGATAAACTGTCTGAATATAAGTTACAATTGTAGTAGTGGTACGACAAAAGGTTTTTAAGTTCAAATTTTACAATTAAAAGAGACTAAAACATATCTGATGCTTTAAGTGCCAAAGCCTACTAATGTATTAAGAGAATTGGGAGTTCTTCCTGACATCTTTATTGGCTCTCTTTCCTGCCATACAAGTTGGTTCCTCTGAGAGGTGAAAGGGGGTTTTATGGTGGGCTTAGGAATTTGTTTTATCGTCTGACAATAGAGATTGTTCAGCATAGTGTAGTGACTTTAAGATATATCTTGTGAAATCTAAATATGAGGATTTAATTAATTTTAGAGAGTCATACATAAGACAGAATTTTGATGCTGTTTGGTTTCCCAGCTTTAGTGAAACATTTTCTCTTTCAAGTAGATAGTTTAAACAAGCACATACATAGTGAGCAAGGAATAATGTGGAAAATGTTAAATATAAGTTTGTAGCATCAAAACACTGAGTCGACTGTCACACACAGACACTCTTGGTAATGATTTTCTGTTTTCCTTTCATATTACTTTATATATTAAGTAGTGAGTAGTTTAGGATTTTATCTTTAAATTTCTTTTCATTAGTCTGACTTTTTATTTGGCTATTTGTGTCAGTTCTTTGTCTATTTTGTTACATATAACAAATTACTTTCTTTCTTTTGAGTTATCAGTTTCCTCTGGACCCGTTCACCAGGGGATAGGGAACTTTGGTCTTTAGTTTAATTTTTTTCATTTGTAGATTTGGTTATATTCGGACCAGTATTTCTCGAAATTTATCATTTTTAGATTTTCTCAACTAAGACTACATTTTGAATTTTTTCAATGTCTCTCTGGCCGGTTTATGCAACACTTTCACAGAGTCTTAATTGGTAAACACGTTTTGTCAAACGCTAGTGAAAAGTTTTGAGAAGCTTGTAAAATGACTTATTTGACAATCATAACAGTAATGTCCTTTACAACTGTAATGTGAAGTATTTTGGGAAAATAGCAATTTTGAAGGTTTAAAGCATGCAGAATGAATTGTTCTGTTTGATTTTTGAAAGGTTTATTTTTTGGGACAAAAGGCAGCCTTAAATTTGGGTAGTATTTTTCAGTAAAATAATAATCCTGTTTCATCATCATCGTTATTTCACATAATAGAAATATGATACATTAGCCAGTAATGTATCATACAGGGGGGAGAATATGTTACGGATTTATTTTTATTTTTATATTACTTACGTAATTTACTGAAACTTTTATTACTTAAACAAATTTTTTGAAGAACATGTCTGATCTGTGTTACACAAAAAAGTGAAACGAAAATATGGTCTGGTATTATATGTGCTTATTTTAAATGGATTTGAGTTGTTCTCCTTTAAAAGATTTTCTGACAATGGGCTAAGGTATGTTGAAACAATGGATAACAAATTTATAGTGATAATGAAGCATATTTTGGTTAATTAACTTGGGAAAATAATTATAGAAATTAAAAATATTATTGTGTTAGCCATTTTCAGAGCATTAATTTAATGGAGCAAGAATGTTTTAAGAAATGTTTTGAAGAATCTGTCATTGATTAAAGTTATCATTAATCAGGAAAAGTACACAGGTGGGATTATAATGATTTTTCTAAACTTGATTTTGATTTTTCGATTTACAAACATTTAAAACGATTTTGAATAAAACTTTAAATTCGACGATAAGTAAAAGCCTAGGTAAGATTGGTATATTTTGAAAATGTCTGGATTTGTTACATTATAATTTCTCCAGGTTTGACTCTTTTGAATTTTGTTTAAGGAACGCATGTAAAATGATTTAGACAAACAACCAGTAAGATCTAGTTTGTTCTGTAAAAGTAATTTAAACTGGACTGTTAATTTATATTGATATTCATTTTTTTGATGGTAAATGTAAGCTTTACAACTACATTTTTAAGTTTTTGTTATTGTTTTGTTTCGTTTGTTTAATCCTATTTTTACAAGATTGGTTTAAGAAAAGATCTGCATATGTTTAACATTCTGGGAACACGTTACTTTGGAAACATGTCTTTTGAAGCAAATGATTACAAGGTTTTGGTGTTTTCCATCGGTTAGGAGCTATAGTATATTATAATAGAAACGTAAATTGAAGGGATCACATCCACCATTTGATGAACAGAACTGGACAGAGTAGGAGATAAGGTTTCACGTGATGTGTTGCTCATGGTTTTACACACAGACTGCCCTGGAGTTCCGAGCTCCAGGTGGGACTCTGGACTCTGTCACACAAGCTGTCGTTAGAGGAGGAGTGCGGCTGCTTGGAGGAGCGGTTTCACACTTTTTCGACGATAGCAGCCACAGAGTCACGAGCGGTGGAGGATTCACTCAGACACGGAGTGACTTGAAGATGTTTGTGTTGAATACACAAAATGAATGATGCTTTTGGAAAATCTGAACTCTGCTTTCTCGTTCCAGTTGACAGCTGTTGTTCCGGTGCCGTCTGGATGTGATCTCATTCAAAATCTGCGTTCTTTGATAAAAGGATTAAAATAATTTCCCTGGATGGAAGATAACAAAACAAATTTATTTTTTAGGTGAAACCGTCGTTTGATTATGCTGACAATGATGAAGATGATATTAAAGAATGTTGTAATTGTGTTTCTGATGCTAATGAAATTCATGTTGAAAACAAAATGTCTGTTTTAATAACTTGTGACAGGTCGCTTCACAAGATTTACTTTCCTCACGAGGAGATTTCACTTTCTTTTTGAAACTCACGGTTATATTGGCATAATAATCCAATTTTCAGTGAGCAACGGACGCTAAGGTGGAAACTTGAGGTTTCCGACCGAAGAAGATCAGGCTGCAAGAGGATCATCATTAACTTTTTATTGCGTGTTTTTCGTTCGTTGTGAACTCTGAAAAGGACTTTCGTTTCGTTTTTTGCGCGCATTTTTTTGAACATTTCCTGACGAAGACTTCGTATTTTTTGAGAGACTGTCGATGGACATTTGAAAAAAAAAAAAAAAAAAAAAAAAAAAAAAAAAAAAAAAAAACAGAAAAAGACGAACAGCAGATTGTAATTTTGTGTCTTTCTCATTTGATAGATTGTAATTTTGTGGTGAATGTTGTCTTTTAAGTTGCAGAGCATTTCTTCCTGATTTTCTATGTATGTCCCAGCTTTATGTTTTATTTTTGTTTTACACTTTGGGTTTTTGTTTGTCCTGTGTTTTGGTTGGATTGTGATAATTTTGTTTTATGTTTTTATATTTTTGTAAGGATAAGTCTTTCTTACCCTTGGGTTTTGTTTAAAAAGGGGGAACTGTATATAATTAGGCTACGTCAACCTTTTGTTTTCTATTTTTTGTTTGTTTTTTCTTTTATTAGTTTCATACATAGTTTTGGTTCTGTATTAGAAGGCTTAATCAATTTTTATTGAGGTCTTTTGATTAAGACCTCAAAAGGGGGAACTGTTAAGAAAAATGATTATTTTTTGGTGTTTAATATAGCCAATATACGACATGTGTAACAGTTATATACAATACTTCTATTTGGAACAGGTCTCGTCTGAGATGCGGAAAGCAGACAAAGCAGGGCCTTTTTTCCTCCCCCTTTTGACAGACACAGCAATAAAATTTACAGTCTGAAAGAGGTTAGAGACTCTTTGGCGCCTCTCCCCGTATCTGGCACGGCCCAAGACGAAGAGGTCCGCCCGTTTGCGTAGATAAAAAACAGACACCTTTGCTATAAATCAGGAAGTCCCAACTTTCTCTGGGGGGCCGAGACAGGGCTCTGATTAGTTGGACAACGGAATGCCTTCTTTGCATATATTAAATAGGGAAACGCCTCTTTGGTTAAAATTTCAGGTCAACACCGGAGAGTCTGAGAGTTTTTTCATCTTTTCTGCACGTGGGCGCCTTTGTCTGTCTTTATGTTCGTTTGTCTTCCCTTGTGTGTCTTATTTTGTGATAAAATGCATATCTCTGTTCCTCTGCAGCTTTGTTGTCGATTGCTTTGTATGAGATTAAACTCCGTGATTTGTGACGTCAACACGTTTTGTTGTTGTTTCGTTTTAGCAGCACGCCGTCGCTACACGTCGCTGCACGGAGAGCGTCACTCGCCAAGGACTCGGAAGATCCCGGGCAAGATTAAAGAGGAAAAGAGCCAAACGTTTTGTCCAAAGCTAGCATTAAATGATCCTCTTTTTTAATACTCACCTAATACCTGTCTGCCTTGGGTGGCCGTACCAAAGGCATGAAACCCAGACAGCAGAGCTCCTAGGATCACTGGGACACGCTGGCAGCCCAAGGCAGGGGCACAGTAAAGGGGGGAAGAGTTATGACAAGGGCCCCTGACCACCAGGGGGCTCTCCTTTAAAAACACACTCATACAGGACCAAAAACATTTTTCTGGTACTTGTTAGATGGCACAGTATGCATAAGGAAGATGTGCTGTCCTAGGTCATAAAATTTATATATTCAGATTTTTCTTTCTTCTATTTTTTTGTACGATGCCTCTCTGAAACTTGCACTCTTTGTATTTTTTGGTTTTGATTTTTTTTCTATGTGCATCTTTTTTCTTGTAAAACCAAATTCAAGCAATTTTGACCCTGAAATGTGGCTCTTATACTGTGTAAAAAATGTCTTTTTGTTCATAGAAATTAAAAACAAAATTGGGCCCTGTCAATTACAAAATTAACTATATTGTGTTTTCTAAAATAGTTTTTAACAATAATAATGAAATGTTCCCCCTCCCAGACCAAAAATCACACATTTGCCCTGAACCCCCGGATCTGCAGGAAATGGTTCCTTCCTGCTTGGAGGCTTGAGGTGACGATGTTCAGCAGCAAACAGTGGAAAACAAGAAACAAGAACGACTGTGGCTGTTATTATGCTGCTAAGAAAAATAATAAAATCAGGTTTTCAAAAATTAGAGAGACAGAGAGAGAAAAAGGTAAAAGTGTTAATTTGTCACCCAGTTTTCCCCAGAGAGGTGAGTAGACTGTGAGATTATCAACCATTTAGCATAGTTAGCTTAGCTACAGACTGTTTGCCTCCATTTCACTAACATTTAATGAATTAAGGAAAGAAATGACCAACATATTCATATATTGAACTTGTCTCTGTCAGCAGCAGCTCTGACCTCCTGACCCGTCCTCTCTCTTCTCCTAGTCAAATTAAAGCTGCACTATGTCACTTTTATAAAACTTTTTTTTTTTTTACATATTTCTTAAAACTGTCATTATGTTGTGACAGTACGGTATGAGAGATAATCTGTGAAATATCTATTTCGTCTGCTTTCTCCCAGTTCTCTCTAGAAACAGCCAATCAGAGTCAGGAAAGTTTTAACGCTGTCAATCACAATCTCATGTGGTGCTGCTCATCCCTATGCTGCAGCTAGCATAGCCTGTTGTGAATGCTCAGTCTAGTTAGCATAGCTACCAGTGACAGCAGATAAACATTTTTCCTGTAATGGTAAGTTGTTTTTCCACCATTAGCATATTTAGCAGCGAGTGAATGAGGTTGATTGACAGCGCTAAGACCCTCCTCCTGGTTCTGAATGGCTGTTTTGGTCAGAACGTTGCTTTACTTTAACCAGCAATAGTAGATCAGGTGGAGGAGATTGATTGTTTTCACAGATTATCTGACATGGTGACAGCTTTAACACATATGGAGAAAATTTTTTTATTAAAGTTATAAACTGCAGCTTGAATAAAATGCAACTACATAGAATTTATTGAGAAGTCTGGATGCTTCATGTATATTTTACATGTTGCCTCTGACTGTTGCTGGTGGGGAAACATTTCAGTATCTAAAACTAATAGAAAACATTTAAGCAACCTACTGCAAACTGCATGTGGACTGTTGGATGTAAAATTCATGAGCAGTAAATATTGTGTTAGTTATCAGTATTGGACCAAAGAAAGCAAGGCTTTAAAATTGTGACTCTTTTGATGAGTCAGATAAACTCAAGAAAATGTAACAGCAGCTGCGTTGAGGGGCCCAATTTAAATTTTTTCCTGGGGCCCAAGATTCCTGGCAGCGCCCCTGGCCCAAGGAGAGGAGTTTTTTTTATTCAGTATGTAAATTGGATAGAAAAGTTCCTTGCTTTATGATTTTTAAACCCACTGAACTACTTTCAGTTACTCTCATTCAAAAAACGTTTAAAATATTATCTAAGTTTAATTTATGTAGTAACCCCTGGCTGCTGTTACTACTGTTTATGTGGTATGCTGTTCTCTGTATACTTGCTGTACTTTGTTCTTTAATAAAAATAAAATAAAATTTAAAAATACACATCAAGCAAGGCCTTCTTCTTGTTCTTTGTGTTTTTTCAATGGCAGATTAAGATTCTTTATCGCCATCTACTGTGCTGGAGTATGGAACAGAGTATTTTCCTTTCTTTAATCTAAAGTATAATCCTGTTTTGTTTAAAATTTTAATAACAGCTTTATTTATCTTGTCACGACACTGTGGAGACAGTGTCATGTTGTCACTGTCTCCACATGATATTTCCTAATTTGTTGTTTGAATTGTTCTCTGATTACTCTATATTTTTCACAATTAATTATTACATGTTCTCTTGTCTCCATGCCCAAACTCTTAGCTATCTGCTGGATGTTTACCTACCAAATATAAAGTTTTATTTAATCCTGCATGTCCGAGCCCTGCCCCCCCCACTCAGTTTAAACTCCAGTCACCCACTGGGAAAAAGACAGTGTTGTGGATTTTTTTCTTTAACAAGGAGTGAAGAAAAACTGTTTCAAAAACCCAAAGAACCAGAGAAAGAATATATTCCTAATCAGTATTTATTCGAAGGCTTTTTGGGCACACAAAAATCAACTGTGTGCCCAGTTGAATTTTTTTTTTCTTCTTTGGGGGGATTTTATTGTAATCCATAGGGGGCCTAGAAGAAAATCTTTGGGAACCACTGAATTAGCACAACTGGTGGAGATGTGACATATTAATTAAAGGGAGCAGATCAGAAAAGTTAAAAGGTGGATGCTAAAACACGAGCCAGTTATAACATAGATTCTGAATATTAAAGGATACTTATTTGATATGTAAAGACATGTTTAATTAGTAACTGGGCTGATAAAGAGAATAAAGCAGTGGTTCTTAACCTTTTTTGAGGTACCGAACCCACCAGTTTCATATGCGCATTCACCAAACCCTTCTTTAGTGATAAATACTTTTTTTTTTTCCAAATTCAAGACATAGGTACAGTATATGTTTTTTTGCTGGTGCACAAAATGAGCCGTGCATGAACGTCACTTTGCTCAAAGAACAAAACCATGAACTCACAGCAAGTTACAGTGTTACTTTATTCTGGCCCGCAAAAAATATTTCGGCCCCATAAAACAATTTCAGCCCCAAAAATATTTTTTTGACTATTTTACTAATTAAAAATAAATTTGGATTTTTTCAAAGAATTAAAATTTTTTTAATAACTTAATTTTTTTAAATTTTACATTTAATTTGTTTTTTGTCATTTTGAATCCACAAAATACTTTTTTGGGGCCAGAATAAAGTATTGCACAAATGACATGCCTGCAAATCAGTGAGACTCCTGCTGTTGTTTTTGGGAGACCAGTTCAGAGAGGCGTGGCTTCAGAGAGGCGTGGCTTCACCTTGGCAGGTGCGTCTTCAGAGCAAAGTCTGTTCATTTTCTTCTGTTTTTGCTATACATATTTAGTATGGATTAAAATATTAAGAAAGAAACCACGCGACGTACAACTACGACAGCCGCTGATACTGCGCGCACTAAATGCCCCGCAGCCCTGATTGGCCAAGCAATGTAACATGATCCTCTGCAGCCAGTGATGGCCAAGCGGGGCGCGTCATCACGACTTTACACAGGTGTGTGTTTACCTCCGCCGAACCCCTGAGGCCGACTCATCGAACCCCTGGGGTTCGACCGAACCCAGGTTAAGAACCACTGGAAGAAAGTTTTGTTTGTAAGCCTTGCTTGTCCTGATCCTCCTCACCTGTAGGTGGCGGTAATTCGCCATGTCGTTCTTTACGCCATTATCTCCATAACAAGAAGCAGCAGCGCCAGCCGCAGACGCAGTTGGCTATTTGACTCCTCCAGATGGTCTAACTGGTCTTCTTGGTGGTTTTTAGGGGGGTTGTGTTATTTCCAGTAAAACCAGTCAGTCCATCTCAGTTTTCTGCCCTTGAGACAGGAGAACGTCACTGAGCGCGTCATGGCGGCCGACCGGCGCGAGGACAAAGGTAGGCCATTAGCTGTTAGCATTAGCATCACGGTGACGTATTTATTTATCAATATTGACCAAACACCCGCGAAATTCACACTATATCTACCTGATATGTATACCTGTCGGTGCACACAGGAGAATCACTGACCAGCAGCGGAGCTAACGGTGCTAGCAGCTAATGGACGCTATTAGCATTAGCAACACGGCGGCGTCTTTGTTCCTGACTGCTTCAGTGCATCTGTAGACAATGATCCGTTTCTAGAAGTGATTCTCTCTCTAAGGTAGTGTTTATCTAACTTCTTCAGGCTGAGGATCACTTGGCAAACACTCACGGACAACCTAACCTGAAATTGCCCCGCGATAACACAACTTAATATATAATGCAACTTGAAATAAAAACATTAGCTTCTAATGTTTTTATATTAGAAGCTAATATAAACGTGAAAACAACAATTTTTTCTTTGTTCATCCTAATGAGAAGAGTGGTGCTGATTGGTAAATGTGACTGGCCACCTCAAAGCCATGAACACGTCTAGTTGGGTATTTTGAGTTATTTACAGATTCTGAACGTGTCTAAGCCAGTGGAGCCCAAACTGGGCCCCTGAGGGCCGGTGTTATGCCGAGAACATGCCTGCCGAGAATTGCATGCCCTGTCGCGGGAGCGCGCATCGCTCTAAACTCTCCATATTGATGAGAAAACGGACTGAAATCTGACCGAAGAGGAAACTTTTGAAGATTTTCGTAACATGATCACGTTTCTTAACCATGTAAGCCATAAAACGGTGGGTTTTATTTCGCAGATTAATTGAAATAAATACGGTTTTTACAGCTTTATTGAGACACATGAGTCAAACGTTTTTCAGTGTCTGATGAAAATGTTCTCCGCAGATCGTTTGAAATTCCCCGATTTTTCTTTTAATACCATAATAGCTTAAAGCATTACAAAACAGAATCCCATTATGTAGAACATTTTATATCATCTTTAACTGTCTAGTCTATTAATGTAGGGGGAAGCATTTTAATTTCTGAGCCAGCCAATATTTGTATCCCCTGTCTATTGTCCTGTTGATATGAAACTTACAGAGGAAGCTCAGAGAACAAGTGTCATTACGTAGAAAAGGTAAAATCATTCTTAACTCTTTATTTCTCCATGTTAGCAGGGGATGCATTTTTTGGCAAAGCCTATTATTAGCGATGCGCGCTCCCGCGACAAGGCATGCAATTCTCGGCAGGCATGTTCTCGGCATAACACCGGCATCCTGCATGTTTCAGTCTCTCCCTGGTTTAACGCTCCTGCATCCAATGATGGCTCATTAAGAAGAACACTGACATGCTGGAAAAGTTGTTACTAAAACCAGGGAGAGAATAAAACATGCAGGACCGACTCTAAAAGAATCAGTGATCAAATCGGTGGTGATCTATACTTTCCTCAATATCAGCCAGTAGGTTCCGCTGTAATCGGATTATAATCTGCTGATTGTTCATTCGCTCTTTGCTGAACGTTGTGGGTCAGTTTTTAATTAATTATAGTTCATCTGCTGGACAAACTAAAGAACAACAGAAATGAACTTTCATAAACGCGGCAAAGCTTCTGATCAGCAGGACTTTCAACAAGGCTGTGCAGGAAGGTGGTGGGGAAGACAGGGGGCGCTATGCAGCTGCTGGAAGGCCTTTTCATTTTTCTAAGGCCAAAACTTAAATATAAATGCCATTCAATAAGTTAGGATATACGTCCTGGTGAGGCTTTCACATTAATACTTTTTGAAAATAACTTTTTATCAGGCATTAAACATACTGAAAGATATAAATATGTTAAAACATCAGTCGCCTAATGCATCCATATGTCTGTTGGTGATGAAATTACTAAAAAATGAATTTTTCAGTCATATTTTATTTTATGGCCTATATTTGCTCAGTGGTTGCCTACAGTTGAAAATAGTTAAAAAATTCAGTAATATTTTCTGTGAAGAATTATCACAATAATACAGTTTCCTTTTATCACCCGATCTTATGAAATGCTCAGAAACAATAGATTCCATAAAAATCAAAATGGTATTAAAAGCAGAATAACTGAAGCCAAATGAATCCTTGTCAGTGAAACTTTGTATTTTTATTGGTGTGGTTCAGATATGATGCGTCTTTAATATAGCAAACATATTTCTTTACAGTAAAATTATACAATAAGACAGGTTTTAATTCATCTTCATATGTTTTTCTGTCTCAGCTGTGATTCTGCAGGTCACATGAAAAGATGTTCAGTGGGATTTTTGGGGGCTGTTGTGGAGCAGAGGGATCATATGTTACTGTATTGGCCGGTTAGCCGCTGCAGCTAGTGACATAAACCTGCAGGAGCCTTTACTGTGCATGGAGTCGTGTCCAGACGGTTCAGTGCAGGATGAGCAGGAAGCCAAAAATGGCCCCATATTTATGATCCAATTTCTATTTAATGTGACTTAAATTAAAGCTGAGATGTTTGGATGTGTAAAGTCTGTATTCTCTCTGGATGCAGATCTATCAACAGTCTGGTTTCTCTGTTTTAACCAGCATTACATGCTAACGTCACATGCAGACCTGTTGCCATGGCAACAGCTGCATGAGCACACAGAGCACAGATTACATCAGGAACATAAACATTTCAGGCAAAAAGTGCACAAAACCCCAGAACATTCAGTCCGTTAGTTTTCTGTTTTTGAATTTTCATGTTTTGATCATTAATAAGCGATCACCTCAACGGCCGCTGTGATTGGTTCGCTAAGTTAAGCACCTGCTCCACTGATGATTTGTCAGAAAGTCGATGTATTTTGGTGCTAACTGAACCGAAGCACACCGAAGTGCAGCGCAGGTTCCTGCCTGCCCCTGCCCCCGCCCATCCTCAAGACGTTCTACAGAAGCACCATAGAGAGCATTCTGACCAGCTGCCTCTCTGTGTGGTGTGGAGGCTGCAGCGCCTCCGACTGGAAGAACGTGAGGAGAGTGGTGCGGACAGCAGAGAGGATCATCGGGGCCCCCCTTCCCTCCATTCAGGACATTTCATCCCAGCGCTGCGTGTCCCGAGGCCGAAACATCGTCAGTGACCCCTCACACCCCCACCATGGACTGTTCTCCCTGCTGCCCTCTGGAAAGAGGTTCTGCAGCATCCGGTGCAGGTCCACCAGGTTCTGAAACAGCTTTTTCCCACTTGCCATCAGACTGCTGAACTCTTAACTGGACTGCACTCAAAAACTGGTCTCCACTTCATACCTTGCACATGTACAGAGCTAAATAACTTCTATTTTACTGTCAGTCCTGCACTTTATATTTATATTTATATTTTTATTCTGGAGTAACCTCATAACATTGGAACCTCAAAACATTGTCCTGAGCCGTATGCAACGAAATTTTGTTCTGTATACACCCTGCATGCAAAATGATAATAAAGTCAGTCTAAGTCTAAGTTAACCAACGATCTTCATATATTTTTAATGAAACCATTTTGCTGGCTGTGAAACGAGGGCCTTATGTTGCCGTTGTAGCGGTGTCGGTTAGCAGCACAGCGATGTGTCCGTTATCCAGATTCTTTGCTTGATTGTGTGATTTTCCAGACCTCTGATATTCCTGACTCAACGTGGTGTCCAACCCGCCAGTCACTGAGAGGACTCGTCATTTACATTTTATTTTGAAAAGTCCGTATAGATGCAGGAACATGAAGGAAAAAAGGTTTAGGAAATATTGCTGGAGACATGTCCCTGCCTGGACGTGTCTTCACCGTCCCTCAGAAAGGCTTCGAGTGAGGTCCGGTTCATTAAAAATAGTTTTTCTGTCTTTAATCTGATTATTTTCAATCCATCTATCCATCCATCTATCTTTTTCCACCTATCTGGAGTCGGGTCACGGGGCTAGCAGTTTCAGAAGGGAGGCCCAGACTTCCCTCCCCAGCCTCTTGTTCCAGCTCCTCCAGGGGAATCCCAAGGCGTTCCCAGGCCAGCTGAGAGACATAGTCCCTCCAGCGGGTCCGAGTCTTCCCCGGGGCCTCCTCCCGGTGGGTCGTGCACAGAACACCTCACCAGGGAGGCATCCTGACCAGATGCCCCTCAACTGGCTCCTCTCGATGTGAAGGAGCAGTGGCTCTACTCTGAGTCCCTCCCGGCTGACTGAGCTTCTCTCTCTAAGGGAGAGCCCAGACACCCAAAGAGAAAACCCATTTCAGCCGCTTGTATCCGCGATCTCATTCTTTCGGTCATGACCCAAAGCTCATGATCATAGATGAGGGTGGGAACGTAGATCGACCGGTAAATTGAGAGCTTCGCTTTTTGGCTCAGCTCTCTTTTCACCACGACGGACCGGTAAAGCGCCCGCTTGACGGCAGACGCTGCGCCAATCCGCCTGTCGATCTCCCGCTCCCTTCTTCCCCCATTCATGAACAAGATCCCGAGATACTTGAACTCCTCCACTTGGGGCAGGACATCCCCCCCCCCCCGACCCGGAGAAGGCACTGTACCCTTTTCTGGCTCAAGACCATGATGGCCTTGGATTTGGAGGCACTGATCCCCATCCCGGCCACTTCACACTCAGCTGCGAACCGCTCCAGCGAGAGCTGCAGATCACGACCTGATGAAGCCAATAGAACCACATCATCTGCAAAAACCAGAGATGAGATCCTAAGGCCACCAAATCAGATCCCCTCAACACCTTGACTGCGCCTAGAAATTCTGTCCATGAAAGTAATGAACAGAATCGTGACAAAGGGCAGCCCTGGCGGAGTCCAACTCTCACCGGAAACGAGCCCGACTTACTGCCGGCAATGCGGACCAGACTCTGACACCGGTCGTACAGGGACCTGACAGCCCGTATCAAAGGGCCCGGTACCCCATACTCCTGGAGAACCCCCCACAGGGCTCCCCGAGGGACACGGTAGAACGCCTTCTCCAAGTCCACAAAACACATGTAGACCGGTTGGGCGGACTCCCAGAACCCTCCAGGACCCTGCTGAGGGTGTAGAGCTGGTCCAGTGTTCCACAACCAGAACCAGAACCACACTGCTCTTCCTGAATCCGAGGTTCGACTATCCGACTGACCCTCCTCTCCAGGACCCCTGAATAGACCTTGCCAGGGAGGCTTAAGAGTGTGACCCCTCTATAATTGGAGCACACCCTCCGGTCCCCCTTTTTGAACAGGGGGACGACCACCCTGGTCTGCCAATCCAGGGGAACTGCCCCCGATGTCCATGCAATATTGCAGAGTCGCGTCAGCCAACACAACCCTACAACATCCAGAGCTTTAAGGAACTCCGGGCGGATCTCATCCACCCCTGGGGCCCTGCCACCGAGGAGCCTCTTGTGGCTCCTCGGTGGCCACCGGCCATCGCCGAGGTGGCTTTTTAACCACCTCGGCGACCTTGTCCCCAGAGATTGGAGAGCCCAACCCAGAGTCCCCAGGCTCAGCTTCCTCAATGGAAGGCATGTTGGTGGGATTGAGGAGGTCTCTGAAGTATTCTGCCCACCGGCCCACAACGTCCCGAGTAGAGGTCAGCAGCACATCATCCCCACTATAAACAGTGTTGGTGCCGTAATGCTTCCCCCCCTCGAGACGCTGGATGGTGGACCAGAATCGCCTCGAAGCCGTACCGAAGTCTTTCTCCATGGCCTCTCCAAACTCCTCCCACGCCCGAGTTTTTGCCTCAGTAACCACCTGGGCCGCACGCTGCTTCGCCTTCCAGTACCCATCAGCTGCTTCCGGAGTCCCACAGGCCAAAAAGGCCCGATAGGACTCCTTCTTCAGCCTGACGTCATCCCTCACCGAAAGTGTCCACCAACGGGTTCGAGGGTGGCTGCCGCGACATGCAGCCTTGTGGCCACAGCTCTGATCGGCCGCCTCGACAATGGAGGCACGAAACATGGTCCACTCAGACTTCATGTCCCCCACCTCCCCTGGAACATGTTCGAAGTTTTGCCGGAGATGGGAGTTAAAGCTTCTGCCAGACGTTCCCAGCAGACCCTCACCACACGTTTGGGCCTGCCAGGCCTGACCAGCTTCCTCCCCCACCACCGGAGCCAACTCACCACCAGGTAATGGTCAGTGGACAGCTCCACACCTCTCTTCACCCGAGTGTCCAAGACACACGGCCGCAGATCCAATGAAACAATGACAAAGTCGATCATCGAACTGCGGCCTAGGGTGTCCTGGTGCCAAGTGCACATATGGACACCCTTATGCCTGAACATGGTGTTCGTTATGGCCAATCCGTGATGAGCACAGAAGTTCAACAACAGAACACCGCTCGAGTTCAGATTGGGGGGCCGTTCCTCCTAACCACGCCCCTCCAGGTCTCACTGTCATTGCCCACATGAGCGTTGAAGTCCCCCAACAGAACAAGGGAGTCCCCAGGAGGGGCACTCTCCAGTACCCCCTCTAAGGACTCCAAGAAGGGTGAATAAGCTGAACCGGTCCCGATCGGAATGAACCGATCCCGATCTGGGATCGGTTCATTTGTGCTTCGGCCCGTAAGCACAAATGACAGTCAGAACCCGTCCCCCCACCCGTAGGCGGAGGGACGCTACCTTCTCGTTCACTGGGGTAAACCCCAACATACAGGCACCGAGATAGGAGCAACAAGTATGCCCACTCCTGCCCGACGCCTCTCACCTTGGGCAGCTCCAGAGTGGAAGTATGTCCAGCCCCTCTCAAGGAGGCTGGTTCCAGAACCAGAGCCATGCTTCGAGGTGAGGTGACTATTTCTAGCCGGAACCTCTCAACCTCACACACTAGCTCCGGCTCCTTCCCCACCAGAGAGGTGACACTCCACGTCCCAATAGCCAGCTTCTGCAGCTGAGGATCGGACCACCAGGGCCCCCTCCCTCGGCCGCCACCCATCACACACTGCACCCGACCCTTTTGGCCTCTCATAGGTGGGGGGCCCATGGGAGGGGGGACCCATGTTTCCTTTTCAGGCTGAGCCCGACCGGGCCACCAGACGCTCGCCATCGTGCCCCCCCTCCAGGCCTGGCTCCATAGTGGGGCCCCGGTGACCCGCATCCGGTCGAGGGAACACCAAGTCCAATGTTGCCATTTGTTATTGGGGTCTTCGGGCTGCGCTTTGTCTGATTCCTCGCCTAAGACCTGTCCGCTTTGGGTGACCCTACCAGGGGCATGAAGCCCCAGACAGCATAGTTCCTAGGATCATTGGGGCCCTCAAACCCCTCCACCACGATAAGGTGGCAGCCCAAGCAGTGGTTGATTATTTTTGTAGTTTTAATTTGGTTTTTCAAGGCAAAAAGATTCCAGTCAGGCTTCATTTTGGACACTGTCAGTTTTATTTAGGATCATAATTCCCGATCAATGATCAGATAATATTCATCAAGTTCACTTCAAAATAACTAATCCAAATATATCCCCCAAACCAGAGCAATGAGTTGGATGAGTGGACTGAAAGTCATTTGATTCAACAGTAAAATCAAATTAGAATATAATAATATGATGAAAAGTCATTCTTTGGTTTAAGGTTTTTGATTCCATTTCGAAAATGTTCAGTTATAAATAAAATCCTGAAAAGTTTCAGGCTGAACTGTAAACAGTTTAAAACCAGAAACATTTCATTCTGAGGTAGGAACCAACCTTAGCGCCGCTTGTTTCTCTCTTCCTTTACTCAGCAATGCACTGTCAGGTAAAGCTGAGTGGCTGTTAGCAATAGCAGCTAACGCATCTGTACACACACGTGAGCTGGCCTCTGATTGGTTCCAGTCCCCTACCAGAACCGCCACCAGGGGAAAAAAACTGACCCAGAATGTCCTGTAGGGGCCGCTGTCCCCCCGTCTCTGTCCCTCTGTGTTTCTTGGACGTCTTCAGCGACTCGGTTCTGTTTCAGACGGGGAACTGAACGTTCTGGAGGATCTTCTGACCGAAGCGCCGGATCAGGATGACGAGCTCTACAATCCGGAGACAGAGCGTGAAGTCAGCGACAAGAAAGGTACGGAACCGCCTCCCTCAGAGCCTGGACTGTGTTCTGGTTCTGGGATCGGTTCAGCCACAGTAAGCAATGATGTCACAGCAGCGGCTATGACGTCATCAGCCTGTCCTCTCCCTCTCAGGAGTGAAGAGGAAGCGCGAGCGATCGGAAAGCCAGGACGTGAAGAGGCTCCGCCCCTCATCAGGCCACGCCCCCTCCAGGTCTTCTGGGAAACGGGCGCTGAGCTCCAAGAAGGCGTCCAGTCCGCGCCGCCACACCGCCGCCTACCATCACGAGTACTACGAGGAGCGAAAGGGGCGGCGCCCAGCCCGAGAGGGCCCGCGGAGCCGTGGCGCGGAGGACGGCCGGCGCCGGGAGCCGCCACGTGGCGTGGAGGCTCTGAGCCGGGTAACGCCCCTCGCCCTGAGCGGGCCGCCTGACACTCACACCACCGCTCACTTCCTGTTTGTGTTTAGAAGCTGCGGCGCGATGAGAGGCGAGTGAGCCCCTCCCCTCACGGCGAAGACAACCAATCAGACGAGGAGGCAGAGTACAGCTCAGAGCCGGCGTCGGGAAGCTCCTCCCCCGCCCCCTCGCATGGCGACGATGAGGAGGAGGAAGAGGAGGAAGATAATCAGGAGGAGGAGGGGGAAGAGGGCATGGAGGAGGAAGAGGAGGAAGAAGAGGGAGAGAAGGAGGATGAAGATGAGGAGGAGGATGAATACGATGAGCGCCATGGCGACGGCAACGACTACGACACGCGCAGCGAGGCCGGCGACTCTCGCTCCGCCTCCTCCGTCAGTTTCTCGGATGGAGAGTCGGGACGCTCAGGCTCCGCCTCCGAAGCTTCAGGTAACCATGGCAACAACCGCCATTCACCCCGCCGTTGAAATCTGTGCTGTGCTTTTATTCTGAAATCAGTGCTGTGTTTTTATTCTGAAAGGGTCGGAGAAGAAGCGAGAGAAGCTGTCGTCGTCGGTTCGAGCTGTTCGGAAAGGAATGGAGAGTAAGAACCTTCCCGACCCGGCGGTACTGACCCGGCCCGCTGACTGAACGCGCCTCTGTCGTTGCAGATCCCACCAGCAAGCTGCGCTACATCCTGCGGGAAGCCCGCTTCTTCCTAATCAAGAGCAACAACCACGAGAACGTTTCCCTGGCCAAGGCCAAGGTCGGTCCACGGCTCCCTCTGCCTTCGGCGCCGGCGCCGACATGCACTAATGTTGATTACTGTGCTCTGTCTCCATGGCAACCGCGTCTTGCCTTCAGGGCGTCTGGTCCACGCTGCCGGTCAACGAGAAGAAACTGAACGCCGCCTTCCAGTCGGCGCGCAGCGTCATCCTCGTCTTCTCCGTCAGGGAGAGCGGCAAGTTCCAAGGTACCTTCATCTGTTTCCTGATTCCTCCTCATCGCTATGACTTCCTATTTCCATGTCTCTGACTTCCTGTTTCCTGCAGGTTTCGCTCGCCTGTCGTCAGAGTCGCATCATGATGGTTCTCCGATCCACTGGGTTCTTCCTGCTGGGATGAACGCCAAGATGCTGGGCGGAGTCTTCAAGATTGACTGGCTCTGCAGGTCAGCTGCTTCCGGAATCTGGACGACCCGGTTCTGGTCGGACCTGGTTCTGACAGCCCTGTGTTGCAGGAGGGAGCTGCCCTTCATCAAGACGGCTCACCTGTTCAACCCCTGGAACGACAACAAACCTGTGAAGATCGGACGGGACGGCCAGGTGAGCCCGTCCCGGTCCCTGCTCTGGTCCCGGCTCTGGTCCCGGTTCCTCTCCAACCGTGCGCTCTGTTACAGGAGATCCAGCCGAAGGTGGGCGCCCAGCTGTGCGCCCTGTTCCCATTGGACGAGAGCGTGGACGTGCACCACGTGGCGCGGCGCGTGCGTCAGAAGGGCCAGACGCCGTCAGAGCTGCGGCCGCGTGGCCGCCCGCCGCAGCGCGAGCCGGGAAGGTTAGCCAATCACCGAGCTCCTCCCCCCGCTTCCTGTTCTGCCGCCGCATCGTGGCGCCATCTGCTGCCGGACCACGGACACGGCGCCGCTCTGTTGTTGCGCCGTTCTGGTTGAAGCTTTGAGTCAGGCAGGAAGTAGTTCCCCGGCGGCGTGATGAGGTCCCCAGATTGAGGAGTTGATGTGTGATTGGAGCGCCGCCTGCTGATGATGGCGGCAGCAGAGCGACGCAAGATGGAATTTCTCTCATGATGAAATTTTGTCTTTGCAGGAAGTTGTTTGGCGGGTAGTCGGACTGTGGCTGACCTTTCAGAATAAAAGGACGATGGACTGATGGGGGAGGGGGGTGGAACTGTTTCTGGCTTTGAGCAGGTGGGCGTGGCTGGGGGCGGGGCTTCCTGGCTTTCTGTGAGGTAAATCACAGAAACAAAGGACTTTTGGACTGACAGCAGGGCCCCCCCCCACCTGAAGGACAGTGTTGTCCCCCCCTCGCCCCCCTGCTGGGGCAGACTGTAGGGGCCAGGGGGGCTGATGGACTGATCTGGCGCCGGTGGGAGGAGCCGACGGACGCCGGAACGCCCCGATTGGTTGCTTGTGTTCAGGACTGTTGGTATGGAGGGGGCGGGGCTTGGGCTCTAAGGGGCGGGGCTTTCGGTGTTGATTAACAGGACTGCACCATCATCATCACCATCACCCTTTCAAAATAAGAGGGTCTGTAATGGACGTGATGAGGAACTGTTTGTTAGTTTTCCCTAACGGCTCCAGCAGCGGTATGTCGCCCTCCAGAGGCTTCTTCTGTTTCCTTCCTGTGTGAGTGAGAGTGTGACTAGAGCCAGGGTCAGAACCGACCCGACCCGCAGGACCGCCGCTGGGAGGACGCTAACCTGAGCGCAGGTCTGTGGACCGGGTAACTGTCACCATGGTGACAGGATCAGAGCGGCAGCAGGTAACGTACCAGGGTTCATCACCGTGACGACAGCAGCAGCACCTGGCTGCTCTGACCCCGCCTCTCTGGTCAGGCGCCTGCAGACGACGCTCAGGGAATACTGTACCTGCCTCGATGTGTGTGAGGCTGAGTGTGTGTGTGTGTGTGTGTGTGGTTTTGTCCGCGTGTGTGTGTCTTAATTGTGGACTTGTTCACGTAGGCGTCGACCTGAAGAGTATGACCTTCACGGCAGGAAGCGACCGCGAGCCGACGGCCCGCCCGACTTCAACCAGCGGCCAGGTGCAGATCACCTGTTCACATGCCTGCTAGCATGCTAGTTTAGCTTGCTAACTAAATAGCTCAGCCTCTTCACCTGTTGGCTTTGCGGGGTAACGTTTACCTGTCATTAACTGTTACTCATCACCAGGGTTCATCCCGGACCTACGGAGCCAGCCGGTGGACAGGTGAGACTCACCTGGCAGTGGGCGGGGCCTCAGTTTCAGGTAGAAAGTAAGACGTGATGTTTCTTCTTGCAGGAGATTCTCCAGCGTCAGGCGAGACGTCTTCCTGAACGGGGTGAGTCTGGGGGCGTGGCCTCTGCGGCGCGATGTCGGTGCGCTCACCTGTGTGACGTCTACCTGTGTTCACCTGTTTCAGTCCTACGACTACATGAGGGACTACCACCACAACGTGGGGCCCCCGGCTCCCTGGCAGACTCTGGTATGGTTCTTGGTTCTGATTGGATCAGGCATGCTAGCTTACTGAGTTACCTCACCTGGCCGATGCACCTGGAGGCGGGGCCAGGGCCGTTCTCTGTTCTGATCCAAAGTTTTACTGGTTTAGATTCGACCATTCAGAGAGGAGTTAAGCTAGAGCGTTCTGAATGGTTGCTGGTTCCCATGAGCCCACCCGCTGAGGGAACCGGTGCTAAGCCCCTCCCCCAACCAGCTGACCCTTCCTGTTTGTGTGGACAGGCGGCGTACCCCGGTGTGGAGCAGCAGCCCCCCCACCACCCGCCCTACTACCACCACAGCCACCCCCCGCCGCCCCCCCACCAGGCCTTCCACCACCACCACCCCTCCCTGCCGCCGCACGAGGCTCCGCCCCCTCGCTTCAGAGACAAGCAGCGCTTGCCGCAGCACCGCGCCTTCGCGTCCAGCCCAGTGAGTTCTGATCCGGTTCTAAAGTGATCGGAAACCTTCTGGGTCTGACTTCCTGTTTCCTGTCTTGCAGCACGACTACGACATGCGAGTGGACGACTTCCTGCGGCGCACGCAGGCGGTGGTGAGCAGCCGGCGAGAGCGCGAGAGGCAGCGAGAGCGAGAGCGCGGCGGGCCGCGCCGCGACCGCGAGCGAGAGCGGGCGAGGGACAGGGAGAGAGAGAGGGACAAGGAGAGGGGGCGGTACCGCAGGTGATCACACGGAACTGAGCCCTCTTATTTTGACAGTCTGACTTCCCCTTCATTTTCAAATTATGTATAAATAGCTGCAGGATGACATCATCAGTGTTCACGTCTGTTTCTTCAATAAAGTTTCTTTGGTCAAACTTTTAATTTGAAAGTCCGTAAAAACTTTTTTATGGTGACTTCATTTCCCAGAATGCTCTGTCAGTCTGTAGGCTGGGCGCCAACAGGAGGGCGGGGCCTTCCCAGGGTCACATGACACAAACAATAGTGATTTTATTGTGAAAGGTTGGATGTTTCCTGTTGGATCCTTCATATTAAACGTTTTTTAATGTTCCACATGAAACCTGCCTGTTTTGTCACTTCCTGTTTGGTTTGCTGCTGTCTGATTGGTTGTCCTGCTGATTGGAGGCTCAGAGGGGGCGGAGCCTGAGACTCTTTCCTGTTAAATGATGTGGATGATCTGGATCAGAACCACCACAGCGAACGTCAGTCCAGAACTGTAGACCCGGCAGAATCAGAACATCCGACCCACATTCAGTGGGAACTCAGAACCTTGAAGTGGGTCCAAATGCAAGTCTCAAACCAGAAAGCACTTTCACCTGGTGACCTGAGTTCTTTTGGACCTGGTTCAGTAACCAGACCTGCTGGAGTCAGGGGTATGTGACTCAATCTCAAGATGAATCAGAACCGGCAGTTTGGACCCGGTTCTTTATTATTGCTGGTCAGAAGAAACATGAAACCATCTAAAGCTTCTGGGAGTATGAATAATTTTGGACTTTGCAAGCCAATAGAAAAGCTGGACCGGGTCAGAGGTCCAGAACCCCAGTGGTTCTGAAAGGTAGAGCCCAGCCTGTGTCGGAGGTTGTGTTTGTTTTTTCTTTTTTTTAGAACTTACATTTTTATTATTTTTTCAGAGCAATAATACATCAATGGTACATAACACAAGTGTTGGCAATGTGAAGTTTTCCATAAAATAAACATCTTGGCATGATATCTTACAGCCTCAGCATCACATTTGTAGACTCCTCACCATACAACATTAAAATAAGGATTCATTTTGGGCAGGATAGCTAAACACCATATGCCAAGAGACAAACTTGTTAGGCTTATTTACATCAACAGAGCTTCTGCTGCCCCCTGCTGGCTAAAAGTGTTTTTTTGAAGTCTTAATGAGGAGGTTATCTGTTCCATTTTATACAATTCCCTTACTTTTTGAATCCATAAGTCATAGGCAGGTGGCTCCAACTGCATCCACCTGATTGTAATGCATTTCAGGGCTGCTGTAAAAAGGACATTTAACAGATATACTTTGGCCCGTCCTTGCAAACCATCTGGTATAATACCAAGTAACGCAACTGTAACATCCTTTGGTATAACTTCCGGGAAGATTTGGTTTATAGCCCTGTACACCTCATCCCAAAAGTTTTGAAGTTTGGGGCATGACCAAAAAATGTGTGTATGATTGGGGACCGCTGAGCCACAGTTTCTCCAACACAAGCTTGGTACTTTAGGATCCATCTTGGAAACTACATCTGGGGTCCTGAAATATCTGATAATAATTTTCCATTTATATTCCCGCCACGTATTTGAGTTTGTGACTCGATGTGCCTCAGTCCAGACTTCCTCCCATGTTTCGTCAGAGATTCTTTTGGCCGTCTCTGCCTCCCATCTTTGTTTTGTCCAAGTGGTTCGTTAAGGTTCATTGACAGAAATACACTATATAACTTTATCAATTTTTTCCTCCCCCTTTCTGGTAATGGGTTACTAGGTTTTCTATTGGTGTGGGATTCAGTACTCTTTCCCAGTCCCAGACAAAAAAGAGCACAACTGTAAATATCTAAAGAAATCATTTTTCTGGAGATGAAAATTCCTACATAACTCTTCAAATGACATAAGGTTGTTCCTGTCGATCAACTGATGAAGAAATGTAATCCCCTGTTCGGCCCATTTAGAAAACTTTTTGTCTAAGGAGGAGGTTGTGTTTCTGAACGACCCTACTGGAACTGGATGCTTGGTCGGTTCTGCTCCTTTCAAACAGAACCATTTCAGAATTACAACTTGGATTTAAGCAGTTCCGTTAGGTTAAAACTGGACCCAGCAGGTTCTGTTCGGTTCGAAACCCAGATCCTGCTGCAGGTTCTTTATGTTCACCATTTGAACGTGTCAGTGACGTCATCACGGCTCGGTTCGCAGCTCTGAGGTTCTGATCCGGTCAGCATCATTCAGAACCAGCCGGGGCTTTTGCTTTGAAGGGACCGGAAAGGGCTCCGAAGGTTACAGCAGCTTCCGGTTTCTCTGGAGCCGCAGGTCCACGTCAGGGTGAAGTAGAGCCGACACAAACAAGCCGGAGCAGGACCGAACCGAACCGTGGCCCCATGGCGGACGAAGCCACGCGCAGAGCCGTGTCGCAGATCCCGCTCCTGAAGACGCACGCGGGCCCGCGGGAGCGCGCGCTGTGGCCGCAGCGGCTGAAGGAGGAGTACCAGGCTCTGATCCGGTTCGTAGAACAGAACAAGGCCGCCGACAACGACTGGTTCCGGCTGGAGTCCAATCCGGACGGCACGCGCTGGACCGGGACCTGCTGGTTCGTACACGAGCTACTGCGCTACGAGTTTCGCGTGGAGTTCGACATCCCGGTGACGTACCCGGAAACAGCGCCGGAAGTAGCGGTTCCGGAGCTGGACGGGAAGACCGCCAAGATGTTCCGAGGCGGGAAGATCTGCCTGACCGAACACTTCGCCCCGCTGTGGGCGCGCAACGTGCCGCGCTTCGGGCTCGCGCACCTCATGGCGCTCGGGCTCGCGCCTTGGCTGGCCGTGGAAATCCCGGACCTGATCAGCAAAGGTCACGTGGTCCACAAGGAGAAGCAGCGTGATGTGGCGGAGTGACGTCAGAGGTGACATTAGTACAGGGTTCCAGTTCTGGAACTGTCAGCCGGAACCAAAGTCCTACAGAAACAACACTTCCGGGTCTGCTGTGAGAACGTGATTGTACAGAAAATAAAGTTCTGGTTCTGAGTGTCTGTCTGGTTCTGTTACTACACACTGGGTCATGCAGGCTCCTCAGATGGTTCTGGAGTTCTTTAATCTGTTCAGTTTCTGGATAACAGAACCGGCACCACTCTATGAAACGGGCCTGGTTCTGGATCTGCAGGTTTTTTCCTCAGTCAGGTTCTGAGTCCTGGTTCAGAACTAAAATTGGTTCTTTCGCACAGGAGAGGTTCTGGTACCTTACTGGTACCAGAACCTCTTTGCTCAGGAATTCCCACCCTTGTAGTGTGGCAGAATCAAAGGGTTCTGTTGAAGGTCCAGAACTTTTCTGATTGAACTCGTTGGGATCTGGAAAAGGAACACATAAGGTTCTGAGAACTGGGCCCAACCCACCTCAGAGTGAAAGGAGGTCCGATGAGGTCAGAGCTGGAGCCGGTCCCTGATTGGTGGAACCTGACTGTGATAATAATGAGCAGCAGGAGGCGCTGGTTCCCCAACAGAGTTTTATTAAACCTGTTTGACAGACAGGATGTAAAAAAGTAGCAGCTGCTCAGTACACCTGGATAAGCCCCGCCCACTCCGCTACAGGCCACACCCCATTTTCTATCACGTTGCTAGGCGACGACTTCCAGTCCCAGCTCTTCACAGGGACGCTCCAGGTGGCGCCGTAGTTCGCCATCACGTAGTCCAGCGTTTCACATGGAACACGAACTTTGACCTCTAGGAGCTCCGCCCAGCACAGGGAGAATGAAGGGAAGATGTACCTGGAGAAGAAGAAGAAATATTATTCACATTCAGACAAACAAGACCAGAGAAGAAGATGGCGGACGGCAGAGAGCTGCGCCACCAGGGGGCTCCTTCAGGAATATGAACTCCTGCTGACATGATTAATCTATGGATCAGAACCAGCGGATCGGTACCACAGGATTTTAAGGTAGCTGTAGTTAAACCTTCACATACATTACAGACAAACCTGTTCTGATCTGAGATCCTGGACCAGGTGGTTCTGGTTCTGTTAGATCAGGGTGTCAAACTCCAGTCCTCCAGTCGCTGACCTGCAGGTTTTAGATGAGCCACAGGTACAAAACCCTGGAATGAAACGGCTTCATGACCTCCTGGTGTAGATCAGTTCTCCAGAACCTTAACGACCTCGTTATTCTGTCCAGGTCCTGCAGCAGAGGCTCATCTAAAAGCTGCAGGACCTCCAGGTCTGGAGTTTGACACCTGTGTGTTAGATGGACATGGAGACAAACAGGAAGTAGAACTCTTACTTGAACTTCCTGCCGCTCTTCGCCTGCGTTCCTCCGTTCCACACGACGTCTCCGTCTCTGTAGAAGAAGAAAATGTCCAGTTTGACATCCTCGCCCAGGAAGGACAGCTCCAGACTGTCCTCCACCTGCCCTTCAAAATAAAAGCAGACCACGCTTCAGTCTAAATCCAACCGACCGGTCCGACTGAGAACAGAACCAGGACCTTTCCGAACTGGTGTTTGAGCGACATTCCGACATCTCGGAACGCCGCCGTGATTTGGGGCCGGAAGTCAGAGATGAAGATCCCGATGTCGACGTCCCGACTGTAGGAGATGACGCCGCACTGCCGGAACCACCCTGCAGGGGGCGGCAGAGCCAGAGGAAAGGTGACGGGCCAGCCCAGTGGTTCTAGTGGAGGCGGGAACCAAAGTTACCTAGACAGGTGCCGCTGCTGATCCAGAACGGGACGTCCAGCCGGTCCAGGGTCTGCGCCGCTAGCCTCAGCAGCGCCTTCGCTTTCCTCTGGAACTCCACCGCCGCCGTGGACGAGTCGTCTGGGTAGAGCTGCACATGGAGAGAGAGAGAGAGAGAGAGAGGTCACATGACTCCGCACCTGGCTCACCTCAGACAAACCCACCTGCAGGAAGCTGCGGGCGTCATGGTAACGACACTCCAGGAACCGGGCCTCCTGCCGCTGCACCAGGAAGCGGGAAATGTTGCGCGGGACGCGAACGTCCAGGCCGTCCACGACAGTCAGCAGCAGCTCCGGCCTGCAGGGGGCGACACAAACGTGATGTCACATCCAGATGACGTCACAGTAACATGATCCCCACCAGGAGGCGCTGACCTATCGTAGGCCCCGGCATGGCGCCCGTAGTCCAGCAGCCTAAAGGGGGCAAAGGTCGGGTCGGCGGCGGCCTTGAGACGCAGGACGCCGTGCCACAGGTAGCCCCCGCTGCGCTCGTACAGCAGCACCACCTGCAGACAAGGACAGGTACTGCAGCAGCCCGACACCTGCCAGAACCAGAACCGGCAACACCTGGACCCACATGTATGATGTAACCGTGGAGACGGAACAGGAAGTGCAGCGGGATCTCTTCTCCTGACAGGGTGTCCAGGCTGGCCAAACGGGGGTCGCGACCTCTCACCTCCAGCAGCTGGAAGCCCTTCTGCTCAGCAGCCAATAGGAAGCCAGGCTGCACAGAGACGGAGGCGTTAACAGGAAGCCGCGTTCTCCGGCAGGAAGCCGGACCCTGAAGGCGGCGCACTCACGCTGAGCTGCCATTGGCTGGCCGGCAGAGCGAAGGACGTGATTGGCCGGCCGGCGCACAGGAAGCTGCAATGCGGCTCGCGCCTCGCCCGGTCCCGCTGCCGCAAAGCATCTTGGGAAAGCAGAGCGAGCGCGGCGCTGTCGGCCAGGAACAGCGGCAGCCGGAAGAACTGGGCCAGCGCCAAGAACTTCTTCAGGTTCTGCTGCAGACAGAGGAACCGGGTCAGGCTGAGGCGGAGCTGGACCGGGTCGACACCAGTTCTGACTCACCCATTGGACCTGGCTGGATGTCACATGACCTGCGGAGTCCAGCAGGTGGAGGCCCGGTTCCTGCAGAACACACAGAACCGTTAGTCTGGGTCCAGTTGATGATCAGTCCAAGTCTGACTGAACCGAACCCGTCTGAGGGTCCAGAACTTCACTCACAGTGCTCCACGGCTGGTTCTGCACCAGAACCAGTCCAGAACCAGGACTGACTCAGTTAGAGCTAGGACTTCCTGCTGCCAACCCGTTTGGGTCCATGTTCAGTCCTGTCACCGGGTCAGAACTTTGGGTTGTTCACTTGTTAAATTAAAGCGTTCAATTAAAATGATCTGGGCTTTGACTAGGCCATCCCAGGCATCCTAAGCCTGTCCTTTTGGTTCTGCTGGTACCTTTTGGGTCGGATTTCCGGGTCGGTTCTCAACCTGTCTTTTGTCCACGGCCCCCCCTAGTGGTCTGCGAGGTACTGCATGTAAACAACTGTTTACTTGGTGTGACGCTACAGCTAGCTTAGCAACGATTGTGTCATAATGAATGGAAACACTATTCCTGGCCGGCTGCAGCGCCGAGCGGCGCTGCGGCGCCGCGCCCCTCGCTGACCGACTGCATCTTAAATGAAATGATTTATGTCGACTGTCTGCTGGTGAGAGAAAAGTTGATTTTTCCAAAGTCTATTTTCCTTCAAATTACAAATAAACCAAAAATGTTTTCAGAGCCTTGGCAGTGAAGGCAGAGTCCATTTTGATTTCCATCATTGGTTCTGAGACTGGTCATGCTTTTATTGTGGCAGTCTCATTTACTAACAGCGCCACCTTCACATGAGGAGGAACAAAGACAGCGAGTCTCATGTTTTCATTTCATGAGAACATGAGACTCATGGATTCAGAGAAGTCGGCTTTTCTTCAACTAAACATCGATTTGATAAATCAGCTTTTATATATAAATATATATAAACACTAAATATTCTCATCATCTGTTATAATCTGAGGATCTACAGATTATTTCGTCTCTGAAAACATCTCCTGTATTTCACTGGCAGCAGCTTGAGTTTTTCCTTCCACACAATTACTTCAAATCGATCGTCTGTAAAATATCATCTTTGTGTGTTGGCCACAGCCAACAGCGCCCCCTGTGGGCCAGCAAGTACAGGAGGAGTTCATGCCTCCACCTCTACCGTGCAGCACCAGCAGGAACCAACAGAACTGTTCTGATCGGTCCAAATTCCTGAAACAGAAGAGGGGGTGAGGCAGAGGACCTGGACCGGAACCACTGGCCCGTCAGCTGGAACTCCGGAATCTTCCAGGATCAGCATCGGACCGTGACTGGACCGGAACCAGCTGTTCTGCATCAAGTGACCCACTTCAGGCCGAACCTGGGCTCTCTTTAACAAGAAACATCTTACCTGAGCGGGGAGTCCCGCCCCTCACCTTGCTGACGTAGTTCCGGTAGTAGTAGAGCTGGAACAGCAGGAACGCGCAGCTGCTGGCGAGCAGCAGCACAAACACGAAGGTCCGGTTCACACGAGGCATCCGGTACCGAACCGTTCATGACGTCACAACCGAGCTATCCTAACGCGGCTACGGCAGGAAACACCGCAAACCGTCCGCCGCCATCTTTAATGTTCAGCAGAGAAGAAGCTGCTCATTTCCTGCCAGCCCCTTCACAGTAAAAGTCCCGTCTTCCTGTTTGAATGAAAATCATTTTAGCGACTTCATGCATCAGACGACTGAATTCGTCTTTTCGGTTTCCTACCGGAACTCCTGAGGTGGACCCACCCCGTCCCTGGTTCTGATCCAACACGCAAAGGTTCTGGAAATGTTACTAAACCCCAAAATTACGGCTAGTGGGTTCATAAATACATCTATTCATTCATTTCGGTAACTGGAAAATAGACTCACAATACCTGTGCGTGTGTAATACTGGATTTGTAATCCATAAGCATCTTTGTGTGTAACTTTGGATGGTTGCATCTGTGAAACATGATTAGTAAACTGCAAAAAGAAAATAACTCAGTTTACTTGTCATATATACAGATATGAAGAAATGACGAATACAAATTAAAATGGCACACACCAATTACAATTTCTACAAATATAAAATTTCTACACACAGATTCAACCTCACAAATCTGATCAATAGGAATTCAAACCTTCTCCTGCGCCCAAATATTAAATAAGTAGCACGAGTCTCCAGATAAAAACAGACCAAACTGCATTTACACACAGATCCGGTTTCGATGCACGGGGATTTTTGAGACTTATTTCAGCTTCCAACAAACTCCCAGCAAAAATCAGATGTCCCAGCTTTCCACCAGCATTTAAACGCACCACTTATGCACAAATCTGAGGCGTAGGAGATTTGAATTTGTAAATATCTACAAAATGTGACATTTGTAGAAATTGTAAATGTGTGTGTGTGTGTACTTTTATTTTGTATTCGTAATTTTTTATATTTGTGCATTTTACCACATATTTACAAGTAAACAGAGTTACGCACAATTTTTTTTAGGGTTTACAAATCATGTTTCACAGATACAACCATCCAAAGTTACTTATGGATTATAAATCCAGAATTACACACACACAGGTATTTTGAGACTATTTTCACTCCATATTATTATATTAATTTATCAATAAAGCTCCAGATTTTATTTATTTCACCTTTACTCTCATTCAGACATGAGGTTTCACTTTAAGAGTAAAATGCTTTTCCACACAAAACAAGTTGACAGAGACTAGAGTCATGTAGGGCACAAGCAGCTGGCCCGGTTCTGGTCCAAACCGCAGCAAGATCATAACAAAAAGTTCTGGAAGGAACCAGAAAGTATCTACTTAATAAGTTAGAACCACTACTGATTTCTAAATGACAGCAGTAGAAGGAACCTGAGAGCAGAAGGTGATGCAGGGTCAGAGGTCATGTCATCCTGGAAAGAACCCAAGAGCTGTCGCCATCATCAGCAAGAGGTCAGAGGTCACATTTATTAATGAACAGGGTTTATTTCTGGAGGAGTATCTGAGTCTGTGTGGGGAAGGAGGCCGGATGTAGTTCTGTTCCTGCAGATTATAATCTGCTCAGAATATGAATCCCACCACACAGCAACGCTGGTTCGATTCTGCTACCGGTCGGAACCAGGTCCATTTTATCACAGAAAGGTCAGCAACACGCACAGGTCCTACGGCAGCAGTGCGGACCGGCAGGACGCAGCCGGTCCTCACTGCTATAGTAACCCCCCCCGTCCCCTCACACACAGAAACAAGATGGCGGAGCACAGCAGCCGCTGCGGCTCCTCAACCAGGCGGGTTCGGTAGAATTTTTCGGGACTTTGTTGAACCCCGTTTATCCCGTCCGAACCGGATTCATGAACTCCCCGAACCGGCTCTGACGGCCCGTTCCCCGGCTGGTTGAGTCTGTCCGCCGCCTGAAGCCCCGATCACCGAGAAGGTAGGAGCTGTTAGCCTAGCTGCTAGCTGGCCTCTTGTTTTGGTTCCGGACCGGCGTTTGGACCGAAGCGAGGACGGTCCGGGACAGGTCCCGGTCCACCAGGACCTGCCGACAGGATCCGGAGTTTCCTGCAAGTAGAGGAGGCGGATTTTTGAGCGCTGGTTCCGGGAAAAACCTGGAATGAGTCGATGCGGTGTTAGCAGGAGCTAAAGCTACACAGTAGTACTGCTGTAGTATTACTGTAGTACTGCTGCAGTGTAGTATCAGAGGACTGCTGTAGTACTGCTTTAGAACTCTTATATATTTAATTGTTGAGATACGGCTGTAGTACTGTTGTAGCACTGTTATATATAGTACTAGTCTAGTACTGTTATGTATTTCACTGCTGTAGTACTTCTGTAGTACGGCTATAGTACTGCTGTAGTACTGTTACCTAGCTGCTATAGTACTGCTGTGTAGCTGCTGTAGTACTGCCGTAGTACAGCTGATGTTGCCTCTGGGGATGAGCCATCAGCCAATCAGCTGCCTGCTCAGTAGTCATGTGACCCATTAATAACGTGAATCTGCAGCACGGTGCTTCCGGTGGATGTGGAGGCTTTTATTATGTAGTAGTTGGACAGGAAGCGGTTGGGAATCGAACCCGGGACCATTGAATGGACCGTCTGAGGACAGTTTAGTCTGATTTCATATTCCTTTATTTAATCAGGTAAACCCCGTTGAGATCTAGATAACACTTTCAAGAGGGACCTGAGCAAAAACTTGGCAATTTAAAAATAAATATTCAATATGCTAAGAAACGCTGTTACCATGGAAAAACATTTACATCGAAATCAGCAGGAAAATAATTCGGTGCAGTTTTGCATGACATATTTGTCATTTGCAACATGGCCGACCATTGGGAGGTTTTCATTGGACTATGCTAACTCCGCCCTCCTCTCAGTAGCCCCGCCCAGCTCAGGTTAGAACTTTGTTCTGATTGGGTCCTTAGTGCCGTCTGTTCCAGGTTAGGCCTGTCGTGATGGACCTTACCAAGCTCCGCCCACAACCGACCCACGTGACCACAAGTCTCACAAACAAAGCCTGGTTGTTTCTAGGTAACATGACTCGATTAGTGCATCATTTCTAGCAGATTTTCACAATATATCAGCTACTAAATGGACAGAGGAACTAACAAGTTCATGTAAAGGTAAAAGGTATAAAGGTAAAGGCAAATCTTCTGAAGTCGGGATATAATTAATTTAATTTCACATAATTACCGCGGTAGAAGCCATTTGTTTGTTAAAACAACAAATGATTTGCCTTTACCTTTACAGAGCTCTTTGGTTCCTCCTATCAGTCTGTAGCTTCTCATATTGAGGTCAAAGTTCAGATCTACCATAACTGACTGACACCTGCTGGCCTCGGGTTTGCAACCAGCTTGTGACTGAGAAACCAGTAACCTGCTCCCAGATGATGACATGAACTTGTTAGTTCCTCTGTCCATTTAGTAGCTGATATATTGTGAAAATCCGGTAGAAATGATGCACTAATCAGTCATGTTACCTAGAAACAACCAGGCTTTGTTTGTGAGACTTGCGGTCAGGTGGGTCGGTTGTGGGCGGAGCTTGGTAAGGTCCATTAACAAATCAATTAATCGCATGAAAAATTAAAATGATCTACCCCATTTTTTAATTTATCTGCTTTATCGTTTCTTCCTGCCTTTGCTGACACTGGTGCTCTCCGCTGACCCTCCCTTCCTCACTTCCTGAGGTTGAAGTAAAGCATCAGGTAGTCGGATATCTGTGTCTAAATCTAATGATTATTGAAAGGCAATATAGTTTACAAACTTCATAATCTGTCCTCTTTTGGTTGAATGTAGTTTTTATTTCCATTTGGTTTTATGTTGTTTAGTTTTAATTCATGAGGTTTTTTTTGTTAATGGAGACTGAGAGTCCATTTTATTTTGGTTTTTGGTTGATTAGTTTATTTTGTTTACCAGTTCCAGTGCTTAGTGTTCTTTTCAAAATAAAGTAGAGCTATTTTTCAGGACGCTTGCATTATTATGTCATTACATTACATCAGTTTAAAAACGTCTTCAAACAATATTATGATTTATTGCAATAATTTTTGAGAAAATTAATTGCTCAGCAAAATTTGTTATCATGACAGGCCTGATTAGGGCTTGATTGTTTTGAATCAGGACATGGGTTGGTTCTGTTCCGGTTCCGGTTCTGTTGGGTTGATCAGCCATCATTGTGTTCTATAGAAATGAAGAGATTAAAGTCAGAACTGTGTTCCTGATGGAAACGCTGAGAGGATTTAATAACCTAATTAATAATCTGTATAATCTAACGGAGGTCTGCTACCGGGTCGCCCATCAGAACCGATCTGCTCGGCCTACTGAGCATGCTCAGGTGGACAGCCCACGGGGGAGCCCACTGGCTGGAGGTCAGAGGTAGGCCTGTCACGATAACAAATTTTGCTGAGCGATTAATTGTCTCAAAAATTATTGCGATAAACGATAATATTGTTTGAAGACCTTTTACACTGATTTAATGGAAATGATGTAATAATGCATGTGATTTCCTGCCAAAGATAGATACACTTTATTTTCAAAAGAATATTTAACACTGGAACTGATAAACAAAATAAACAAAACAACCAAAAACAAAAATAAAATGGATTCTCAGTCTCCATTAACAATAAATGTACTAGAATAAAAACTAAACAACATAAAGCCAAAGTGGAAATAAATACTGCATTCAACCAAAAGATTATGAAGTCTGTATATTATGTTGCCCTTCAGTAATAATTAGATTTAAATAGAGAAGATGGGCACATCGACTACCTGATGCAATAATTCACACTACATGATTTTTTGCTCCCATTTTCTCCTTATGACAATCTTAGAACATCGGCCGTTGCTTACGATTTGGTAACCGATCATCCTGTAGTTTATGGTGTGTTATGGTCGTTTCCGCTCCGATCTAAATCAGGGTTTTTCCCCGACTGGGCGCTTAACGCAGCCTGTTGAATGTGACAGGCAGCCAATCAGAAAGAACGGATTCTCCTCCGCGCTTTCTGAGGGGAAATTACGTCAGGGAATCCCAAACAGCTGACACGGCACAACCCGAAGTCCAGGACATTGGAGATGATATGTGGAAACAACATTAATGTTTATTCAACATGCAAAGAATATAGAAATGACAAGAGGAGGAGTTGGAGCGAAATTGCTACCGCAGTTGATAAACCCGGTAACTTTTCAGCTGTTCTTCGTTAACGTGACGTAAATAGGTTCTAATGATTTTCATTCAGTCAGGACTTTACGCTGACACTAGCCACATGCATTGCAGGTAGATTGTAGTAAAGCATTGATTAATACCTGGTTTTAAAATTAGTTCACTGAACTTGTAGCCATTATTTTGTGCCCATTGTTGGACACCACACGGCAGGAACGAACCGATCGAACCGTTATACCTAGGATTTCTGTCGGCTAATGTGGGCCTGTCAGGTTTTGAAAATGGGCCGACAATCGGCCGACAGCTCTAAGATCGTGTCTCTGCGCTGGGCTTTACATTAAGGAAATGAGGTCAAAGGTCAGTGGAGAGCACCGGAGTTGAGCCTTTTTTCATTCAGTGTCATCAACAGAAAGAGAAAAAGGTCTGAAGAGACGATAAAGCCGATAATTGAAATGACGTCGATAGTTTTAATTTATCGTACGATTAATTGATTTATCGTTTATCGTGACAGGCCTAGTCAGAGGTCACTGGACATGATGTCAGCTGGTTCTGGTTCTAGTGGTTCAGGTTCTGGACTGGTTCTGGTTCAGCTGGTTCTGGTCCGGTGTGTGTAACCCGGTCAGTCAAGCCTGCAGTGCTGCAGCAGAGCATTCTGGGAGGAGGGGGGTGCTGTGCTCCCCCTCCCTCTCTGCCTCTGTCAGGCTGGCTCCTGATTGGCTGCCGGCCGATCAGCTGACCCGCTCCAGTCGGAGACGGAGGCTGATGGAGGCGACAGCGATGGGGTGAGCTGCCATTTTCTCTTTCTTTATCCTCCATCCTCCATCCCTCCATCTGCTGGGGGGTTCATTGTTCTCCGGGGGATGTGGGAGGGAGGGGGGGTCTGTCTGCAGCTCTAATTCATTCATTCATTCATTCATTCATTGATGCTCCCTGATGGAAACCGGGGCGGGGGGGTTAGATGATGGAGGGAGGAAAATGGCCGCCTGCTGGGGGGGTGGAGAATCAGTTCCTATTGATCAGAGCCGTGACATCATCAGTATTGATCCGGTGATAGGTTCTGGTTCTGATGTCAGTGTGTAGGAATCAGAACTATCCAGAACTTTCTGTAGAGACCCGGTTCTGCTGCAGGTTCTGGTTATGACCCAGAACCAGATCCGCTGCAGAGCATCATTCAGAGGACACATGAACTACCTCGTTACCACGGTAACCTCTTGTTACCGCGGTAACCAGTTCTAGTTAGCAAATCCTTCAAAATAAAAGCCAGTTTTTTCCAAGTGAAGATGTTGAACTGATGTCTAACAGCTGTGGGTTGACCTTTGACCTGTGCGGCTTAGGTCTGAGGCGGAGCGTCCATCATGGCGGCGGCGTCCTATGACCAGCTGCTGAGGCAGGTGGAGGTGCTGAAGATGGAGAACTCCAACCTGAGACAGGAGCTGCAGGACAACTCCAACCACCTGACCAAGCTGGAGACGGAGGCGTCCAACATGAAGGTAGGAGGGGGCGGGGGGGTCTCTGTCTCTCTCTCTCTCGCTCGCCCTCTCTCTCTCTTGCCCCAGGATAGTCCTGAGCTGTTTTCGGCCAATCACGCGCTGCGCTGTTAGAAAGAGCTTTTTGTTTAGAGTGGGATGTCTCTTTGTGTGTGGCTCTTTGGAAGGGATAGAAAAATCAGCCAGAGTGAGCGCTCTGTCTGTGTCTTTTCTTTTCCTTGCTGTGTTCCTCTGGGTCTGGTTCCTGGTTCTGACCCGGTCTGGGTCGACCCGGTTCATCTCTCTGTGGTTCTGGTCTCTGGCTCCTTGTTGTTTCGTCCTTCTTGTCTATGGGAACTCTGACTTCCTGTTTCCTGTTTGCTGCTGTGTGTTAGGGTGTGTGTTATTATCCCAGTGTGTGTGATGGTTCTGTCTGAGCGCTGCTGGCTGATTGTGGTTAGCCCCGCCTCCTGCCTCGGCCCCACTTCCTGTCACTTCCTGTCTGGGATTCCCAGCCAGTCAAGGAACGCTGCTCTTTGTGTCCAACAGGAAGTGCTGAAGCAGCTGCAGGGCACCATAGAAGAAGAGTCCGGGGAGGCGTCCGGCTCCCAGCTGGAGCTCATAGAGCGACTGAAAGGTGAGGAGAACTGGGTCGGGCCGCTGCGGGCCTGGTTCTGGTCCCGACAGCTCCCTCACCGGGTTCTTCCCTCAGAGATGAGTTTGGACCCGGCCGGCTTCAGAACCAGAACCAGGGCTCCTCCACCTCCTTCGTCGTCCTCCAGCTCTGCCTCCTCTTCCTCTGGAACGATGGCGGGAGCCTCCGGGGGATCTGGGGGGCCCGGGGCCCAGGGGCCGAACCCGGCCGCCTTCCCCAGGAGAGGAGCTCCGACTGCGGGGAGAGAAGGCCACGACCGCTGCCTGGAGGAGCTGGAGAAGGAGAAGTACTGACTACTTCACACTACTACACACTACTACTGACTACTACACACTACTCTCTTTACAGAAGGCTCCTGTTATCAGATGAACTGAATTGTAACCCTGAATCAAACCAATTCTTCTAGATATTAGATAATGAAAAAAACAGTTAGAACCTTGTTGAGAGCTTTCTGTTTTAGAGGCGGCGCTTTTACAGTCAATACGGTAGTGGCAAAAAAAACAACCAATGGCAGCGCGTGTTTAGCCGTACCAGGTAATGCGTTCAAACCTTCTCCAACCGACCGCTAAACTTTGTAACAAGCAGTTAACTAGGAAAACACACAGCGGGCAAGACGAGGAGACGAAGAACCGAAAGCTGAGGCGGAGAAACGGGCGGAGAAGTCCAGCCGGGTGAGACCGAGGACAGGACAGAGAAGAAAACTGAGGTGGAGAGGGTTAAACCTACACAAGTAGAAACAGAATAAATATGGCGGCGCCTGAAAAAGGCATCGTGGAGAACAGAGTATTTAATCCGGATGGACAGGTTCTGCTTTGCCTCAGAACCTGAGGCAAAGCAGAAGCAAACGGACCCACAGAAACCAGAGCTATGGCCTGACCAGCAACGGTTAGTACCGAACCTGAGGGTTGTGGGTCAGTACCGAGAGTTCTGGGTCAGTACCGAGAGTTCTGGGTCAGCACAAAGGGTTCTGGGTCAGGTACCGAGGGTACTGGGTCAGGTACCAAGGGTTCTGGGTCAGGTACAGAGGGTACTGGGTCAGGTACAGTGGGTTCTGGGTCAGCACAAAGGGTTCTGGGTCAGGTACCGAGGGTTCTTGGTCAGGTACAGTGGGTTCTGGGTCAGGTACAGAGGGTACTGGGTCAGGTACCAAGGGTTCTGGGTCAGGTACCGAGGGTTCTGGGTCAGGTACCGAGGGTAATGTACTCTGACTCTCCTGTGATTGGCTGCTGGCTCTCCTCAGGTCCCTCCTATTGGCTGAGCTGGAGAAGGAGGAGAAGGAGAAGGACTGGTACTACGCTCAGCTCCAGAACCTCACCAAGAGGATCGACAGCCTGCCGCTCACCGAGAACGTAAGCAGACCCAGTGCATGCAGGGAGATGTAGTAGTGATGAGCGCAGAGCATGCTGGGAGATGTAGTAGTGATGAGCGTCTGTCCGTACCAGTTCACGCTGCAGACAGACATGAGTCGCCGTCAGCTGGAGTTCGAGGCTCGCCAGATCCGCTCAGCCATGGAGGAGCAGCTGGGGTCCTGTCAGGAGATGGAGAGGAGAGCTCAGGTAGGACAGGTCACCTGGAGGTCAGCTGGACGACGTGGGACAGTGTTGGTTCAGACTCATCTCATGAGCTCTGTGTGTGTGTGTGTGTGTGTGTGTGTGTGTGTGTGTGTGTGTGTGTGTGTGTGTGTGTGTGTGTGTGTGCGTGTTTTCAGGCTCGTGTGTCTCGTATTCAGCAGATAGAGAAAGACATCGTGAAGCTGGGCGCCCGACTGCAGGTAAGCTCACCTGTTGCTTGCTCAACTGTGTAGCAGTCACCTGTTAGCTGACCAACATGGCCTCTCTGCAGGTGGAGGGCGCTCAGAGTGCAGGGGATGGTGGTGGATTGGCTGTAGCTCAGGTGAGAATGCAATTCAGAGGTTACTACTACATTAGTAACCTCTGATTGGTTAATTGTTTGTTCCTCCACCATGTTTACTTCCTGGTTTCCTCTTCCAGAGCTCCAGCAGCCGATTGGACCAGGAGTCTGCTAATGAGACAAGTTACTCAGTGCCTCGACGAATCACCAGCCACCTTGGAACAAAGGTGAGTGTATGTGTGTGCACGGCACAGGTGTGTGAAGAGCCGAGCGAGACTAGGCTCTGTGTCGCCCCCTGCAGGTGGAGATGGTGTACAGCCTGCTGTCCATGCTGGGGACTCACGACAAGGACGACATGTCGCGCACGCTGCTGGCCATGTCCAGCTCGCAGGACTCCTGCATCGCCATGCGCCAGTCTGGCTGCCTGCCGCTGCTCATCCAGCTGCTGCACGGCAACGACAAGGACTCCCTGTTGCTAGGTAACCACCGCAACCCACAGCCTCCGACCTTGTGCAGACTCCTCCGTCGGTGTTCACGCCTGTGCGGTCGCCTAGGTAACTCTCGCGGAAGCAAGGAGGCACGAGCGCGGGCGTCTGCCGCTCTGCACAACATCGTCCACAGCCAGCCAGACGACAAGCGAGGGCGACGCGAGATCCGGGTTCTGCACTTGCTGGAGCAGGTCCGCCATTACTGCGAGGCGTGCTGGAGCTGGCAGGAGAGCCACGAGAGGGGCGTCGACCAGGAGGACAACCCCAGTGAGTCCGGTGACATGACCAGGTGCCACACCGTGTAGCATAGTGCAGCACAGCGCGGCAGCTGGTCATGTGCATAGAGCAGGGGTGGGCAACTCCAGGCCTGGAGGGCCGGTCTCCTGCAACTTTTAGATACATCTCTACTTCAGCACACCTGAGTCAAATAATGAGGTCAGTAGAAGGACTCTGGAGAACCTGAGTGTTCCTAGGAAATTATTCAGCTATTTGATTGAAGCGTGTTGAACCTGAGAGACATCTAAGAGTTGCAGGACAAGAGACCTCTAGGACCAGGATGGCCCACCGCTGGCATAGAGCACTGCAGCATATCGTAACGTAGCATCTCTCCGCATAGCGCTGTGTAGCAAAGCTCAGTGTAGCATAGCGCTGCGTAGCGTAGTGCTGCGTAGCATAGCTCAGAGTAGCAAAGCGCTGCATAGCGCTGCGTAGCATAGCTCAGAGTAGCAAAGCGCTGCATAGCGCTGCGTAGCATAGCTCAGAGTAGCATAGCTCAGAGTAGCAAAGCGCTGCATAGCGCTGCGTAGCATAGCTCAGAGTAGCATAGCTCAGTGTAGCATAGCTCAGAGTAGCAAAGCGCTGCATAGCATAGCGCTGCGTAGCATAGCGCTGCGTAGCATAGGGCTGCGTAGCATAGTCGTGTCCTGATGTGTGATGTCTTTGCAGTGCCGTCTCCTGTAGAGCATCAGATCTGCCCAGCCGTCTGCGTTCTCATGAAGCTGTCCTTCGACGAGGAGCACCGCCATGCCATGAATGAGCTGGGTGGGTTCTAACCTGGTTCTGACCGGGTTCAAACCCGGTTCTGAATTGGTTCTGACCCGGTTCTGTGTCCCTGCAGGAGGTCTCCAGGCGGTGGCGGAGCTGCTGCAGGTGGACTGTGAGATGTTCGGGCTGAGCAGCGACCACTACAGCGTCACCTTGAGGCGATACGCTGGCATGGCGCTCACCAACCTCACCTTCGGAGACGTGGCCAATAAGGTGACAGCAGGGTCCTCCGTAGAACACAATAGAACCGCCTTTATTGTCCCTGAGCAGCCAATGATGTGCTGCTGTTTCCTATCAGGCCACGCTGTGCTCCATGAAGGGCTGCATGAGAGCCATGGTGGCCCAGCTCAAGTCCGAGAGCGAAGACCTGCAGCAGGTACGTTCAGCTGCTCCAGGAGGTAGATAGGGCCCGCTGCTCCAAGAGATAGACAGTATCTTGCTGTTCCAGGTGATAGCCAGTGTCCTGAGGAACCTGTCGTGGCGCGCTGATGTCAACAGCAAGAAGACGTTGCGTGAGGTCGGCAGCGTGCGAGCGCTGATGGGCTGTGCTCTTGAAGTGCAGAAGGTACAAACAAATGCTCACCTGATCCCAGAGCTCTACTGAGCATGCTCCGTCTGCCTCTTCTCATCACTCTTCCTGGTGTTGCAGGAGTCGACGCTGAAGTCCGTACTGAGCGCGCTCTGGAACCTGTCGGCCCACTGCACGGAGAACAAGGCGGACATCTGCGCGGTGGACGGCGCTCTGGCCTTCCTGGTGGGAACGCTCACGCACCGCAGCCACACCAACACTCTCGCCATCATCGAGAGCGGCGGAGGGATCCTGCGCAACGTCTCCAGCCTCATCGCCACCAACGAGGCGCACAGGTAACCCCGGTGCTCCTGAGGAGGCGGGGCACTGTGGCAGGAGGCTTGCTGAATCCCTGTGTCTCGTCTTGCAGGCAGATCCTGCGGGAGCACGGCTGCCTGCCGACTCTGCTGCAGCACCTGAAGTCGCACAGCCTGACCATCGTGTCCAACGCCTGCGGCACGCTGTGGAACCTATCGGCGCGGGATGCCCGCGACCAGGAGACGCTGTGGGAGCTGGGGGCTGTGGGCATGCTGCGCAATCTCATCCATTCCCGCCACAAGATGATCGCCATGGGCAGCGCCGCCGCCTTGCGCAACCTAATGGCCAACCGCCCTGCACGCTACAAGGACGCCAGTGTGGTGTCGCCCGGCGCCGGCGCACCATCGCTCCACGCCCGCAAACAGAAAGCGCTGTTTGAGGAGCTGGACGCCCAGCAGCTGTCAGAGACCTTTGATAACATCGACAACCTGAGCCCCAAAGCCGCCAACAGAAAGGGGCGGAGCTGCAACGGCGCTGGAAGCAGCACCACACGCTCCTACACCAACACGCCGGTGCTGTCCAGCCCGAAAGGCAGCGAGGGAGTGAAGAGAGCAAGCGAGGAGGCGGCATACGCACGGCCGGCGTTCCCGCCCAGCGTCCGCGCCTCCAGCGATAGCCTCAACAGCGTGACCAGCACTGATGGCTACGGCAACCGCGGCAAGACCAAACCGTCCTCCGACGTCTTCTACTCCTCTGACGAGAGCGCCGCCAACAAGTGCTGCGTCTACAGGAAGTACCCAGCGGACCTGGCACACAAGATACGCAGCGCCAACCACATGGCAGACGATGATGGCGCCGAGCTGGACACGCCCATCAACTACAGCCTGAAGTACTCGGACGAGCAGCTGAACTCGGGACGGCAGAGTCCGAGCCAGGACGGCGAGCCGGACACCCGGCTGCGCCGTGGCAACAGCAGCGAAGCGGGACAGAGTGGCGGCCGCATGGCGGCAGGGCAGCCGCCACGATACGTCGTCGTCTCGGCAACATCCTCCTATGGTGGTGACGCCGTACCAGAGCAGCCGATCGATTATAGCCTGAAGTATGGAGATGAGTCGGCGCGCAAAGAGACTGCCATCCCCTCGCTAGCTCCTCCCACTTCCTCCTCCACCAACAAGCTCCGCAACCTGCCAGCCACCGCGCACTCTGAGGTCAAGAGCAACCAGGAGTCAACGCAGATTTACTATGTGGAGGATACGCCCATCTGCTTCTCCAGGGGAAGCCCCCTGTCCTCTCTGTCCTCTGAGGAAGATGAGGATGCTGATGTTGTGAGGAAAAGTAAAGGCAGCGGCAACGACTACCCGACACTTCCTGTCAGCGAGAAAGACGCTCAGGAGCAGCAGCAACGGCAGCAGAAGGAGGCAGAGAGTCAGACGTCGGCCGTGCCATCCACAAGAGGACGAAGGGGCCACCACCACCACCACGGCCACCATCATCACCATCACCACCACGTGACCTCATCGTCAGGCGCCAGGACCCCCAAAAGCCCCCCAGAGCCGCCGTATGCGCAGGAGACGCCACTGATGTTCAGCCGCTGCACGTCGGTCAGCTCGCTGGACAGCTTCTCCACGTCGTCCATCGCCAGCTCGGTGCGCTCCAGCGAGCCGTGCAGCAGTGAGCCGAGCGGCGTGGTGAGTCCCAGCGACTTGCCTGACAGCCCGGGTCAGACCATGCCGCCCAGTCGCGCCAAGACTCCGCCGCCGCCCGCCCAGGGCGATGCGCCGACGCAGGGCGCCAAGAAGGAGGAGGAGGGGGACGTGCTGCTACACTTTGCTACGGAGAGCACACCGCACGGCTTTTCCCGTGCCTCCAGTCTGAGCGCGCTCAGTCTGGACGAGCCATACATTGCGGCCGAGATGAAGGAGGCGGCAGCGGCGGGCGGCGAGGAGACGAAGCCAGTGCCTCTCAAGCCCATTCTGGACGAATCTGACGATGACAACGAGATCCTGGTGGCGTGTATCAACATGGCCATGCCCAAGTCCTCCCAGAAGCCCAAGAAGCCTCCGCCAGCAGCGCCACGGAAACCCAGCCAGCTTCCTGTCTACAAGCTCCTCCCACCGCAGAGCCAGCCGCCGCCACCGCAGAGGAAGGAGGTGCCACCATTGCTGGAGGAAGTGCCCCGTGTTTACTGTGTGGAGGGAACGCCGCTCAACTTCTCCACCGCCACGTCGCTCAGCGACCTCACCATCGACTCGCCACCCAACGAGGAGGCAGCTCCGCCCCCGTCGGCCCCCAGAACCCGGCCGGCGGTCCCTGAGGGCGAAAATGGCGACGACATCTTGGCCGAGTGCATCAGCGCCGCCATGCCCAAAGCCAAGCCCCGCAAACCAATCAGAACACCAGACAGTGGCCAGGCCCCGCCCCCGCCCATGTCTCCGCCAACACTGCCACAGATGAAGAAGAAACCCACCTCCCCCGTGAAGCCCATGCCTCAGCGGGCGCCATATGGTGTCGTCGCAGCGACAGCCACCAAACCCAAGCCGGGATTCGCCTTCGACTCGCCTCGCCACTACACGCCCATCGAGGGGACGCCATGTTGCTTCTCACGCAACGACTCGCTGAGCTCTCTGGACTTCGAAGAAGACGAGGCCGGTGAGAAGGACGGTGAGGACAGAAAGAGCAAGGAGGAGGAAAACAGGAAGCGGAAGCAGCAGACAGTCGCCATCTTCCCCCGCACCAAACCGCCGGCCAATCAGACGGTGGTGGACGAGAAGCAGAAGTTTGCCATGGACGACACGCCCGTCTGCTTCTCCAGGAACCCGTCACTGAGCTCGCTGAGCGACATCGACCAGGAGAACAACAACAAGGAGTTCGCCCAGCCCCCGCAGCACGAGGAAGAGGAGGAGGAGGAGGAGGAGGAGGAGGCACTTCCTGCTGCTGGACAGGTGAGACAGGAGGGACAAGTTGGGACAGGAGGGACAAGTTGGGAGGGGTCAGCAGGTTTCTTCCTGTGCAGAAGCAGGGGAACATTAAGCAACCCAAAGTACCCAGCATTCTGTTCCTCTCTCCGCTGGGCTTCACTACATGGCTGACTGAAGCCTGGCATTAACTCCAACAGGCATCGGTGGACCCTGACATGCCAACTCCAAGCTTGGCGTGCGCCAGTGATGATCTAATGGCATCGGCACACCGGCGGTGCTGCCACACGGGTTTATCACAAAATCCCACTTGCGAGCTGAGACTGCAGCCAGAGAACAAAACCACCATGTGAAAGTAAATTATTTTTACACGCGTTTAAGAAAACATTCAACTTAAAGTAAGCAGGCCTTACAGCAGCCAAATTTTAATGTTCCAAAGGAACTGCAGCGCCCCCTTATTGCTGCCAGGCCCCCTGTCATCCTGTAAACGGCCTCCAGGGGGCAGTGTTGCCCCCATTGAGAAACACTATGTTAGTAATTGAATTAATTCCCAACAAGCCCTCGTCCACTGAACACTGAGAAGGAACAGCCGCGTTCCCTTACATCGTTCCTTCAAAGCCTCCATTGATCCCGTACAGCGAGGGAGGGTTAGGGGTAGGGGTAGGGGTAGATAGGTAGGGTTAGGGGTAGGGGTAGATAGGTAGGGTTAGGTAGGGATAGGGAGGAGGCCGGCTGCATTTAGACACACCTTCCCAGAGATCCAGGTGACCAACCTGAGCTTCAGACCAAAGGCTGTTCAGCTGCTGCTGAGGTTGGGAGAGTGCTGGTTCAGCTTTTCGGCGGCCTGTCAGCACACATCGCCAGGGAGGAAACTGGAGGGTTGAACTGGGAACATGGAGTCTTCCTCATCATCCAACAGTGTGAGGAGGTCGGAGTTAACATCTGCCTCCGTTTGGAATCCCCCTGTCTCCATCTTCCTCCATCATGCCGGCCCAGTTCCTAGAGGGACTCACCTGGCGAGAGGCAGCTAGCTACAGCCGCTATTGTTTCCCTTTTAAAGGGTTCTGCCCTAGTGGCCTCCATCTGAGCGTGATCTGACAGGAGAAGGAGAAGACATGCAGCAGATCGGGCCGGGGCTGTGAGGACAGCTTCAGTCCTGTACAGCTAGCACTAAGCCTGCCTGGACGCGACATAAACGTTAGCTACTCTACTAATTAGACAGTCACTGAGGCAAAGCGATCAAAAGCCTTACAGAAAGGTTGAGTTTATCAGGAAAACCAGTGGATCTGGGGCTTAGTTAGTCTGAAGGATGTCTGATGGTTCCCTCTGTCCTCCGCAGGTGGAGTCGAAGCCCCGCCCCCCTGCGGCCAGCGGCTACGCCCCCAAAGCGTTTCACGTGGAGGACACGCCCGTCTGTTTTTCCAGGAACTCGTCCCTCAGCTCCCTCAGCATCGACTCGGAGGACGACCTGCTGCAGGAGTGCATCAGCTCCGCCATGCCCAAGAAGAAAAAGAAGTCCACCGCACCACCCGATGCCACATCTCCCACCGCCACGCCACCCGCCACCGTGCTGCCCGCCGCCCCTGTTCCCTTCGCCAAGGCAGATGAGGACATCCTGGCGGAGGAGGAGCCCTCGGAGGCGCCCCGCAGTCCGCCGTCTCCGGACTCTGAGTCCTTCGACTGGAAGGCCATCCAGGAAGGAGCCAACTCCATCGTTAGCAGCCTGAACGCCGCCGCCTCGGCCCTGTCCCGCCAACCGTCCTCGGACTCCGACTCCGTCCTGTCCCTGAAGTCCGTCGGCTCGCCTTTCCACCTGCCGGCGGCTGGCCGGACCACCGAGGACGACGAGGCAGCGTTGCAGGTCAAGCGCTGCGCCCGCATCCTGAAGCCTGGCGAGCGCAGCAGCCTAGAGGCCAAGAGGAAGGAGGAGGAGGAAGAGGAGGAGGCGAAGGCCCTGCGTGGAGGGAAGAAGGTCTACCGCAGTCTGATCACAGGAAAACCCCGGGCGGAGCCCGCTGCCAGGGGGCGAAGCAAACCCCGAGCTGCCGCTGCCGCCAAGGCTCCAAGAGGCGCCGACTCTGCCGACAGAGGGGGCGGGTCCTCTCGTGACTCCACCCCTTCCCGGACCTCTGCGCCGGCCAATCAGAAGGCGGGAAAACTGTCCCAGCTGCCACGTACTGCCTCTCCAGGAAGTGCCTCGTCATCATCTTCCTCCAGAGCCGCCAAGACCGCGCCGAAAGGCGGCGGCCTCCCCCGGAGCGAATCAGCCTCCCGGCTCGTCGGCTCCGCCCCATCCAGGAAGCAGAAGGCGGAGCCAGAGAAGCCAGCGCTGGTCCGCCAGTCAACCTTCATCAAGGAAGCTCCGAGCCCCACGCTGAAGAGGAAGTTGGAGGAGTCTTCCTCCTCCGCTGCCGTGGAGCCGCAGTCCAGCCCCGAGACGCCGCTTCCCCCCGCCACCCATCGCTCGCACTCAGAGAGCCCGTCACGCCCGCAGGAAGTAACCTCATCACGTATAAGCCGCACCGGCACCTGGAAGCGTGAGGCCAGCGGCGGCGGCTCCGGAGTGAGCGGCGGGAAACACTCGACCTCGCTGCCGCGCGTCGGCACCTGGAAGCGGACTGGAAGCTCCTCCTCCGTGCTGTCGGCGTCCTCAGAGTCCAGCGAGAAGGGGCGGGGTGAAGACGGTGGCCGCAGTGACGCCAAGGGGACATGGCGGAAGATGAAGAGCGGTGGCGAGTCGACGGCTGCCAAGTCGGAGGACGTCTGGGTCCGCCTGGAGGATTGTCCCGTTAACAACCCGCGCTCGCCGTCCGCCTGCTCAGCGCGCTCGCCTACCGCCGCCAACGCCCCGCCCGTCATCGATAGCCCCGCCCCCTCCAAGATCCCCTCTTCTTCCTCTTCGTGCTCTTCCAACCTCAACCTTCGACGGAGCTGTGAGAGCCTGGAAGAGCAGGCTCCGCCCCCTCCTGACCGCCAGCAGCAACGCAGCCAGCCGCGCAGCGGTGCCGTGGCGGCGCGCGTCAGTCCATTCAACTACACGCCCAGCCCCAGGAAGAACGGCGCCGAGCTAAGCTCCGCTCCCTCGCAGCCTGCCGGCGGCACGTCGGCCCCGCCGGCGCGGCCCTCGCTCATCCCCACCCCCGTGACCAAGAAGCGAGAGCCGAAGGGCGGAGACGGTGGCGGCGGCGAACGCGGCTCCTACATTGTCACGTCTGTGTGAGTCTGGAACAGGAAGTGATGTCTGGGAACTGGAACTGTACTGGAAGTGATTCAATGTTTTGGCTCCGCCCCCATCCTGCTGCTGCTTGATTAGCTCCTCCCACCTGCCTGAGAGGAACCTTTCTATGTTTTTATACCACTGATCTGTAGCGCTTAGCTCCGCCCCCTGCCCTGCATGGCCCCACCCCTTCAGAACAGCGTTCCCATGGCGAACTGAAGGTGATGATGTTGATGTTTCTGGTAGCTGTAGCGTCTGGAAGGTTTGGTTCTGAACACAGCCCGGTCTGTTGTACGGTACCAGAACCAGAACCTTCGGGCCGGGTCTGATTAACCCACTAACCTTCGATCCGATCAGGTCCAGTTAAACTTCTGATCGGAACCTTTTGGACCTGTACCCAACAGAACTGGCTTTGTTCAGAACCTGATGCTTCCTGTCCTGTCGCCATGGAAACGAGTAACACTGTAAAGCGTAAGTTATTGCTGTAAACTGCAGCTAATTTAACCGATTGAGCTGCAGCAGAGACTCACTGCAGATGTTCAATAAAGTTCAACACAAGCTGCGTCCTGCGTCTCTTTTCTCACCTGGTGACCCGGCCGCCGCCCCTTTAACGCCCCGACCCGGCTGCAGCGCCGCCGCCCCTTTAACGTCCCGACCCTTTAGCGCCGCCTTTGAACACCTGCTGGTCTTACAGGAAAAATACTACTTTTGAAATTAAAGGTTATTTTTGAGTTTTAGTTTTCTTCAGGTTCAAAAACAAACTTTATGGCCCCAATTTAGCTCCATAAATATCTCATTAAATAACACCCTTTAATCATTTTCATAAAAGAATTTCATTTAAAGTAACATTTAAATGAACAAAGTGGAATACTGGTTTGTATTTTAGAGTCACAGGTTGGAAAGTTTGGGAACCCCCGATGGCAGCGTCATGTCAGCCAATGAGCTGCCTCCAGGAAGGAGTCAGCCAATCAGAACGACAGACCAGGTGGAGTGAGAAGTGTCGCTTTGTCCTGTAGCATCATGACTACAGCGACAGCTCCAGATAACCACAGCCAGGCTGACTGCGAATGAGAGAAACACAGGAAACCAGTCAGAAGAGAAAGTTCTGACCGGTACCAGTTAAAATTCTGAAGGTGGTTGAGTCCGATCCGGACCAAACCCAGACCCTGTCGGACCAGAGACCTGCAGTACCTGCCGGCCGGCAGAGGGCGCCAGCTTCTTTCTCTAACCCTTTCACGAGAGTCACGAGCAGCGAAAGTCTTTTACTCTGAAAGAGCGCAGCCGAAGTGGCGTCGCGTTGCAGGTAGACGTCACTTCCGCCTGTCCTACTGTGATGGACACTCAGAAGGTAAGACTCGAAAGGCTCAGACCCAAATGGACCAGTGGTTCCGACCCAGACTGTGAAACTAGCCGTTAGCTGCTGGCCGTTAGCTGTTAGCTGCTAGCCGTTAGCTTCCCTTTGGCAGCGCGAGCTCTAGACTGACCGGAAACGGATCAGCTGTTTCCTCCCGGTAAAACAATCAATCCGCTCCGATCAGCTGATCTGGTAACCATGGCAACCTGATCGGAGGGGATCAGTGAGAGGAACGTGACGTTGTGTATCATGAGAACCGATCAGAAGTTCCCGTCAGGTTTGGTCTGGGCTTTAACTAGGCCGTTGTAGAACCTGGATCGTCGATCTGCTGCTGTAAATAAAGAGATAAAAGGAAATATCATTTAATTTCTGTTTGGATCAATAAAGTCTTTTTGAATTTAGAACTAGCCGAGTGTCACAAACTTCTGGAGTGAATTTCATGAGTCAGTGTGGCCGCCGGTCGCCATGACGATCACATGACTGGGCAGCTGTTCCACCTGGAGGCCAGGTGAGCTGCGGTGACCTGAACCTGTCTGTTCCAACAGGAAGCTCTGCGCCGCATCATCAACACATTGGCCAATAAGAATGAAGAGCTGCAGCATTTCCTGGACTCGGTTGACGGCACTCAGACGGGCCTGCAGGTCAGCAGCTCATTGGCTGAGCGAGAGCAGGGGGAGGGGCTTAAATGGAATTATACCTGTTCTAAGTAGTTCTATGAATGAACTGTCCAATCAGGAGGAGTCCTGCAAGGTGATGTCAGAGCTGGAGGCGGAGCTAGAGAAGCTAAGCTCTGCCTTGGAGGAAAGAGGAACTCAGCTCCGTGACATCATCAAAGAGGAGAAGCGAAGGAAGGAGGCGGAGCTTCAGGTATGATGTCATCGTGGTTGTTTGCTGTTGTTGACCTAATCAAACCGTCTGGTTGCCATGGTTTCCAGCGGCAGCTCTCCGAGGGGAAGGCCGCCCTGCTGTCCTGCCAGGAGCTGCTGGAGTTCGCCAACCAGTCGCTGACCATTACCAACGAAGAAGAGTTTCTGACGGTAAGCAACATTTTCACTTCCTGTTAGCGAACTGGAAGCTGGACAGATTAGGGAGGGCGGATAATTGATCACAGAGGCCAGATTTTATGCTTCGTTATTTTTATAAACACCTTTATGTTTTTGTTTTGTTCTCAGGCAGCCAAGCAGATCAAAGAGCGGTAGGTTACACATCATCACACTTCCTGCTTGGTTGCCATGTTTCATTTAGTTGCCTGTTTGGTTGCCATGTCTCATTTAGTTGTTTCTTTGTTTCTTCTTTGTTTTCACTTCCTTTTTTTGAAACTAACTGTTTCCTGTGATTGAAGCTCTGCTCTGCATGCTAACATGCTAACCCCGCCCCCTACTAACACTTAGCCACACCCTCTTCTGTCGGCTCCGCCCCCTGCTGTTGCCAGGGTAACAATGGCTCCGGCGTTTCGGATGGCCACTCGGCCCGCGGTGTCAGAAAACATGTCGCAGTTTACTGTCGACTTCATTGGCGAGAAGGCGGGGCTCCTGCGCCTTAACTTCCTGCCAGGTCAGAAGCCACGCCCCTCAGGTCGCCATGGAAACAGCTATGATTGTCTCCTTACAGGAAGTTTGTTTTCAGTTCCCAGAGCTCCAGAGATCGACGTCTCCAGCTGCGTCGTCCGTGACAACAGCATCACCGTCGCCTGGCGACCGAGCGACTGTGACGGACCAATCGAGCGCTACGATCTGGAGCATCGTAAGGCAAACCGCGGTGGCGCCCTGAGAGCCGCGGGGGAGGCCAGCTGGGAGAAGATCAGTGACATCACAGACACTCAGGTGACGCTCTCAGGTGAGAAAACTCCTCCAGGTGTGATGTCACTCAGTCTTGTTGCCTAGCAATAACACCCCCGTTTCCAGGTCTGAAGTTTGATTCGCCATTCGTCGTCGTCCGAGTCCGGGCGCGAAACAAGGCTGCCGCCGGAGACTTCTCTGAGCCTGTCGCCATGGAAACCAAAGGTCAATATAGCAGGACATGACAGGAGCGCTCACTCTGAAGCACGTCTCTGAAACCTTCTTCTTCTGTGGTTTTGGCAGCGTTTACCTTTGGCTTCGACACGGCGACGGCTCACGCTGAGCTCAAGATCCAGGGCGACACGGTCACATGGGAGCCCCAGGGGGTCAAAGGTCACGACGCACGGCTCCGGGGCAAAGAGAATAAAAACAGGTGAGGAAGAGAAACGCTTCACTGGACCCGCCCACTGTCAGTAGCCCCGCCCACACCTGGACCCGCCCCTCCAGCAGGGTCAGGGGTCGGTGTTCAGGCTGGAATCAATTCTGTGGTTTACAGTTTACTGGTTCGCTGCACCTGTTCAGGTGTGATGACATCACCAGTTCAGGCGATAATGTTATGCCTGGTTGTGAGTTGTTCCTCTGCTGCTCTGTGACCTCTGACCTTTCTGTCCCTCTTCAGTCTCCGTCCCGCCTCCTCTGCCTTCCAGGTAGACACTGTTATCACCCACTTGTTGCCTAGCAACCGCCAATCACCCTCCCCTTCCACCACGTCCTTCATGCAGCCAATCACATCACCGCTGACATCACTGCTGACATCACCGCCGTGATAGATTTGTTGCTATAATGGTTGTGTGAGGTTAAAGGTTAAAGGTCATGACCCCAGCTGTGGTCAGTTTTCATCTCAGCGTTTCTGTTCTCGTCATCTTCCTGCCGCATCATCGCTTTGGCTCGACCTCATTGGCTGTTTCGCCGCGGCGTTTCCTGTCTGCTAACATCTGCTTCCTTCTGATCGGTCAGCAGCCGGAGCGCCACTCCGTCGCCCAATAAGACGGCAGGAAGTCGAGGCGGACGCGAGCGATTCGCCGGGGAGGCCTACACCGTGCTGGGTACTGCAACTACACCTTTTACTTTAACTAGGCTGCCCAGAGGCTGCTTGGTTGGACTTAAGGCTTTTATTTTGGTAATTGTAGGTTAAGTTTTGTGTTTCTGTCTCTAGGCGACCAGGAGATCAATGGAGGCTGTCACTACTGGGAGCTCCGCCCCCTCGCTGACTGGAAGTCGCTCAGTGTGGGCGTGGCCTACCGGGGCAGCTTAGGACGCTTCGACCAATTAGGGAAGAGCTCCGCCTCCTGGTGTCTCTACGCCAGCCAATGGCTGCAGAGCGCGCTGGCGGCCAAACATGGCAACCGAGCGAAGGCCTTGGATTGGCCGCTGCCTCAGCGAATCGGCGTTTACTGCGACCATGACAACGGTCTGCTGAGACTCCATGGCAACAGATCCCATGACTTTCAAATTAAAATCCAGAAGCTGTTTTACAGCTGATGATGTCATCGCTCTTCCTCCTCCTCTTCCTCAGGAGAGCTGATGTTCATCGACGTCGATCGGCTTCGCCTGCTGCACGTCTTCAGGAACCGCTTCCTGCAGCCGCTCGTCCCGGCCTTCACCGTGAGTACTACAGTACTACTACAGTACTACTACAGTACTGCTACAGTACTACTACAGTACTGCTACTATACTAGTATTGCAGCAATAGTAAAACAACATTGCCAGTTCCCTCACTGGGTACTACAACTACTACAGAGTGTGGTAACTATAGTACTAAGTAGTACAGGCTGTAGTACTGTCTGTAGTACTAAGTAGTACTGACTGTAGTAATGTGTGTTCCAGGTGTGGTGCGGGGGAATCTCCGTGGCAATGGGCCTGCAGGTGCCGAGCTTCATGGGAAACTTTGTGTCGTCCAATCACAGCACGGCGGCGGATCAATCACTCTGATTAGATATTTATTGATTTTATATTAATTATAGAAAATATTTCTAGAAGCTTCTTGTAGAGGAAATTATAATCTCTGCAGATTTTATGGATTTGCTCAGACTTTTATTGTAAAGTACTCTGGAAGATGAGCAGATTAACACCCTGACCTTTCACATTAAAAGCATTAAGTATGATGCTCTGATGGTTTCATTGGTTTCTTCACTAGTAATTCTGACCTCTGCTGCTATTAAACGAAAAAGGCTTTTATTGTGATGTGGTCACTTCCTGCCGGTGTCAGAAAGAGACGCGTTCTCATTGGTCACATTAACAGGAAGTGACATCACCCCAGATTAACCAGGTTATCGAGGAAATATTTGCACCCATTTGTAATCAGCCGCGACCCAGTCAAAGTCCAGACCTGCAGGGAGACATTACCAGAACCAGATACGGGTCAGAACCAGCAGGAAGTGGAGGAGGGCTCTGATTGGCTGGATAATTACAAGTTATTCATAAATAATTTCCAACTTATCTATAAATAAAATGGAAATTATTTATAAATTATGAATCATTTCCATAAATTATTCCAAAGTAATTTATGAAGGTATTCATGAATAATTTAAATAAAATGTAAATTAAAATTGAAACTTATTTTCAGACCTGGTTCTGGTTCTGATCCAGTGAGTCCGGGTTGGTCGGGGGAACTGGTTTCAGACTGGGAGAACTGGGCCCAGTGTGGACACAAATGGGTCACATTTTCTGTATAATAATGTATAATCATGGAGAGACTGGTCCTGGCCCAGCTGAGGCCTGGTGAGGACGTTTCTAGACCCCCTGCAATTTGCCTACCAGCCCCACTTAGGAGTTGATGATGCCGTCATCTTCCTGCTGCAACGAGCACTGTCGCACCTGGATGGTGGAGGAGACACTGTGAGAATCACATTCTTTGATTTCTCCAGTGCCTTCAACACCATCCAGCCTCTGCTGCTGGGTGAGAAGCTGCGGAGGATGGGTGTCAACGACTCAGTGATCTCCTGGGTGACTGACTACTTGACAGGCAGGCCACAGTTTGTCCGTCTGGGCAGTGTCCTGTCTGATGTGGTGGTCAGTGATGTAGGAGCTCCACAGGGAACTGTGCGTTCTCCCTTTCTCTTCACCCTGTACACCACTGATTTCCAGTACAACTCTGAGTCATGTCACCTACAGAAGTTTTCTGATGACTCAGCGGTTGTCGGGTGTATAGGGGATGGAGGGGAGGGGGAGTACAGGACACTGGTGGACGGCTTTGTGGAGTGGTCTGAGCAGAATCACCTGAGGCTCAACATTAGTAAGACCAGAGAGATGGTGATTGACTTCAGAAGGAAGAAGATACCTTCACGGCCACTAAAGGTCAAAGGGGAAGTGGTGGAGGAGGTGGAGGATTACAAATACCTGGGAGTTGTAATCGGCAACAGACTGGACTGGGCATCTAACACTGACGCTGTGTGCATGATGAGCAGACTCTATTTTTTAAGGAAGCTGAGATCCTTCAAAGTGTGCAGCAAGATGTTGGAGACCTTTTATCACAGTGTTGTTGCCGGCGCCATCTTCTTTGCTGCTGTGTGTTGGGGAAGCAGCATCAGAGCCAGCGACTCTAATAGACTGGACAAAATCATCAGGAAAGCTGGCTCTGTACTGGGACTAAGGCTGGAGTCCCTGGAAACTGTGGTGGAGAGGAGGACACTGAAGAAGGTTCTGTCTATTATGGACAATAAACAGCAGCCTCTCCACCACATAGTGGACAGACAGCGGAGCACCTTCTCACATAGGCTGCTCCAGCTCCGCTGTCGTAGGGACAGATACAGGAAATCCTTCCTGCCACAGGCCATCTCACTGTACAATAAAAGCTAAATCATTGTTCTGCACTAATCAGTCCGATTTTGCACAACTGCACTGTGGCACACTTGCTGTACATATACACTGCCTGGCCAAAAAAAAAAGTCGCCACCTGGATTTAACTAAGCAAATAGATACAAGCCTCCTATTGGATAAGTACTGCATAGGCGATTATCTTTCAGCTGGCAACAAGTTATTTAACCCCAGCTGATGCAATGAGTAACTCCTCATTTCTTAAACAACCATGGCAAAAGACACATCCTGTGGTCGTGGAAAAGACGTTAGTCTGTTTAAGAAGGGTCAAATCATTGGCATGCATCAAGCAGAGAAAACATCTAAGGAGATTGCAGAAACTACTAGAATTGGGTTAAGAACTGTCCAACGCATCATTAAAAACTGGAAGGATGGTGGGGAACCATCGTCTTCCAGGAAGAAATGTGGTCGGAAAAAAATCCTGAATGATCGTGATCGGCGATTACTTAAACGTTTGGTCAAATCAAATCGAAGAAAAACAACAGCAGAACTCAGGAGTATGTTTAATTGTGAACGCAAAAGCATTTCCACACGCACAATGCGAAGGGAACTCAAGGGGTTGGGATTGACCAGCTGTGTAGCCGTAAGAAAACCTCTAATCAGTAAGGCTAACCTGAAAAAAAGGCTTCAGTTTGCTAGGGAGCATAAAGATTGGACTCTGGAGGAATGGAAGAGGGTCATGTGGTCTGATGAGTCCAGATTTACCCTGTTCCAGAGTGATGGGCGCATCAGGGTAAGAAGAGAGGCAGGTGAAGTGATGCACCCATCATGCCTAGTGCCTACTGTACAAGCCTGTGGGGGCAGTGCTATGATCTGGGGTTGCTGCAGTTGGTCAGGTCTAGGTTCAGCAACATTGTGGCCCAAAGAATGAGGTCAGCTGACTACCTGAATATACTGAATGACCAGGTTATTCCATCAATGGATTTTGTCTTCCCAAATGGAACGGGCATATTCCAAGATGACAATGCCAGGATTCATGGGGCTCACATTGTGAAAGAGTGGTTCAGGGAGCATGAGACATCTTTTTCACACATGGATTGGCCACCACAGAGTCCAGACCTTAACCCCATTGAGAATCTTTGGGATGTGCTGGAGAAGGCTTTGTGCAGTGGTCAGACTCTCCCATCATCAATACAAGATCTTGGTGAAAGATTAATGCAACACTGGATGGAAATAAATCTTGTGACACTGCAGAAGCTTATTGAAACAATGCCACAGCGAATGCGGCTGTAATCAAAGCTAAAGGCGGTCCAACAAAATATTAGAGAGTGTGACCATTTTTTGGTGGCGACTTTTTTTTGGCCAGGCAGTGTATTATTATTTAATTGTGTCTTATATGTTGTATTTTAAGAGTTTCTCTTTGCTATCTCCTGTGGTGTTTTCAGTTTTCCACATAATCTTTTCTGCTCTTATTCCATCCAGGCCTCTATGATCATGAGGCTGATGGCTCTTCAGACCCAGGAGGGTTTGCAGATCCAGAGATGAGCTCATGTTGCTGGACTTCCTGACCAGAGTTCACTCATCTCAAACACACACAGTGTCCTTACAGATCAGCTACATAACTTTACACACACACCTCATGTATTTATGGACAGTTATGTGTCCATTCATGCACAACATTCACAGATAGACGAAGTTGTTGGTATCTTCTGTTAATGACTGAAAAACCCACAGTGGCACTGAAACAACTTGAAACTGACAAAAGTAATAAATGAAAATTAACCAATAAAAATCAGACATTGTTTTTAATTGAGGTTCAACAGAATAAAAAATGACAGACCAAGATGACTACAGTTTGTAACAGCCGTAATTGTGTAGTGTCTCTTTAAGACACTCTAGCGTTGCTAGTGACGTCACAAGTATGCGCCACGGCTTCTCTGTAGAGAGCGTGGGAGAAACGTGCTACGACATGTTAGCTTTCTTTAGTAATGTTACGGGTTGTTTGGACTCTGCTAATTTTCATGTCTGATAATATAGCAGCCGTTAACCGGCTTTGTAAGGTTGGTGAAGAGAGTTTATTAAAGGACAACACTGGGAAATTCCCAGTACCAGAGTGGTTGGGAGGTTTTGACCGTCCTGACGAGGCTGCCGCCTCCTCTCCTCCCTTAAACACAACCAAGCGTTACAAGTTGCACAGATTATTCTGAAACTTAAGGTCCACAGGACTGGAGCCGATGTCCCTGGCTGCGGCTGCAGGAAGAAAATGGACAAATTCAAGAGAATTATGATACGAAAGGTTACTAAAGTCCAGAAAGTAAAGGTGAACTCCGAGGTCAAGCTGGACTTGATGTGAAATGACCAAGGAGGAAAACAAATCATAAAAAGTGAGGCTGAATTTACCACACAGGTTCTGGGAGAGATGAGACAAAATGAACATCAGACACAAACATGCTAATAAGTTTGAACTACCATCATTTTAATTTAAAATCAGTGTCTGATTTTCATCAGTAAACAATTTTTTTCTACTTTTGTCACTTTCAAGTTACTTCTGTTTCCATTGTGGCTTTTTGTTCATTAACAGAGGAACCAACTATGTTATTCATGTATATTACAAACTATGTACACAACTTCCAGTTTTAATTTTCTATTGCTGCTGTTACTTTTATTATTAATAGTAATATTACCACAGTGTGGAGAGACACGTTCCTGCTTTTATATTTGATTTTTAATGTTTAAATGTTAATAAATATGTAAACTTATCTGCCCCAGTTTCTTCATTTTAGTTTAATAAATTTGCTTCTTTATCGCCGAGTGAGAAATTTCCCCAGATTTAGTTTTAGAAATCTGGTCACGTGTTCTGCATCAGGTGCTAGCAGGCGGCTAAAGCTGCGTGGGTTTGCCGTAACCATAGCAACAGGAGGCCAAAGCTTAAATGTGTCAGATGAACAGTCGGTGAAATGACTGAATTTGCTTTTGGTCTTTTTATCCACAATAGAATAAAAATAACTTTGAAACATTTTAAGTCTTAATCTTTTTATTTATGAAAGTGACTCAAATAAACAAGACTTTTGGGAATAAAGGTTATTTATTTGAATGATTCCAATACAAAAAGATTATTAAAAGCCACTTCACTAAACGGATCAGAGCTCGGTTCTGGTTCTGATGAAAACAGGAAGCTGAGCGGATCACGTGACGCTCCGCATTGTGACGCAGAGTCAGCTGACTGCAGAGGAAGCCTCCATCCTTCTCACGACCTTCATCGTTTCGCTGTTTTTCTGCGGTTCTGCCCGGTTCTGTCCCCGGTTCCGTCCCGGTTCTGTCCCCGGTTCCGTCCCCGGCATGGCGAGTCAGTCTCAGGGCATCCAGCAGCTGCTGCAGGCCGAGAAGAGAGCGGCGGAGAAGGTGACAGAGGCCCGGAAACGTGAGTATGAGAGGCGGCCTGCGGGACGGCGGGCAGCCCGCTGTGGGGCTGCTGCGTTTGGGTCAGAACCGAATCCGGTACCGGGCAGGTCGGGCGCTCAGACCGGGGGATCGGTGGGTCTGGTTGGACCCGCTAGTACCGACCAGTGGACTCCTTCAGGTGGCCGCTGCAGAACTCTGTGATTAAACCAGCAGATTTAACTTCATCATCAGCTGCGCGGTCAGCACCGGAACATTTTACCGAACCGGAACCGGTTTCTGAAACGAAAAAGTACCCTCGCTCCGTCGGCTCACAGTTCATGCAGTTCTGTCCGGTTCTGGAGGGAATGCTGCCCGCCACCTACACCGAACCATCCCTGCTGTTGCACTGAGATATGTGCCGAACTACTGAGAACCAGAACCGGATCGGATCGGTTCGGCTCGGTCCATCAGAGGCCCAGACAGGACGTTAAAGGTTCCTGTCTGGTTCCCTCTGATGATGACATCACGTGATGTCCTGGGATTGGCTGGTTCTGTAAACAGGGCTCGGTTCCGACCCAGAAGAGTTGATGCAGAGGTTCCGAATGGAGAACCGGAACCTGCTGAGGAATCCATGAAGATTATTTTAATCACTAAAAAAAGACTTTTATTTTGGTGCTCAGGAAGTTTGTTTGAATATTTCCTCTGGCTCACAGCCCACTGACCCGGTTCTACTGGGCCGGAACCACAGACCGGACCGGGTCTTTCTGGACCTCCTTGGGTTCTGAGGAAAAATGAAACTGTTGGTTGGCTTAAAGCTGCTGGGCTGTGGTTCTGGTTCTGATCCGGACCCTGGTTCTGAAGGTTCTGTTCTGTGTGCAGGGAAGAACCGGCGCCTGAAGCAGGCCAAGGAGGAGGCCCAGGCCGAGATCGAGCAGTACCGGCTGCAGCGCGAGAAGGAGTTCAAGACCAAGGAGGCAGCGGTGAGTCGGTTCTGACCCGGTGCTGATCCGGTTCTGACCCGGTTTTGACCCGGTTCTGATCTGGTTCTGACCTGGTTCTGATCCAGTTCTGACCCGGTTCTGGTCTGGTTCTGACCCGGTTCTGACCTGGTTCTGATCTGGTTCTGACCCGGTTCTGATCCAGTTCTGACCCGATTCTGATCTGGTTCTGACCTGGTTCTGATCCAGTTCTGACCCAGTTTTGACCTGGTTCTGACCCGGTTCTGATCTGGTTCTGACCTGGTTCTGATCCAGTTCTGACCCAGTTTTGACCTGGTTCTGACCTGGTTCTGATCTGGTTTTGACCCGGTTCTGACCTGGTTCTGATCTGGTTCTGACCCGGTTCTGATCCAGTTCTGACCCGATTCTGATCTGGTTTTGACCCGGTTCTGATCCAGTTCTGACCCGATTCTGATCCGGTTCTGACCCGGTTTTGACCCGGTTCTGATCTGGTTCTGATCCAGTTCTGACCCGGTTCTGGTCTGGTTCTGATCCGGTTCTGATCCGGTTCTGACCCAGTTTTGACCTGGTTCTGATCTGGTTTTGACCCGGTTCTGACCTGGTTCTGATCTGGTTCTGACCCGGTTCTGATCCGGTTCTGATCCAGTTCTGACCCGGTTCTGATCTGGTTCTGACCTGATGGTTTTCAACTTGTTTGACCTCTGACCCGCCCAGGCCCTTGGTTCCCATGGTAACAGCGCCGTGGAGGTGGACCGCGACACCGCGGAGCGGATGGCTCGCATCCAGGACAGTTACCATGGTAACCGTGAGACGGTGCTGAACGAGCTGCTGCGGCGGATCTGCGACATCCAGCCGGAGTTTCACGCCAACTACCGCGTGGCCGGCTGAGGGGGCGGAGCTTCCGGCTGCCCTGAGGGGCGGGGCTTAGTGTTGATGTTCCTGTGACGTTTACAAAGTATTTATATTTCAAAATAAAGTTTGTTTCTTCTAGAATTTGACAAAATAAAAGTCTCGTAATCCAGCCAATCACGTGACAGCATCACCTGATATGAACACCTGATTGGCTGGAGAAGGCGCTCTTATTGTGAAACTCTGGTATTTCAACAATGTTTTCCTGTTTGTGACCGTGTGACTTCCTGTTGATTGTGACGATGGAACATTAAAGTGAATCTGATTGGCTGAAAGTGCGTCATGAGGTTCTCCAGCTTTCTAGTCTTTTTTAGTTTCCGGACTTTCCGGACTATAAGCCGCTCACATTTTTTCTTTGTTTGAAAATAAGTGGAAATATTCAGATATAAGCTGCATGGGAACAAAGTAGCAGCTTTTATTCTGAAAAATCCGGTAACATGGAAAGACATTTAGGGAAGGTTTGTTACATGAGCTGCTGTGATGGAATAGTTACTTTGAAAAAGTAACTTTAATCAGATTACTCATTACTTGATTTGGAAAGTAACTAAGTTACATTTAAAGTAACTTTTTAGTTACTTTCAGCAGCTGCTAACAACAACGCTGTGAAAATGACGTTGATCTTTGCCAATATTTAATTGTAAACTATTTTATAATAACATCAACAATGTGTCTCCACTGATAAGGTTGAACTGAAGGGGAGATTTTTTAATGGTTACAATAAAAAAAAACATTAGTAATTTGTGCAGTTTTTGTGTTTTCCACTATTGTCTGGAAAACTCTAAGGATTTTAACCCCCGGCCTCCAGGTTCTGTGTTTGGTGTCAGAGGTCAGAGGTCAGAGCTCCTCCTGCGGCTCCACAGTTCAGCTGGCTGCACAGATTAGTGACATTTATCTTAATATTAATAATTATAATGGCGTTTAGTTGCACAACTTTACGGACTCGTTCATTCGTGGCTGTTTTCAGGTTTATTGCTCTGTTCATATTAGTCTCCATGTTTCCAATGTTCTGGACATCTGGACGTCATTCACAGGTAATATATTAACTTTAACAGAGACGCAGCGGGACGGATCATCCTGGAAATGATGGACAGGGAGCGTCTGACTAAAACTAGCTGGAGGTCAGACACATTCTGGGGTTTCTGTCTGTTTATTTCCAAACCCAAATGAACAACTTCACCTTCAAAAACCAGCCCAGAAAGCGACTCATTAAATTTGCTAGCAACTTTAAAAAATAAAGCCAACAGCCACTTATAATAATCAGACTTGGCGACAGAAACTCAAAATAGTTCCTGTTTTTCTACCAACAAAATGTGCATCTCCCTCCATTGTTTACGTTTCTGTCGCTGTGGATACTGTCGCATAGAAACGGCGATCACTCGACAAGAGTAGAGGAAATAAAATTCAATTCCAAAAGAAAATAGTAACGCAAAGTGGTTTCGATAAGTAACTGTAGTCTGACTACTGGATATGAAATAGCAACGCGTTAGATTACTGGTTACTGTAAAAAGTGGTCCGTTACTAAGTAACACGTTACTAAGTAACATATTAATGACGTCACTGATTAGCTGCTGCATCAAGATTAAAGCTGGATGTTGAGAATCTGTCCGTGAACAGAAATCACACTAACAACACGATCCTGCCATCGGCAGAAATATATTTAGTAACAAAGTTGTTGTTTTTATAAACTGATTAGTGATTTTTGTCAGAATATATTTAGAAAGACGCTTAGTGACATTAATGTGTTTTGTTGCTCATGGCTGCGTGTCAGAAGAGGAAGCTGCTGCTTTACCATTGCACTGACATTTGCTCAGAAATCAAACTTAAACTGTATTCATTTAATTTTATATATGTTTCCTTTTCAAAAGGCTGCTGTTTAATTTTATAACTGCAGGTTGCGTTTTATTTCATCCGTTTGTTGCCCAGATAAGAGGCACGTTGATCACGTTCCGTTTTGTTGTTTGTTCATCACATATTTAACGTGATTATTTATAAAAAGATCAAAACTGAATTTAGCAGCAGATCTTCAAGGTTCCAACAGAAAAAATGAACCTTTTCCTGAAGATCTTCATAATCAAAATCTGATTTCTTTAATTTTATCAATGCAATGAAACATAAAACATTAATATTGTAACTGAAGGTAAACTTAAAGCTCCATCGTACAACAGAGTCACGTGGTGCGTCATTCCGTCCAGCAGGGAAAATAAACATTTAATCATGAATACTAATTATGCTAATATAGCTAATATAAACACTTAACGCCTGTGTTGCCTTCATTATAAACCTTATATAAGGCTTTTAATGTTTTGCGGCTCCAGATTTGTTTTTTGTCTTTTTGGCTCTTTCAACATGTTGGGGTTCCGATCCCTGGCTTGTTGAATCCTTGCAGACTGCAGTTCGCTTCTGATCCGCCAGGCGGCGCTGCAGATGTTTACAGCTGCGCTACGTGCTCACAGGATGAAGCAGGAAGCAATAACAGCTGAGCTGGAACAGCGATAAGACCTGAACCTGCTGAGGCGGCGGCACGTGGCCGCAGCCTGAACACCTGAGCAGGTAGAGCAGGTAGAGCAGCAACACCTGAGCAGGTAGAGCATCAACACCTGAGCAGGTAGAGCAACAACACCTGAGCAGGTAGAGCAGCAACACCTGAGCAGCCGGTTTATCTCCGCTCTGCCCTGATGAACCGTTTTAATGGTCATAATCCCTGCAGGTCTGACAATAACCTGAAATTAATCTCCAGAGATTATAATTTAGCTACATTTGGTTTCATAACTTACTGAAAAGTTCACATGTTTTCAGATGAGCAACTTTACAATGTCTAGCAAAAAACAAGACGGAGTTCGAGCTCCTGTAATTAATGTTTGTTTAATTTAACTCTAATATTTTTTCCTGATCATTTTTTTACTGATTCTAACTGAATTAATTTCTTGAACTCAGCAGCATATGAATAAATTAATTTCATTTTTCACCATAAAATATTTCATTTTGTTGTAATGTGTTAGATTTGTTTACTGCAATCATTTGTGTATTTTTTATTTCAATTATTGTTTTTCTGCTTATGTTTAATTCATAATTCTGTTATTTAAAAGGAAAGAAGTTATTTTGAAAATGAATGTAATAAATCTGTTTTGTTTGTATTTATCTGGTGAAGTGCTTTAAAAGCATTTTAGTTCATAAATAAAGTTTCTAACCTACCAGCTGGGTTATATTTATTATGGCATTTCATCTCATTATTGGGTTTGTATTATTTTGCATTTCTATTTAAAACTAAATCAAATTTATTGTACAATTTTTAGTATTAGAATAAAGCTTCATAGGTTATTGTATTAAGAAATCTATTTCATTTTATTTAAACTAGAAGTCATTATCTTTTATTATTAATTTTATTTAACGCAGTTTTTTTTCTTTATTGATAACAAAGAGGTTTACAAAACAGTAAAATTAACAACACAAATGAATAACAAAACAGACAAGACAATAATCGAAAAGCAAATAAATAAATAAAAGTTAACTCAGAAAGATATTAAAGTCAGAGCACATATCTATTGTCTTAATGGATTTTCTATTTTTATAATACTGGACAGATCTAGTATAATGTTTGAATTCCTCTTTAAAGGCTGAAAAGTGAAGTTTCTGATTTGAGAATTTAGACTTATGTATACCATATTTGGCAACAAATAAAATTAGATTGATAATATCAAAATGTTTGGTTTTATTAGTGGGATAAGAGAAGAATCCAAACAACACATTTATACATTAAGGGGAAAATCATCAAGAATTGTTTGGGAAATAAACAAACAAATATGTTGCCAGAAAATACATGAGAAACAGCAAGAGCAGAATAAATGACAGATCTTCTTCAGAGAGTTGGCAGAATGACCAGTTTGACTCGATGTCTTTGTTGTATTGTTGAAGGAAAAACTTGCAGGGATAAAAACGATGGATCATCTTAAAAGACACTTCTTTGATCTTATTAATAATCTAATATTTAGATGGAAGACAGCAGATTTTTTCTCAGTTCAGGTTGGAGGCAAAATGATTCCAATAAGAGAAAACATTAGGAACAGAGACGAGTCCTTCTGGAAAAAGACTCGAACATCACGAGTTGTTCTTTGGCTTTGTAGTGGAAAAACAGGTCTGACCAACATTAGTGTCAGCAGGTCTGGACCTGGTGGAGCCAGAACTGAAGTTACAGAAGATTTAAAATCTTTATAACATCATCAGAAACAGGAGAATGTTCCTTAGTGGGACGGGAACCAAACCTTTCTACAAGCTCAGAGTAAAACATGAAGGATTAAAATAAAACATCAGGATTAAAAAGCTGCTGAGCGAAGATGATTCCATGTTCAAACCAATTTTCCAAGAGTAAAGATGAATGTTGGTACAGAAAGTCTCCATTGTTCCAAATATGATCAACTTTGTGCTTGGAAAGAAGCATTTGTTGGTGGAAATTAGAAAACTTTATGGGGAGTTTTCCAATGTTCCAAAGGAGAATAAAATTAAGACACCAAGTTTTGAGAATAAATAATTAGCTATAAAATTCCAGATTGAGGATGAATTTTTAAGAAACTGTTTAATCCAATTTATTTTGAACTTATTGTTTAAGGTTGAAAAATCAAGAAACTTGAGGTCACAGAGTTCATATGAGTTCATTAAGATTGATTTTCTGATATAATGGATCCTATTTTCATGTCAAGCTTTTTATCAATGATGTCAGTTTATTTACAGAAAGAGACGAAGCTGGATGAGTTCAACAGGAGAAACTTTCTAATCAATCCTCTGATTGATAAATCTGCTTGAAGCCAAGAATTGAGTTTCTTTTGTACATTTTCTATAATAGAGTTAAAGTTCAGAGCACTTCTAGAGTTTTGATCTTTGTTGATCTTTATGCCGAGATCAGTGACAGAGTCTTTAACAGGAATATTATTATATTAATTCATATTATAAATGGAGGATGTGTTACAATTTGTAAGGGCTAAAAGTTCACATTTACTAATGTTCAGTTTCTCAACTGTATTCATTTCTACAGAAACCTGAGGAGCATCTTTTCAGAATAAAGTGGTTGACTAATTATAATCTCTTTTTCAGCAATAGTGAAACATTTCAAATGGTTGAGTTGAATGAAATGTGAAAGTAACAGAGAGCAGATCAGAAAGAGGTTTGGGGAAACCGGGCAGCCGGACCCGGATGAAGCTTGACTGAACAATTAGCATTTTTATACATGGCTTTGGTTGATGCACCAAGGGAAGGACCAAAACCAAACGTCTCAATGTTTGAAAAATGAAATGATGTTCAATGGTGTCAAAAGCTTTACGGAAATCAAAAAACAATATAAGTCTGTCATCAAGACATTAATCTGCAGATCCAACACCAGCCTGGTGCTGTTAGCTAAAAGTCTTTATGTCATGAAACCATTTTGAGTTTCATCAGTTATAAAGTTAAGAACATTTTCATCCTCATGGCAAAAACTGGAGCTGGTATTTTATAGATCAGACCCAATAATCAATCATTTTTATTTTTAGGAATTAAAGTCAGAAGGTCTTTAATTCGTTGACACAGAGAGGGAGGAAGAGTTTCTGCAACCAGCCGGTGGAGCAACGGGCCAGTTGTTCTGCACAGGTGATTAAAACTCTGAATCATCGACTCCTGGAGTTTATGGAGTTTATGGAGTTTATGGAGTTTATGGAGTTTATGGAGTTTTAGGCAGGCAGGCCTGCAGAAAGGAGACGATCACATGTTGCTCATTAACTGGTTTAGTTTCAGTAAGATGTGTAAAGACATTTCCACATTCAATTTTATTGTCTTGTGATTCATACAACTCACTGTAAAAAGTGGAGCAAAACTTTCTGTTGTTTGGGGATCATCAGTGATAAAGTTGTTCATGTTAAGTTTTTCAATTGACCAGAGTTTTTTCTAATGGAAAGAAATCTGCCTTCTGCATATTTCATTTCATTTGGTTGGATTTATGGTTAAATCCTTTAAGTCGTCTTCAGATCCATTTTCAGGTAAGATTTGAGTAATTTCAGTTATTCTGGATATTACATTTGTTTCTTCTTCTCTGCTGGTTTAGACGGAGAGGCACCAAACTCTAACCCTTCAAATTTAAGGAGTTCCCCATTTCTTGTTATCAGTTAAGGCTTTTTTCCAGAAATGGTTTATTAATCATTTGACTTTATTTATTACCAGCTCATATTTTAAGATGGAGTTATTAAGTTTCCAATAATAACTTCTGAATGTGGCAGTAATGTGAGGACTGAGTGAGGTCATCAGTGATGTTGCTTTGTGATTGGTTAAAGGGTTGTTAATATTCTAGGACTAAAGTTATTCTGATCTAAGTAATCAGAAACTAACCAGTAATCTAGACATTAACATGCGATTCTTATTAGACCAGGTATAATCTGTAGAAACTGGATTATTTACTCTCCATATATCTATGAGGTTAAATGTGTGCATAAAGGAGAACAAGTTATTATTAACACTTGGATCCGTTGATCTGGGAACTATTCAAAGAATAACCCAATGTTGGAATCTCCTCCCATTAAAAGCATTTTTATAACCAGTGTAGAAAGATAGATTCTAAAAAATCATTTTCTATCCATATACATTGACAAGAAGGACAATATTGTTGTTGCCATTCAGGATGAATATTATATATTATTATATAGTGGCCATTAGGGTCACTTTCTGAGTGCAGAGCAGAAGCATTAAAGTTGTTTTTTTTAAAATAGTGACCCCTGCTGACCTTTCTGAACCAGGACCAAACCAGAAATCATTTCCACACCCAGTTTCCCAAAAGACGCATCATTTGCTCATTATGTGACTCTTGAAAAAAGCAAAAATCAGACTTTTGATTTTTATTTAGCGCAGCTTCTCTTGCCACGCGCTCGCACATGCACGTCAAGCCGTAGAAAGTCACGTGACCTCATTAAAGAAAAGGACGTTGACGTGGCTAAAAGTAGTGCCGCCCCTTTCCGTGGAAATCACTTTCTAATTGGGTAAAATATGTTCTCTGCCTCTTGTGACGTCATGACGCAGGGGACGGAAGCGGCTCCGCTCTGAAGTTTAGGAAAAACCTCGGTCTCTGTTTTTGGTTGTTTCGTGTTTTGGTTCGTGTTTGCGGTTCGGAACCCGGGAGCAGACCCAGCAGGAGTTCGGGGATCAGTTCCAGGTGAGTTCGCCGTTGGTTCTGGTTCGGGTCGTGTGCCGGTGACCTCTGCTGCTTCATGCTGATCTGACCCGAGGCAGCAGAACCAGACTCCGCAGATGAAACTCTAACTTTCTCACAGTTCTGGTTCCGGTACCGATAAGACAGATGGGAAGTTTTTGCATCATCAGAACCGGACAGGTCCAAAAGGTCGGTTCGGCTGCATAAAATCCACCTGCTAGCTCTTTAATTGGTTTCCTGCTCGGGCCTCTGATGGTTCTGAGGCGGGTTCGCCTCGGAGAGGACCCGACTGACCCGCATCAGTCTGTCACGGTTCGGTCCAATTTACTCTGTGATGGACCACAAACCCCGACCAGAACCAGAGCACACTGGGTATTAACCAGAACCTCTGCAGGAGAACCAGAACCAGAACCAGAACCAGAGGCTGGATGTGAACTCAGAGAGGAGGATGATGATGATGATGATGATGATGATGATGGGTCAGTTATCAGGAGGATGAAGAACAAACACAGTGACCCAGTTTCACTGGTAGAACCCTGGAGTTCTAGTAACTATAGTACTGTACTATAGTTACTATAGTACTATAGTACAGTACTATAGTTACTATAGTATATTATACTTACTGTGCTGTACTACAGTAGTTTTGTGGAGTATTATAGGAATAGTATTACAGTATTAGTACTACAGTACTCCAGTATTGTAGTATTCTGGTACTTTGCTGTATTTTCTCTTCAGCTCTTCAGGAATCCAGAACTTTGACCCAGTCTGTGACGGATCAGAACCTCCTAGTTCTGCTGCGGTACATGTGAACCGGGCCGAGCCGCTCTGATGTTGGACCGGGTCTCTGGCTGTTTGTTGTTCTGGGCCGTCGGCGCCGGGAAGTCCAGACTCCACCTGGTTCCTCTGAAACAATGGGAGGTTCTGGAGCCCTGCTGGTTCTGATCCGACTGCTGGAAACCGGGACTGATGATCAAAGCACACTCTGTTGATCTGATCTACAGCAGCAGTTTACTGGTTCTGGTTCTGGTTCTGGTTCCGGGAGACCTGAGAGACCAGCAAGTTGATCCAGCAGCAGATCTGGAATCAGTTCAGTGATTCATGAACTAGCAGCAGGTTAAACCGGGTGGTATAGAACTAGATGATGTAGAACCACATGGTGTAGAACTAGATGATGTAGAACCACATGGTGTAGAACTAGATGATGTAGAACCACATGGTGTAGAACTAGATGGTGTAGAACTAGATGGTGTAGAACCACATGGTGTAGAACTAGATTGTGTAGAACCACATGGTGTAGAACTAGATTGTGTAGAACCACATGGTGTAGAACCACATGGTGTAGAACTAGATTGTGTAGAACCACATGGTGTAGAACTAGATGGTGTAGAACCACATGGTGTAGAACTAGATGGTGTAGAACCGGGTGGTGTAGAACTAGATGGTGTAGAACCACATGGCGTAGAACTAGATGGTGTAGAACCACATGGTGTAGAACCACATGGTGTAGAACTAGATGGTGTAGAACCACATGGTGTAGAACTAGATGGTGTAGAACTAGATGGTGTAGAACCACATGGTGTAGAAATAGATTGTGTAGAACCACATGGTGTAGAACCACATGGTGTAGAACTAGATTGTGTAGAACCACATGGTGTAGAACTAGATGGTGTAGAACCACATGGTGTAGAACTAGATGGTGTAGAACCACATGGTGTAGAACCACATGGTGTAGAACTAGATGGTGTAGAACCACATGGTGTAGAACTAGATGGTGTAGAACCACATGGTGTAGAACTAGATGGTGTAGAACCACATGGTGTAGAACCACATGGTGTAGAACTAGATGGTGTAGAACCACATGGTGTAGAACTACATGGTGTAGAACCGGGTGGTGTAGAACTAGATGGTGTAGAACTAGATGGTGTAGAACTACATTTTGTAGAACTGGATGGTGTAGAACTACATTTTGTAGAACTAGATGGTGTAGAACCGGGTGGTGTAGAACTAGATGGTGTAGAACCGGGCGGTGTCTCTATCCTCCTGGTTCTAGTCAGAACTCCAGCAGCAGCGTTCTGGACCGTTGTCAATCAGACCTGTGAAGACGCTGCTGCAGGAATCAAAGCCTGGATGAGGTTCTCTGATCCGAGACTTTAGTCTCTGGTTCTGGAAATGTTCTGCAGCTGGGAGAAGAACCACCGTGGAACCCAAGGGTCAGGTCTGAGGTCAGAGGTCAGCCTGATCTCTAGTCTCCAGCTGGAAGAACTGAAGCTGACTCTAGATCTATAACTAGATCTCTAGCTCTAGATTGTTCCTCTTTAGTAACTTCAGTTTCTGTTCAGAAAGTTTTGTCTCATTTAGTTCAGTGATTAGATGAGGTCAAAGGTCACCTGGTGGCATCGTAATGTAGAGCTGCGTTGTCATGGCAACTGATCATTGTGATAACCTGAGTCCAAGTACTGAACCTTGGGCCTAGCAACAACTCTGTCTGGTTGCCTAGCAACAACCCGTTTCTCCACTCTTGCATATTCCTGAACATGAAGCAACATGAGGGTGAGTGTGAGGTCAGAGCCGGTCGGCCATGTTGGTCAGAGGCTCCTGGTTTATCATTAGGCCTTTATGGCTGCAGATAGCGCCGCTATAAGAAAGTTCAACACGTTCAGTACATGAACTTTGACCCCAGAGCAGTGAGGACGTGACGGTTCTGAGTGATGGACCCACCAGAACCAGAGCCAGCCTCCACCTCTCATGGTTGTCATGGTAACAGACCGTGCTGGATGATAAACTGACCCTGAAGTTATCGCGATAATATTGTTGTTTAGGAAACATTTTAAACTGATATAATACTAATGGCTTGCAGATCAATAAACTTTAAATTGTGACTAACATTTAACTCTGGGACTGGAAGACATTTTAAATGTCCAAAATTAATAATCAAAACAACAAAAAATGAATTATGAAACAAAATGATCCTTCAGAATAACAGCTAGTTGAGACCAAAACAGCAGACTGAAGACGTTTTAATTTGTTATGTGATTAATTGGTTTATTGATTATTGTGCCCATCCACAGGAACACTGTGACCCGGTCCGACCCGGTTTGATCCCTTACTGTAAATCTTCATTCTGTTCATGTTTATGAACCAAATCTGAAATGTTTTTCTGGCTGCAGCCGTCACGCTGCTCTGCTCAATACTGGGTCAGAGTGGAGCATCACACAAACACAGGATCTTTGTTTTTATTCAAAAACTGGTTCTGGTTCTGGTGTGTTCATTATGATTAACAGCGATCCACTGTGGCCCATAGAACCATAAACGGGTCGGGGTTCCGCCCACTGCAGCTGATTGGCTGCCAGAGGATCATGCTGGCCTCTGATTGGCTGAAGCTGTTTATATGTGCTGACTTAAATCTCGCCCCTCTCTCTCTCCTCCAGTGTCTTCAGTGCCTCGGTCGCCCGCCTCTCTCTGCTCCAGGTAAGGCTCAGGAACTTCATCACTCATAATGCTTTGTGGTGCTGTTGGATTGGATTCTGACTAAAACTGGATCGGTTCTGGTTCTGGTTCTGTCCCAGGAAGCTCGGTTTTGTGACTCATTTGGGATCCAGTTCTCCAGCAGTCATTCTGGAAATTAGCTTGTATTTTCCAGTTCCAGTTGGTTCTGGACGGTTCTGGATGGTTCTGTTTTCTCCTCATATTACTGCCTGGAATGACATTAGTTTTAGATTCAGATGGACCAACAGAACCGGATTTTTCCTGGGTTCTGGTCCGTGTCTCTGTTCCTGCCAGTTCTGTTCAGAAGCTCACTGGTTCTGACCCGTCTGGTCAGCTGGTTGTTGTCAAATCCAGAAGGATTCTCCAGAACCGGGCTTAGTCAGAATGTTGGGCTTTTTCTGCTGAAGGCCGAGAGGTCTGTCTATAGAGAAGATCTTTGAAGCAGATTGGGAATAAAGCAGTTCTGGTTCTGGTTCTGGTTCTGGTCCAGGCAGCAGAACCTGCAGCTCTGTGGAGGTAAAACTCAGACAGGAAGCAGGCAGTGAGCGTTGCCGCCGGCAACCACTGACCTTCCTGCTAACGCTAACATCGTTAGCACTAATCGATGGGCTCTGATTGGTCGGTTCTGCCTGCTGTGGCCTCGGGGCCCGACGACCAATCAGATTACAGAAGGACGTCTGGCCCTGACGTCAGGCCGTTGCCATGGTTACGCCTGCGGGCTGCGATGTCGTCAGCGGCCGGTGTGAGCCAGTCTGGACGAGCGAGCGTCTGTGCGGCAGGAGAGAGAGAGAGCTGCACAGGTGAGTTCACCTGCAGTCAGGTGCTGCTGGTCCTGTCGCCTTGACGACCGGCCGCCACACCAAACCGGGCCGGTCCGGTCTGGTCCATGAGAACCGGCCGCAGTACCACGCTCTGGTCGTGGGGGGCGCTGCAGTGAACTGATGATGTCTGTTTCCTAGCAACCATGGCTCACATGGATCACATGAACCACAGCGCCATGGCAACAGACCACGTCCATCCCAGCATCAGCACCACCACCGTACACGACCACAGCGGGGGCGACGGCGGCCACGCCGGCCACAGCATGGTGAGTCAGGTCACTGCTGGGGTCACCACTGGGGTCACCGCTGGGGTCACATGTATTCTTCTGGTTGCCTAGGCGATGACCTTCTACTTCGGCTACCAGAACGTGGAGCTGCTGTTCGCCCAGCTGGTCATCAACTCACCTGGAGGCAGGTATCCTTTCCACCCAACACCACTTCCTGTCTGTCCCGCCACTAACCCCGCCCCCTCCTGTCGTCCAATCAGAGATGTTCGGGGCCTGCGTCGGAGTGTTCCTATTGGCCGTTCTCTACGAGGGCCTGAAGATCGGCAGGGAGATCCTGCTGCGCCGCAGCCAGGTGAACGTCCGCTACAACTCCATGCCTCTACCTGGAGCCGACGGCACCATGCTGATGGAGACGCACAAGACGGTGGGGTGAGAGAGACACACAGAGAGAGAGAGACACAGAGAGAGAGACACAGAGAGAGAGAGACACAGAGAGAGAGACACAGAGAGAGAGAGAGAGACACAGAGAGAGAGACACACACAGAGAGAGAGAGAGACACAGAGAGAGAGACACACACAGAGAGAGAGAGAGACACAGAGAGAGAGACACACACAGAGAGAGAGACACACAGAGAGAGATACAGAGAGAGTTTGAGTTTAAAATTGTCTTCATTTCACACTCCTGGTGTCAGACCACAAAAACAAACATTAATGCAAAATCAGAAAGAAAAACTCAAGTTGCCTCATCCAACGAACAGAAAACATCATTGATTCTCCACTTGCTCACAAAGACGTCAATATTCTTGATCAACTTAAAAAAGTCAAACTCCAGACGAATTTACCAGCCTCTGAAACAAAACAACCATCTGTTTATCACCGTTCCTTTTGTTTCTCCTCCATAACCATATTGCCAGTTTTACAGTCCCAGAAATCAGATTTAAAATAATGTGAATAGACTTCTTTCTTGCACAATAACATGGAGCATAAATAAAATACAGTTAGAAAACTCTTCACCAAGCAAATGACCTATAGGGTAAAAAAAGAGGATTCCATCTTGAACATTCAATAAATAAATGAGACAATGTTTCATCCTGAGAACAATAACAACAGGATGAAGGTGTGCCAGATACCTGTCTGTAGCCATGGCCCCACATAACCCCACGCACAATCCTCCACTGGAGGTCGCCCACAAGTTTCTCACTGGGGGGTTTGTACTGGGACCACCAACAGCCTCTCAGGTAGAGCTGGAGTCAATACCCTCCCTTCTGCCAGAGAGCGTCAATTCAGCACCTTCACACAGACATTATACAAAATGTTCTTCCCCTTCAAAACAACCTAAAGGTGAATCTTGGAGCGACAGCAACAATTCTGGCTCATCCTGCCACTGATCCACTGCAGGAGAGACAATCAGGAAGGAAACATCCTCATACTCATCATCCCATTGGTCAGACTGAGGACTGTTAACAGCAAACGCGCTGATGGAGTCTGGCAGAGAGACACAACTTTCCTCTTTCAGCCTTAACTCAAGTCTGTGGGATGGTATGTGTAGCGTCTCCATTAGACTGGCCACAGACGGCTTCATCAGACCATCCAGCTTCACACAGCCTGCTTCCCTCATCCTGGATCTTGATGAGATGAGAGGAGCTGTGACAAGAAGAAACCGTTTTCAACCAGAGGCTCTTCAAAAACCCACATTCCAGGTGTTGAATCAGTCTCTCTCTCAGAGGGGAGCATTTAGCACAGATTGGTAGAAAGGGGCAAGACCAGTCAGATCCAAAGAACCTTGTCTCAGCAACAACAGATGTTTATCGCATCCCATTCGTCCTGCTTTCCTTAGCGCCGTACGCAACCATGGCAGTCCAACACCATATAACAGTTTCTGCAGTGTTTGAAGCCTGAAAGCTGTGATCCGTGGCACCATGTCCAGAAGTCCTTGTCCTCCCTCCCAGGAATGTTAAACCCCGATCAACCCAATGAATATTACCTGGTAAAACTGGGAGGTCATCATCTTTTAAACTGGCACAACATTTCCCCAGTTTACTTTAGCTGAAGAAGCTTTTTCATAAAGCTCCAAACAATGTTGAAGACCCATAACTGGTTTTTAATAAAAATATTTATATCATTAGCATAAGCAGAGACTATTAAACCTGGATTATTAAGTGGAAAACAAGGCCAGTAAGGGTGGAGCGTAGTTTGTGCAAAAGGTTCAACTGCAATAGAGAACAACTGTCCAGATGTGGGACAGCTTGTCCAACGTCTCTGAACCTGGACAGGACAAGTTCATCAATCATCAACACTGTCAAAGGCTTTTTCCTGATCTAAAGAAATAATACCAACATCAATTTCATATCATTTCAAAATGTCAGTCAATTCTCTTAAAAGAAAAAGATTATCCTTGATAGATCTTTCAGGTACACAATATGATTGATCTCTATGAAATTCAAGAATGTTGTTGTTGGAAAACACTTTAGAAAACAATTTGTGATCCACACAAAGGCCTCCAGCTCAAGTCTCCTGTTTCTGGAAGTAGGGAAACAACAGCTTGTCTACAGGATGATGGTGAGATTCCCGTTAATGTCCTGAAGCCCCTCCCACCAGTCCTCTCCCAACAGCCTCCAAAAATGTTTGTAAAGATCTGCAGGTAAACCATCTGAACCTGGACTCTGGCCAGAAACCAGCGGTCAGTCGGTTCTTCCACTGAAACTCCAGCATCCAGAATTTGCCGACCTTCAGCGGTTAAACGCTGAGGAAGACCAAAGAGCTCCTGTTGCAGGTCTTAAAGAGGTGACTGGAAAAGGCCATGCTCCTCCCTGATGCCGGGATCAGCAGCCAGCGCTCCGTCTGGACGTCGGAGCCAAATCATCTGCTTTGGCCGGCCGACACCCTAACCCTCTCCCAATGAAGAAAGAAAGACGTTCCAGATCCTTAACTGACCCACTAAAGCCCCTTTAGCCCTTTCATGTAAAAAACAACTTTACTGATCTTTCTTTAGTTTAAGCTGATCATTATTAACGTCTGTTAATTAATAAATTATTTTCTAACTCTTTAATCTCATTTCTCTCTAAATTCTGAACCACATTTTTAATTTTAGCTGTAGAATAACTTGTATATTGTTGACAAAAACTCTTATCTGAGCCTTTCCAACCTCCCACCGGTCACTTCAAGACTCTGATTATTTGGTTTCCAGTTGCCAAAAGCTACTAAAGCTTTGGCAAAAGAAAATGTCTTTAAGTAGTTTCATATTAAAATGCAAATACAATCTGCATCTAGTATTGCTTGAAAAAGGAAAATCCAAGTAAACTAGTGATGATCAGAAATGAAACGGTTGGATAATGTATTTCTAGAATGATTGGAGATATAAAGTGTGTCCAGCCTGGTTTCCTGTTGGATCCTCAGCATCCACCAAGCCCAGCTCCGCTTCGCCAAGTCAGTTCAGAAGGTGATGGAGGACGAGGTTCTGCTCCGGTTCTGTTAGAAAGCTAGTAGTGCAGCACAACACCTGCTCTCAATGGACAGCTGCCTCCTGAGCAGCCATGGTGGCCATTAGCCCCTCCCCCTTCACGTGGCTGAGATCAATGATCGCCATGGCAACGCCTGCTGTTCCAGCCAGCAGGGCGTGTGGCCATGTGGCCACCAGAGGGCAGCACTGAGACGGTTTAGATGCAATAACGCAGAAATAAAATGTACAGGATAATGTCATTCAGTTAGACCTTTAAAGAGCCCACCAATGTGTTAGGAGGCGGAGCTTCTTCCAGAGTAATATGAGGTCAGCATGAAGCTCCACCCCCTGCTGCAGCAGCTCCCTGTTCTGTCCTGCTCCTAGCTAACCGCTCTCCTCCCCCCCAGGCAGCGGATGCTAAGCCACGCCCACTTCCTGCAGACGGTGCTGCACATCGTCCAGGTGGTGGTGAGCTACGTCCTGATGCTCGTCTTCATGACCTACAACGCCTACCTGTGCATCGCCGTGGCGGCCGGCGCCGGCATGGGCTACTTCCTGTTCAGCTGGCAGAAGGCGGTGGTGGTGGACATCACAGAGCACTGCCACTAGCTAGCTTCACCGTTACCGCGGTAACACCATGGTGACATCCCATCATACTGTAGGTTAGAGATTAAGTCTTCTTAGCCAATCAGAGCGCAAATTACCTGAGGATCACCTGATGTTTGTTTTAGTGCCATGGCAACCATAGCTAGCAGGTGATTAGCAGAGCCACCAACCAATCACCAGACAGATAGATTAGCTCCACCCAGTCACATTTATTCTCTTTTTACTTCCTGTTTACATTTTTCAGATAAATATCAAGTAAATTTTTACAGTGAATCTTCTTTTAAAGATAATCTTTTGATGATTTTTCTGGCGACGCCATCGGCCTTAAAGCCGCCGCCCACTGCCTTACCTGACGGCCTCCATGCTGCCTGTCGCCATGGAGACGGACAGGCCTCAGTGTTGTAGTTTTAGCCAAGTAAGGATCAATTATTGAGCTGCTGTTTTTATTACTGAGGTGGGCGGAGCTAAATGTGGACCAATGAGATTGCAGGGATGTTAGTGAGGCCTCAGTCCTGCTCAGGGAGCCTCTGATTGGCTGCTTTACCTGAAGGAGGGGGGCAGGGGGGCAAAGATGGAGGGAAAGCACATTAAAACACTAAATGTGAGGTCAAAGGTCATGTTCACCTCTGTGTTTGATGTTATTGATTAGTTTTCATCGATCAAAGTTTACTGATCAGAAGTTGACCTGTTTGGCCTCAACAGCGCCCCCTACGCCAGTTGATGAAGTGCAGAGGTTAAAGGTCGTCTGTGTGATGTTCAATGTTGTGAAGGAAACTTTTACTGTTTGAATTTAAACGTCTGCGAAGCTGGAACCAATAAACTCAATAAAGAAACAGAGTCCGTCTGTTCAGAACCGCATCGGGTCGGAACCGGCAGAATGGGTCAGAACGGATCAGAACAGGTCGGAACTTTTATAGAGTCGGGATTTCTACCAGAGCCGCCATCTTGTTTTCCTGCTTGTTTAAGGCTCAACAGCCTGATAAAGAAGGCTGTTTTTGTTCTGGTTCTGTTCTGGTTCTGTTCTGGTTGTGACGGAGATGATAATGCAAAGAGGGATTCTTCATAGAGTCAAGAAAATTATGGCCGACCCTGACCGTCCTCTTCATCAGAGCGTCTTCAGTCAGAGGCTTCTTCAGGGTCACTGCAGCACAGACTGCTACAGGAGATCCAACAACTGAAGAATCTAAATGAATGAGTTACAACATTCAATTTCCCTTTGGGATTAATAAAGTATTCTTTATTTATTTAAACTTAAATTCAGGTCGACTCCCAGGAGAGACGGTTGGAAGAAGATCAAGTTCTGGAAAATATTTTCTTTTTTATTCATTTTAGTGAGAAAAAGATGATCAGAAAACGGGTTTTTGTAAGTCGCATTTCACGCAGGCAGATTTTGGTTCAAACCGCAAGTCCTCAGCGAGACCCGACCCGCTCAGCAGAGGAGAACAGGACCGGATCCAGAACCGGTTGGACGGTTTGAACTGTTCTGAATCGGTATCGGCTCTGAGGGAAATGATCTGGGTCAGCAGGAGGTCGGAGCGGTTCCTCTGAACCGTTCTAGTTCTTTTCTCTGTTGCTTAAAAATCAGGTTGGGTTTAAAAGAGAAAGTTCAGACAGAACCAACAGAACCACGATGATCTGGTCCAACATTCAATCTGTTGGGTTTTATGTCAGCTAAATGAGGTTCTGGTTCTTCTGACTCGGACGGGATCAATATTAATGCTGAAAGCCAGGAAGCATTTTCCTTCCAGTTCTGCTCTGCTGTGTTCTGGTACTTCATGGAAGGTCCAGTTAACCAGATTGGAGCTTCTGGCTGGACCATCGGAACCAGCTGTGGACCTTCATGTCAGCCTGAGGAGAATCTGGGTATAAACATGATAATTATCAGATATTAATTATAAGCATCCAGATCTACTGAAGGCAGTATGTGATGTAGCATCGATGTGCGCATGCGCATTACCACAAGGTAGGACGGATTGATGGGTAGCACAGATAGTCAGAATACCTCGCTCGGTTCCTCGGGTTAAATCCCTCTGCCGGACAGCAGGGGGCAGCACCGAGCCCTCGGTCCTCCAGCTGCCGGAAGTGCAACGGTACCGAGTGTTTCCGGTGGTAGGAGTGTTTTGCAGCGGGTCAGCTCGGTTCGGTCCATCAGGTCGTTCAGGTTCTCCTTCGGTTCGAGTCCAGCCTCCCCCCCGGCTCTCGGTCCCGGTCCATGCCCGCCTCTGCGCTCTGATCCGCGGTTCTCTCTCGGTCCTTGTTCCTCATGGCCTCCAGAAGGCCGGACAGCTTCGACGGGTACGGGTTCCGGAGCGACCAGTACGGAGCCGGATACCCGGCCCGGAGCTCCGGGCCCGCCAGCGGGGTCTCCGGGGAGCTGCAGCAGCACCAGTGGGTCACCAGCCCGCCGGACATCCCGGGCAGCCGGAACCTCCACCCCGGGGAGCGGACGCCGCTGTACGAGGAGGCCGAGCCGGGGTCCCGCTGGGAGGCTCCGCATGGCGCGGGCGTTCCTCCAGGTAGGTCGGTGTTCTGGCTGGAGGGTCCGTGAACGCATCATGGCATGAACGTAGTGAGCTACGGTAAACCAGAGGTCAGGTTGCCATGGTAACCGCGCTTCAGCTGGACCGAAGGTTCCGATAGGCTCTGCTTATAAACGGTGAGAGCTGTGATGTCATCGCGATGATGTCATTTCGGGTCTCCTCTGTGTGTTTCAGAGCAGCTGAACCGGTTCGCTGGGTTCGGGATCGGACTGGTCAGGTCAGAGTTCATCTTCTTCCATTGGTCGCTGTTTTTAGTCCAGAGTGAGAGTCCTGTCCATAGACCAGCTGCGGTGGCCCACAGGTTCTGGTTCTGATGGTTCCGTAGGTCCATCAGAACATTCAGTCTTTATTTAACCGGACCCCTCAGATCTGGTTCTGGAGCAGAACCAGAACCAGATCTGAGGAGCCGACAGCTGGACCCACTGACCCGGTGTCTCTGTGTCTGTCGGCAGTCTGTTCACGGAGAACGTCTTGGCCCATCCCTGCATCGTGTTCCGGCGCCAGTGCCAGGTATGACCAGCAGCACCTCAGGTCACATGGTGTCTGTGCTTAGCTCTGATTGGCTGTCTGTCTCAGGTCAACTACCACGGCCGCTGCTACCACCTGAGCCCGTTCAGCGCTGTCGGCGTCATGTACGCCATCACCAAGGCCCAGGTGAGCTGATCTGCTTCCTGATTGGTGGCTGAGGGACCATGTGACCAATCAGAGGCCTGCTCTGTCTGCAGGGGCCGAAGGCTCTGTGGAAGGGCATGGGCAGCACCTTCATCGTCCACGGCATCGCCCTGGGCGCCGAGGGCGTCATCAGCGAGTTCACGCCGTTACCACGGTAACCACCCAGCCCAAGCGCTGCTCAGGTTCTTCTGAGGTTCTGGTTCTGATTCTGCTGCTCTGTTCCTGCAGGGAGCTTCCTCACAGCTGGAGCTGGAAGCAACTGGCCGGACATCTGCTGCTGAAAGGGTCGGTACTGCCGGGTCGGGCCGGGTCGGGAGGTTCTGCCGGGCCAGACTGGAGTACCAAACTGGTTCCAGTCATTAACTCTGAACACTGAACTCCAGCAGCCAATGAAATCGCTTGCAGCACCTGATTGGTCGTCTCTGTCAGAGGGAAACTGATCTCCACTGAAACTCGAGACAAAGTCCTGTAGCAGTCTGTGTTACAGCCAATTAGACGGAGCCTCTGACTGAAGACGCAGAAGCTCGTCTTTCACTGTCAGCGTTCCGTTTCGATCTGGTACCGGTTCTGACCCGGCCCGCTCCCCGGGTCCAGCCTGCTTCAGAACTCTTTGGTAGAGAAAGTTTTCACCTGTTTCACTGAGCTAGCCTGTCTGTGTCCTGCAGGCTAACCGCTGTGGTGGCGCTACCGTTCTACTGCGCTAGCCTCATCGAGACCGTCCAGGTGAGTCCTTACCTGACCCCAACCGTCACCCAGGAGACCAACGCTTCACTTCCTGTAGCAGCGGGTGGCTAAGATGTAACGGGTTGTTCAGGTCCTCTGACCTCTGACCCCATCCTGACCTCTGTCCCCAGAGTGAGATCGTCCGGGACGAGTCGTCGTCCGGCCTGCTGGACTGCGTCCGTGAGGGTCTGACGCGGCTGCTGGGTGTCGGCGCCCCTCACAGCCGCCGCCTGCTTCCTCTCAGCTACCTGCTGCTTCCTGTGGCCGCCCACGCCATCCTGCGCTACGCGGTGGCGGCCTCCGTCCAGCGGGCGGTGCTGTGGCTGCACCAGCGCGGCGGGAAGCGGCGCCCGGTCCCGTCCGACCCGCTGGACGCCTACTTCCCGGAGCTGGCGGCGGCGTGGGCGGGATCTCTGGCGGCGGACGTGCTGCTGTTCCCCCTGGAGACGGCGTTGCACCGCCTCGGCCTGCAGGGGACGCGCACCATCATCGACGCCACGGACGGGGCAGAGGTGGCGGGGAGCGGCGGCAGCCCGCTGGTGCTGCCGGTCAACACGCAGTATGACGGCCTGGCGGACTGCCTGCACGCCATCCGGAGGAAGGAAGGCGCCGCCGGCTTCTACCGCGGCTTCGGCGCACTGCTGGCGCAGTACTCACTGCACGGCGCGCTGCTGGCCGCCGCCAGGACGCTGCTCAGGATCGTGCTGCTGGACGCCAAGGCCTGCTGAGGCGTCGCCATGGAGACGCCATGACCACAGGACTTTGGCTGGCTGGTAATTGGCTGATAATCTGAACGCTGGAGGTTGATCGTGTTACTGATTACATCATTTCCACATCCTCTCCTCTGATCACCATGGAAACCATTTGTTGACTTAGATTCTGTCTTCCTATTGGCTGCTGGAAAACAAACCGGATGTAAACAAGCGATCCGCCCAGCAGATTCTGTGTATAAAAGTGTAAAAAATTAAACGTTGTCTGTGAAAATGTAATTCAAATTAAATTATTTGTGATTCGTTGATAAATAGATACAGAATTTTCCTCCTGAACAATTTAAAATAAATAAATTGTCGTCAGGTGTTAATCTGTGAAACAAACTCTTCTTCTTCTTCCATACATTTACAGTAAAGCATTCTGGGTAATTACCCAGTCAGATTGCTTATTAAACTGGGTATGACTTAATGGGGGAGGAGCCGTCAGGAGACTGATCAACCAATCAGGAGACCCCAGATAGTCTATTCTACCCAGAGACAAGCGACCAATCAGCAGCTGGATGAACCTCCAGGTGTTTCCTTCATTTTGTTGTCAGGAGCCCAGAGAGCCGCCGCGGGGTGGCGGTTCAGGGTCAGACATGGCAGGGATGGCTTTATGCTACCTGAGGGTCAGAGGTCAGGCCTGGGTCATCAGGGAACTAAAGGTATCTTTCATACAGGATTCGTACTGGTCATGGAAAACCTGGAAAGTCATGGAATTTGCAAATAAGGGCCAAAAAAATGCATTTTTTTTCTGTGGTTCTGGTCTCGGACAATGAGGACCCGGGATTTTATTTCAAGACCAGAACCGAACTGCAGCACTAAACGTACCGATTCCAATCCGAGCCATGACGTCATTAATAATTACGTGTTTCCGCTGCCAGCCATCGCCCCCCTTTAACTCGCACGCGGCGCTCTGAGACATGCGCAGTTTGTGTCGGAGCGGAGAAGATGTCCGACTAATCGCCGCCAATAATCGATAAGCATCATTGATTTCTCACGATGGCGGACAACGAACAGGAACGAGAAAGGAGAGCGCGACAGAGAGGTGATAGCAGGCTAGCAGGCTAGCAGGGTTTTAAAAACAGAACCAGAATTATTCAGCCTTGCTGGCAGCGGCTCTACGGTCCACCAGAACCTGGATCTGGGTCTGGGTCTGATCTGGTGCCTGAGGTGTTACAGGAAGGACGAACTTCTTCACTAGTCACAACGGATGACCACGGATAACCGCACAGTGCTGACCCTGCGCTTCGGGTAAAAACCGATGGGTTGGTGTGGGCTTACTGGGCTTACTGGGCTTACTGGGCTGAACTAGAAGCAGGGAGCTGTCAAAATATGGTTGTTAATTTTAAAGCATCAGAACATTTTTACAGAAAATCAGATTGACTCTTCTCCAGATCTTTGAAAGCAGCTCCAGGTGGTGAGACATCCAAACAGGCCGAGTTCTCCTCCATCCACCGCGGCTGTTAACGACGCTTTAGGCCGGGCTTCCTGACTGGAAACTCACAGCATTCAGAAGCTACGTGGAGGCGCATCCGGACCGTCAGGGCCGTCAGGGCCGTCCGGGCCGTCAGGGCCGTCCAGGGCCGTCCGGGCCGTGTTGGGCTGTCAGGGCCGTCCGGGCCGTGCCAGGCCATCCGGGCCGTGTTGGGCCGTCCACGGCGTCAGGCGCGGCACATTTCGAACCGTTTGGAGCATTTGTATCTCCACATAGACGTTGAATGTAAAGCAGACGCGCAGCATTAGCCTCCAGCTAGCAGCGGCGGGAGGAAATGTCCTACTGCTACAGGGAAGGTCATGTTTGGCTGTCAGAGGGGAAACAATGACCCTGACTGTCTGAGCTTGGTGGAAATAAAGCTGATAAATACAAAGAAAGATTCAGTTGATAAAAATTGAAAGAGAATTGAGAGTTAAAAAGATATGAAGAATAAATAAACACAGTACATAGAATATGAATAGAGAACATTGTCCAGGTTTCTTCCTTAGGAATGTTCTGTTCAATAAACATATTCTAGATGTTCAAGTAGTTTAATAACTACTAAATGTATTTAATCTGTTTTACATTGATTACAGTAAATCGATCTGCAGTTCACTGATTGCAGTTTTCTGGTTGATCACCGATCTTTAAAACCCTGACCTGCTGACCTTTGTTTACTGTGACCAAAGTCTGCAATATAGTGATGCAACATTCAGGAACTTTCCGATTCTTCTGAACGGCTCTTTAAAATGAGTCCTGGTACAGAACCGGTTCTCAGCTCTTAGTTTTTGTAATGCTCTGTGCACGCTACAGAATCTATTATTATTCTACTTTATTAACAATATATATTTATTTAACCATGGAATAAACCTAAAGTTGAAGACCAGTGGTCTGTTAGCTCTACATATGTACAGTCTTGTGTTTGTGTGGTGACCGGCAGGTGGACGGGGCAGGACTCCTCTGGGCCTGTTGTTAAAATGCTTGGAGTGTTTTTCTTTTACAGTTTTGTATTTGTTATGTATTATTGAAATTACTCATGTGTTTGCTTTCTTTTGTTTTGATTTACTAATTTGCTTTGTTTTGCATTGCATGTTTTGTTTTTATTTTTTGGAATAATTGAAATTGTCCTCCCCTCACATGTTCCCTTTTCTTCCCAGAACCGAGTATTGGACCTGAAGCCATGTTTTTAAGAAAATTGTTGATAAAATATTGTGTACTGTTCAGTCTGTGTTCCGGTGCACCTTGTACATAACTTTTAAAAAGATCTCCCCCTGCTGGTCACTTTTGCATTACGGCTAATATGTTTTTGTTATGACATCATCATATGATTCCTAAGTTAATTGACACTTTTCAATTCATGTCTCTCTTTGTGTCATTTATATTTCCTCCCTCTGCTTCACTTCTACATGTTCGCTGTAGTTCAGCTTGGTGAGGTTCGGTCTGTCAGTCATACACTTTTCTTTATGAACCTGTAATACTTGGGTCACGGAACCCTGCTCATATGATCTGCTGCCGCCCCCTGGTGGCTGGGAGAGACCTGAACTGCTGCTTCTCTAGAGAGAAAATAAAGTTAAAATAAGAGCAAATGTTGGAGCTCTTTATTCTTTAGTTCTTTATCCATTAGAATTTTGTTAGTTAATTCTTAAATTTATATTTTTTGTATTATTTGCAGAGTTTATTTGCAGTTTAATAATTGTTGATTCTATTTATCTTTTGTTTAATTATTTTTCTGATTTATTTTCTCTAAGTAAGACAGGAAGTAATGTGGGTCAGTCCACTTTCTAGAAGTGCAGGAGCCTGGTAAAGGACCAGCAGGCCTGTGGTTTTTACCAGAGCAAGAGAGGCAGCATGAGGACAAAGGAAAGTTTGAACTCTGTAATTGTTTGCTGAAATAGGAAAATAAATCATCCAGAACAATCAACAAGTTTGGACATTGAACCTTCTTTTGCCTGCGTACAGAAACTGGACCCCAGAGCCTCAGTAGTGGCTGGTGGAACTTTTATTGGAAGTTTGGTTTGGCAAACAATCACCACTACAAGCAAATTAAAAAAACTGGAAAGTAGTAGGAGAAAGTGGTCGGTTTGTCCTCCAGCAGGCCAGAGGCGGGGAATAACTACTTGCATTTACTCACTTACATTCACTTGAGCAACTTTTATTTTGGTACTTCTACCAACATATGTTTTACTTTTACTTGAGAAATATTACTCTGAAATACCGCTGCTTTTAAAAATTAAAGCTCAAAACAAAATGAAACTGTAGAAATGAGACCTGTGGAGGATAACAGTGTCGCTGCTCTTACTGGAGGAAAACTGGATCAAAGAAAAAGTTTCAATGGGTCCCAGTCAGAGTGAGACCTCCTGTCTCTACACCAGCTTTGAGGCTAACAGCTGTTTAGCTAGTTATTCATAGCAGTAACGCTGCCTCTCATTGTTTATAGTCATAATTAACTGATTTTATTCATCACTGTTACGCAATTTTTTATCATCACAGGGACGGAAACGTGTCCCACCGAAGGTTTTCCCCCTCAGGGCGGAACCAATGTTATGTCCTGCTGTGTTTCCAGTCGGACAGAATTCCTCGGCGCTCCTCCATGTGTGAGCTGGGCTCGCGCTCCGCTCTCGGTTCTTCTCGGTTCTGTTTGTTTGTTTATTGTTTATTAGTGGGACTGAGAACATGCCGCGCACCGGAAGCGCCCTGTTCTCCGGGTTCCGGGTTCTAGGTCTCTACTCCAACCACGTGCCGCACGCGCTCCGGTACCACCAGAAACACCGGGAATTCTACGTGGTGACGTCAGTGGGCAAAAGCTTCCACACGTTTAACGTAAGAAAAAAGTGATGGATGCTGATTATTGGAGTTTAGTCTGATGGTGATCCGTAACTATTAGCAACCAATCAGAGGAGAGCGGTGACGTCACCGTGGGAGGATAGATGGGGGTTGAACGGTTGGATGATGGCTGGATGGATGGATGGACGGCTGGCTGAGTTGTGGATGATTGGGTGCTGGTTGGATGTTCGTCAGATGGCTAGCGATGATGTCACAGCTCACCCATCTACCTGATTGGTTGAGTTATGGTTGGATGCTGGTTGGATGTTGGTGGTTGGTTGGATGCTGGTCAGATGGATAGTGATGATGTCACAGCTCACCTGTCCTGGTTTCCTGCAGGTGAGCCGCCTGGGGATCGTTTCTGTCAGTGAGTATTGGAACTTTACGCTGATGATGCGGCAGATCGATTCCCTCTGATTGGCCGTGGTGTAACACTGTGGTCGCCTAGGTAACAGCCTGCCCGATGACATCACGTGCCTGGCGGCAGATCGGATGCTGGTGTTCGCCGCCAGCGGAACGACTGTCTGTGCCTTCGCCAGGAATAAAGAGGCAGGAGAACTTCCTGTTCGCCGCCGCCCGCTGCGTTCGCTTTCTGGCTCTTCATAAAGTTATTTTTGAATCTCCGCCCAGGTGGTGATGCGTTACCATGGACACAAACAGGAAGTGCGGCTGCTGCTGCCGCTGGGCAACCATCTGGTCTCCGCCGACAGCGGTGGTGATGTCATAGTGTGGGACGTTCAGGGAGGAGGTGAGCAGAGGGGGCGGGGCTTCAGGCCTCACCTGAGCTAGTTTCCATCATGGCTTCCATCTTGGTCTGCTTTGTAACCCTCAGACATCTACCTGCGGCTGAACTTTGACCCCGGGACCTTCGACGTGTCAGCCATGATGCACCCGAGCACGTACCTGAACAAGGTGCTGCTGGGCAGCCGCCAGGGGGCGCTGCAGCTGTGGAACATCAGGACCAGGTGGGGGCACCGCCGCCACTGTTCTGCTGCTGCCATATACTGTGTTGCCATGGCGATGCTCACCGGCCTCCTTTTCCTCCTCAGTAAGCTGCTGTTCACGTTTCCCGGCTGGTCGGCGGCGGTCACCGTCCTGCAGCAGGTCAGAGGTCGGCTGCTTGATCCTGATTGGTCGGTGGTCTGTGGGGGCGGGGCTTGGTTTTGGTTCTACTGAATGTAATCTGTTACTGTTTCACAGTGGCTAACACGAAGCTTAGCGCTGGTCTCGTTTCTAGCTAATAAAGTTTTCTAGAGAGGTAACACTGGCAACCATCTGCTTCCTCCCCAGAGTCCAGCAGTGGATGTGGTGGGTGTCGGCACGGCAACCGGACGCATCATCATCCACAACATCCGCCTGGATGAGACGCTGATGAGCTTCACGCAGGACTGGGGACCAATCAGCACGCTGGCTTTCAGGACAGGTAGGCTCACCTGAGCAGGTCCAGTAGCTGGTCCGTTAGCATCTGTTAGCGGGTCTGTTTGCTAACAGACACGGACCTGCTAACGCTAGCATCTGTTAGCTGGTCGGTTAGCAAGTCCGTTAGCCTCCATTAGGAGAAACATTTAGTGTCTGTTAGCGGGTCGGTTAGCGTCTGTTAGCATCCGTTAGAGGGTCTTTTAGCATTAGTGGGTCTGCTAGCACGTCCATTAGCACCTGCTAGCGGGTCTGTTAGCATTATTGGTTCCAGGTGTTCTGCTCTCCCCCAGACGGGCCTCCCATCATGGCGTCCGGCAGTCCACAGGGACACATTGCATTGTGGGACTTGGCGCGTCAGCAGCTGGTCGCCCAGCAGAGACACGCCCACCGAACCGCTGTTGCCGCGGCGACTTTCCTTCATGGAGAGCCGCTGCTGGTCACCAATGGAGCCGACAACGCTATAAAGGTAAAGCGACCTGAAACGACCAGTCGCTCTGTTTTGGATACTGTGACCTTTAACCTTTGTCTTCATCAGGTCTGGATATTTGACCAGGAGGGGGGCGGGGCCAGACTGCTCAGGTGCCGGCAGGGCCACAGCGCCCCGCCCACCACCATCCGTCACCATGGCAACAATGGGAAGAACATCTTGAGCGCAGGTAAGAGAACCAGCTGGTTCCCAGTCGGGTTCCCAGTCTCACCAGAGCCTCTGCTGCCCCCTGCAGGTCAGGACGGCTCCCTGCAGTCCTTCTCCACCGTCCATGAGCGTTTCAACAAGAACATGGGTCACGGTCAGTCCAGCGCAAGGAGCCGCTCCTGGTTCTCCTGGTTGCCATGGTTACAGTCCGCTGGTTCTACAGCAAAATACTTTTCTGTTCAGGATCCATCAGCAAGAAGAAAGAGAAGAAGAAGAAAAAAGGGTTGGCCTACGAAGAGCTGCGACTTCCTGCTATCACAGCGCTAGCCACAGGTGGGTTTTACCTAGAAACGAATGGTGGCTAATAGTGGCTAATAGCTTCTAATGGTAGCTAGTGGAAACTAGGGCTGAAACGATTCCTCGAGTGATTCGAGTTCACCCATCCATCTATTGTCTAACACCTTGTCTCTAGTGGGGTCAGGAGGAGCTGCTGCCTCTCCAGCAATGTTCTGGGCGAGAGGCGGGGTCACCTGGACAGGTCGCCAGTCTGTCGCAGGGCAACACAGAGACAGACAGGACACACAACCACACACACACACACACACCTAGGGAGAATTTAGAGAGACCAATTTACCTAACAGTCATGTTTTGGACTGTGGGAGGGAACCGGAGAGAACCCACCATGCACAGAGAGAACATGCAGAAAGACCCAGGGCCGGGAATCGAACCCAGGACCATCTTGCTGCAAGGCAACAGCTCTACCAACTGCGTCACTGTACCTCGATTATTAAAATTCCTCCAGGAAAATTGATCTGCCTCAAAGCCTCGTCATATTATATTTTATTATTTAGCGCACCGTGTTCCGGCCGGGACTTTAATTGAGCCCTCACTTCCTCCTGAGTTGTTGATGAAAGCTAAGTGTTCGCAGCATAACGTCCAATTTTCAAGTTCGGCCCGTGAGGATTTCACTGATTCATGATAATGTCCGGGTTTTTGCCGATTTTCGGGAAACCAATAAGCATCCTTAAAATGACTGGCGCCATGCCTGGAGTACGGCAGCTTTTCTCCTCCGGAGCTGCTGGTTCAGAGCGAACGGCAGGAAGAGCTGCAGGTATTAATACAGGTGAGCTGATAGACTGAACGCTGCAGGCTGCTGTGCTTTAGATGCGTAGCTTTCATCAAAATACCGGAAAATAAATTTCATATCATCCCGGTCGCAACAAGTGGGTGGCGAAGCGCATCGTGGTGTTTCATACCTGGTAGATGTTTCTGAGTGACGAATGCAGGAGTCAAATCCCGTCAATAACATGAACACAAAGCTATAAATGTTTGGGCAAGGTCAGAGTTCATCTAGTAAACTGACTGAAGATGAATACAGAAACCAAAACCTGGAGTATAGACATTTTTTTATAATAGCCTGCCTCTTTATTATTACACTGAATATAGATTTCTGTATAATTTATCTTCGGGTTAACTTAGAAAGTGAGCTATTATTGTTACAAGTTAATTTTCTAGATTAAAGAAAAGTAACTTAGGGAAGCTCAAATGTGAAAAATTGGACTGATATTAATATCTGATAGTAACACTGCTGTTATGTTAGATTTAAAAGATGTTTTATCTTTTTTTATCCAATTACCCAATTAATTGTATCTGGACAAATCACTACTGCAGAATTACAGGCCGATCTCCAACCTCCCATTCATCAGCAAAGTTATTCAATCAATCAATCAATCAAATTTTATTTGTATAGCACATTTCAGCAGCAGGCATTTCAAAGTGCTTTACATCATAACAAACACAGAATCACAATGCAATATAGAATCAATCATTACATCAATAAATTTGTAATTGATTACATTTCAAATACAATCCTAAACAGGTGGGTTTCAGTTGAGATTTTAAAGAAGTCAGTGTTTCAGCTGTTTTACAGTTTTCTGGAAGTTTGTTCCATATTTGTGGTGCATAGATGCTGAAAGCTGCTTCTCCTCGTTTGGTTCTGGTTCTGGGGATGCAGAGCAGAACCAGAACCAGAACCTGAGAGGTCTGGAAGGTTGATACAACAACAGCAGATCTTTAATGTATTGTGGTGCTAAGCCGTTCAGTGATTTATAAACTAACAGGATTTTAAAGTCTATTCTTTGAGCTACAGGGAGCCAGTGGAGGGACTTTAAAACTGGTGTTATGTGCTCTATCTTCCTGGTTTTAGTCAGAACGCCAGCAGCAGCATTCTGGATCAGCTGCAGCTGTTTGATTGATTTGTTGGACAGACCTGTGAAGACAAAGCAAAGTTATTGAAAAAGCTGTGTAAACAATTAACTAGCTTCCTAACGATAACCAACCGCTTTGACTCCTTCCAGTCTGGTTTCCATGGTTACCACAGCACAGAGACTGGCCTAGTCAAAGTGTTCAATGACATCCATATAAATACGGACTGTGGCAGAACCACAGTGCTGGTTCTGTTGGACCTCAGTGTTGACCATGACATATTACTGAATCGACTGGAGAGTTGGGTCGGACTCTCCGGTCCAGTGCTTAACTGGTTTGAATCCTACATAAAGAACAGGGATTTCTTTGTTTCAATTGAAAACTTTTCATCAAAGAGGTCAAAGGTCACATGTGGGGTACCCCAAGGTTCAATCCTAGGACCCCCTTTATTCAATATTTATATGCTCCCACTAGCTCAGGTTATAACAGGAAATAATATTAGCTACCATAACTATGCAGATGACACACAGCTCTACATTATGATGTCACCAGGTGACCTTTGACCCCATCCAATCACTGAACAGATGCTTAGAACAGATAAATGTGTGGATGTGCCAAAACTTTCTCCAGCTGAACAGAAACAAAACTGAAGTTATTATTTTTGGACCTAAAGAGGAACGATCTAGAGTTATAGATCTAGAGTTATAGATCTAGAGTTATAGATCTAGAGCTATAGATCTAGAGCTATAGATCTAGAGTTATAGATCTAGAGTTGTAGATCTAGAGCTATGGATCTAGAGTTATAGATCTAGAGTCAATGCACAGCTTCAGTTATTACAACTGAAAACTAGCGATCAGCCCGAAACCTGGGAGTAGTGATGGACTCTGACCTGAACCTCCAGAGCCACATAAAGACAGTTACAAAGTCGGCCTTCTATCACCTGAAGAACATTTCCAGGATTAAAGGACTAATGTCTCAGCCAGATCTAGAGAAACTCATCCATGCGTTCATCTTCAGTCGTATTGATTATTGCAACAGCGTCTTCACAGGTCTGTCCAACAAATCAATCAAACAGCTGCAGCTGATCCAGAATGCTGCTGCTGGCGTTCTGACTAAAACCAGGAAGATAGAGCACATAACACCAGTTTTAAAGTCCCTCCACTGGCTTCCTGTAGCTCAAAGAATAGACTTTAAAATACTGTTGTTAGTTTATAAATCACTGAACGGCTTAGCACCACAATACATTAAAGATCTGCTGCTGTTGTATCAACCTTCCAGACCTCTCAGGTTCTGGTTCTGGTTCTGCTCTGCATCCCCAGAACCAGAACCAAACGAGGAGAAGCAGCTTTCAGCATCTATGCACCACAAATTTGGAACAAACTTCCAGAAAACTGTAAAACAGCTGAAACACTGACTTCTTTTAAATCTCAACTGAAAACCCACCTGTTTAGAATTGTATTTGAAATGTAATCAATTACAAATTTATTGATGTAACTTGACTTAATGATTGATTCTATGTTGCATTGTGATTCTGTGTTTGTAATGATGTAAAGCACTTTGAAATGCCTTGCTGCTGAAATGTGCTATACAAATAAAATTTGATTGATTGATTGATAAGAATAATCGCTAGATTACTCGATTGCTAAAATATTCGTTTACAACAGCCCTAGTGGCAGCTAATGGTTGCTAATGGCGGTTAACGGTGGCTAATGGTGGCTAATGGCGGTTAACGGTGGCTAATGGTGGCTAATGGCGGTTAACGGTGGCTAATGGCGGTTAACGGTGGCTAATGGTGGTTAACGGCGGTTAATGGTGGCTAATAGCATACGCTAATGGCGGCTGGCTGTCGGGCTGCAGCAGCACAGAAATAGTCGCCAGATTTTTCACTAGTTGCTGTTTCGATAAAAAAACAAAATGTCGACGATGTGGATGAATGGAAACGTGGCTTCCATCCTCCTGATAACTCCGCCCCCTTCATCATCAACTCTGGCGGTCCTTTTGGCTCCGCCCTGTTTTTTTTTTTATTTTAGAAGGGGGTTAGTTACCATAGTTACACTTATCCTCCCTCTCTCTCGCTCGCCCCCCTCCCTCCAGCCGTCGCTCGCCAGTCGGACTGGGACGGCGTCGTGGCGCTCCACCGCGGCCGCCTCGCCGCCTCCACCTGGAACTACCACAGGTGCACCATGGGAGCTCACCACCTGAAGCCTCCTGGTGTTAGGAAGAATGCTGTTGCCACGGTAACGATGTGACATTGATACCCACTACGTTGTGTTTATGCCCCGCCCCTGTTGGTTTACAAAATGACTTCCTGTCTTTCCAGGCTGTTGACATCACTTCCTGTGGGAACTTCGCTGTGATTGGCTCGTCCTGTGGACGTGTGGACGTCTACAACCTGCAGTCCGGTCTCCACCGTGGTTGCTATGGTGACGGGGAGAAAGGTGAGCCTGATTCGTCTGATTGGTCGGCCAAATGTCCGTCCCTTTAACCCCGCCCCCTGTCCTGCAGCGCACAGCGGCGTGGTGCGAGGCGTCGCCACGGATACGCTGAACCAGCTGACTGTCAGCTGCGGCTCTGATTGGCTGCTGAAGTTCTGGCGCTTTAAGACGAGAAAACAGGAAGTGGTTCTGAAGCTGAGCGCCGCGCCGGCGAGCCTGAGGCTTCACAGAGACAGGTGAGACAGGAACTGAGCATGCTCAGTGCGCCCGTCTGCGCCCGCTCTCTGACCCGCCCCCCTGTGTCTCCAGTGGGATGGTCGCCATGGCGATGGACGACTTCACGCTGGCGGTGGTGGACATCGAAACCAGACGCATGGTCAGGAAGTTTGCTGGTCACCATGGCAACATCACTGACATGGTGGGCGGCTGCTGATCACCGATTGGTTCTGGTTGGTTCTGACCCGGTCTGATTCGCTGTCTTCTCTTGTCCTCCATCTTGGTTTCCTCCTAAGACCTTCAGCCCAGATGGCCGCTGGCTGGTTACCACGGCGATGGACTGCACCATCAGGACCTGGGACCTCCCCTCTGGCAGGTGAGCTGTGACATCATCGACTAGAAGCAGGAAGCCCCGCCCTCTCGTTAATTGATGGTCTTTCTCTCTCCTCAGTCTGGTCGACTGCTTCCTGGTTGCCATGGCGCCGGTTGGCGTTTCCATGTCGCCAACCGGAGACTTCCTGGCGACAGCACATGTGGACAGTCTGGGCGTTTACCTCTGGTGTGGACCAATCACAGAGCAGCAGGTTGGGTCTGGTTGGGTTTTGTTTCAGCCAATTACAGTCCAGCTCTTCTTCTCCAGGACCAATAGGAGCCTGTGTGGGCCGGTGGGGCTCCGCCCCCTCCCAGCTGACTACCAACCAGAGGAGGAGACGCTGCCCAGCGCCGCTGCCGCCCTGATGGAACAGGAAGTGACCTCAGAGGAGCCTGATGATGCGTTCCGATCAGCTGAGCAGCTGGGGGCGGAGCTTGTGACGCTGTCGCTGATGCCTGAGTCTCGGTGGAAAAGTCTGCTGCACTTGGACGCCATCAAGGTGAGCTGGGTGGCGGCTGCTGCAGGTGAGATCAGCTGACCCCTCCCTCACCTGTTGCTGCTGCTTACAGAGGAGGAACAGACCGCTGGCGCCCCCTGCTGCTCCGCCCACCGTCCCCTTCTTTCTGCCTACACTTCCTGGTCTGACACCTCAGTTCACGTTGCCCTCGACAACCAAGGAGGACTCACAGGTAAGTCAATTGGAGGCCAGCCCCTCCCCAGCCTGTTTCTGTCACGTGACCCAGGGTGTCTAAATATGGCCGTGTTTCCTGTCAGTCCAAGCTGCTGCCATGGGGTTCGCTGGCTCAGAGGTCAGAGTTCGCAGCGGCTCTGGAGTCGGCTCTGGAGTCCGGATCATGTGAGTCCATCTTTACCCTTCAAAATAAAAGCACCATTCTAACTATTTGGTCTATTTGTATTAAATTTGAGATGTTAGTAACTAAAACTAGAAATATTTAAAAATTTCAGTTAGACTCTGTGCTTTTATTTTGATAATCTGTGGTGAACTTCCTGTATCCATCTTTAATGCTCCTAGTCGATGGGCCTCTGAGGCTCCTGAAGGATTGTGGGCCGGCAGGCGTTTCCGTGGAGCTCACCTGTCTGACGTCAGAAGGGGGCGGAGCCAACAACCTCCTGCTTGCCTTCATCCAGATGATTGACAGCATGCTGGCCAGTGGGCGGGACTTCGACCTGGCTCACGCTTACCTGGCTCTCTTCCTGAAGGTGAGCCAGTCGGAGCACAGCTTCGGACTTTTATTGTGAAATAGCCCCAGATTCCTGTTTACCGGCAGCTTTGTTTTTGTTTTCAGCTCCATCTGCGCACGTTGTCTCAGGATGCTGTTGCTATGGAGACGTTGCTCCGCCTCTCCTCCAGACTGGAGTCTGGGTGGGCGGAGCTTCAAGCATCGTTCAACCAATCACTGTGTTTGCTGTCGTACACAAAGAGCGCACTGCTGTAACACACACACACACACACACACACACACACACAGTTTGTACCTGAATAAAGTGTTTCCTGGTTCTGTTGCTCTGTGATCGATTGATCTGGGCTGATGAAAGTCATGTGCAGAGGTCAGAGCGCCGCGCTGATGTAAACGATATTGTGAAACGAAGACAGGAGATCCAGACCATCATCATCATCATCATCGGTTCCATCTGTTGATCTTCTGTAATCAGCAGCTTCCTGCCTGGCAGGAAGTGAAACAGAAACTGATTCCATTTTTGTCTGGTTTATGGTTTAGGGATCAATTTTATGATCAATTTATTGTTTATTTATTTCTTCTGGGTCAATGCACATCACCTCCTAGTGATTAAAGCTGGTTTTTATCTGTATAACAGGATTCCTCCATGAAAAGAGAATTAATGTCTAGAAAAACATCTGGTTGCAATTTTAAAATAATAAAAAGCGCTTCAGCACAAAACGTTCAGCTTCCATGAACAGCAGGAGTTTATTGGCTCCTGGTATTTAGTTTATCACTGGAGTTTTACCAGATGAGATAGAAATAATAACTTCATCTGAGCCGTAAATATCTGAAAATATGTAAATGTTTCTAGAGATGTTGAGGCTCTGATTGGTTCATTTACAATAAATTGGCTGAAGATCTTTTTGTCTGATTCCAACTCAATGTGGTTTCATATCCCTAAATCTATATTTAACAAGGTGGCCTGGATTTCTTGGTTAAATGTGATTTTGAATTAACCAAAATTAATATTTCACTGTCTAAGTTTCATAAACAAGTTTTACATTTTTGGAAAATGATATTTACCCACAATTTTACCCCACATGGATCCGTTGTGTGGAATAACAGATCAATATTAATAAATAGAAAAACTGACTGGTATGAAAAATGTATTTTATTTGGTGTTTTGTTGAATCATAGAGATTTTACCAACACATTTAATCTGAGCTGTTCTTGTAATGAATATGTAAAAATATGCAAATCTGTTCCTGTAGCTCTGGTCCATCTCATCCAAAACACCTTCAGATATTCAATGTTATTTCATCTTTACCCAAAATGATAGTGTGACTGATAGAAAGTTCAATAATGTTCTGCTTGTGACGGCCTTCAAGTCTAAATTATTTCATCATTACAATAATAATATCTTGATAACAACCAATCTGTCTATTATAAAGAATTTGTTCTCCAAGTATGTAAAATGGCCGATTTCACCAAAGGTTAAAGAGACTCGCTTCAAAATCTCTCACAATTTTTACCCAGTGGCTGAATTTTTGCACAAAAGATTTAAATTTGATTCAACATGTTGTATCTTTAGTGAATGTCCAGAAGAATCATTAATCATCTTTTTTTTCCTGTCCTTTTTCTTTTAAACTATGGAGAGACATTAAAAACTGGTTGTCCCTTAAAATTGAAGCCATCCCAGAGAAAACCATCACCCACATATTATACTATGTTGATGGCCTTGATAGTCAAATATCTGACATGGTAAATATTGTCTTCTTGCTTGTTAAATATCATAAATCCTGCTGTAAATGCAGAGGTTCTACACCTTGTTTTGATTTTTTTCTTCAATTTAATCTGTATTACACCTGATTGAAACATTTGAAATCTGTTTCTGCAACAAAGAAACTGCCAGTGCCTCTACTTTTCCTTTGTTTTAAATTTTGCTCTGTTTTTATTAATTCAACGAGTCTTTGCATACTGTTTGTTTAATTAAAAAAGAAAGAAAGTTTTGCCCAGGTAGTGACGTCAGCGCTGCGCTGAGTCAGCTCAGTCAAACCGGAAACAAAACAGTGCAGGGCGCAGCCGCAGTAGCAGGCTGGGCTCGTGACGTCCTGCGGGTAAAAACTTTTCAAACTTTTGTTTAAATTTGGGAAAACTTTAATTTCCCCGTTTCCTGTCTTCATGATCAGCTAACGCTAAGCTGACGTCATCACACAGGTGAAGGAGCGCGAGGGCAGCTGCCGACTGGATCAAACCGGAAGAGAGGAAGAGGAGTTTGGAGCTGCAGGTAAAGTTGTTGCCAAAGATTGGAAACCAAATTTTATCCATAATTAAGGAGGAACTGGCGGGTTGAATGCGCGGCAGCTTTATGACCAACTTTATTATGAACGGAAACACCTGGTACCTGCCTTATTATATCTTGGACCCACCAGAACCGGAACCGGCTTTCAGCTCCAGAAATCCTCGTGTTTCCAGCCGCAGTCCAGATCCAGAGCAGAAGCTGCAGGTCTAGAAACCGGAAGCAGAGCTGCTCACGACCCATGGAGGCAGGCAGCAAACCAACTCTTTTCAGATCAGAACCTCTGGAACGCCAGACTGGAGAGTTCTGCATGGTTCTGGTTCCGCATGGTTCTGGTTCCTGAACCTGCAGTTCTAGTGTTTTACATATTCCAGCCTCTGGAAGTTCTAAACAGAACCAGAACCGGTCCTCAACTGTCGAGTTCTGCTCCTGCCTACGTTTCCCATCATGCACCTGCCCATTCTGACCTGGCTGTCTCTTGGTTGCCATAGCGATGAAGAGGGGCCGGGTGCTGCCCGTCCTAGTGGGCGGAGTCTTCTGCCTGGCTGTGATGTCATTGTACCGCATGCTGGAGCTGATGCAGGGGGCGGAGCCTGACCACGGCGGGGGCTCACCTGTCCGCCAGGTGGAGGAAGTAGGTTCTTTGTTCTGTGACGGTCCGGGCGGCTCGTGGCTCAGTCAGCCAATCAGATGTCTGTGTGCAGGATTTGTCCCGCCTCCAGCTGAAAATCGACAGACTGGAGCGCCTCCTGGTGGTTAACAACCAGCTGGTCGCTCGGCTGCGGGACTCGCTGCTGGTTAGAGAGTCGCCTGAGGGAGGGGGCGGGGCCAACGGCAGCTCTAACTCCGCCCACAACCGAGCAGCTCCGCCTCCAGGCTGCCGGAAGGCCGAAGAGATGAAGGACGACGCCGACGGAGTGCAGGTGATCTGAGCGTGCTCAGAGCTGTTTGTCTGATTGGCCGGTTGCTGATCCGATCAGAACGGATCAGAACCGTCTGTTTGCTCCTCAGCTGCTGGACGTCTACGACCTCCTGCCCTTCGACAACCCCGACGGCGGCGCCTGGAAGCAGGGCTTCCAGATCAGTTACCGTGGAGACGAGTGGGCGGAGCAGCCGCTGGAGCTCTTCCTGGTTCCCCACTCCCACAACGACCCAGGTGAGTGGGCGGAGCCGGGCCTCCAGGTGGAGCCTGAGGTGTGTGAAGTGACCGACTGCTCTGTGTTTCAGGCTGGGTGAAGACGTTTGACGGCTACTACCGGGACCAGACCAGACACATACTGGACAACATGCTGGTCAAACTGGGAGAGGACAGCAGGTAGGCCACCGGTGCTGACCGGTCCAGAACTGAGCGGCCCGGTGTCGGCCTATCACTAATCAGAGCCGTAGCCTGTGCTGGGTGAATGCTAACAGCGCCATGTTGGTCCCAGGAGGAAGATGATCTGGGCCGAGATCAGCTACTTCTCCCAGTGGTGGAACGACATCGATGACCAGAAGAGGGCGCTGGTCAGACGGTAACCTTCATCTACGCTCCTCTTCATCCTCAGTCAGCTGACCGAGTGGGCGTGGTCACATGTTTCCTGTCTGCTCTGTGATTGGCCAGCCTGGTGGGGGCGGGGCAGTTGGAGATGGTGACGGGCGGTTGGGTCATGTCTGATGAAGCGAACTCTCACTACTTTGCGATGCTGGATCAGCTGATGGAGGGCCACCAGTGGCTGCAGACTCACCTGGGTAAGGCTCACCTGTCTTTGCGGCTGAGGCTCCGCCCCCCGTCGCTGACGCTGTCTGTCTGTAGGCGTGAAGCCGAGCAGCGGCTGGGCCGTCGATCCCTTTGGCCACTCCCCTTCCATGACGTACCTGCTGAAGGGGGCGGGGCTTAGCAACATGCTGATCCAGAGGGTGCACTACTCCGTCAAGAAGCACTTTGCCCAGCAACGGACTCTGGAGTTTCTATGGCGACAGAGCTGGGGTGAGAGAGAGGGCGAGAGACTCTGAGCTCGCTGATGTAAATGTTCTGACTCCGCCCACTTCCTGTCTTCCAGACTCCTCCTCCCGCAGTGACATCACATGTCACATGATGCCGTTCTACAGCTACGACGTCCCTCACACCTGCGGCCCGAACCCGGCCGTCTGCTGCCAGTTCGACTTCCACCGCCTGCCAGGGGGGCGGGTCTTCTGTCCCTGGAGGATCCCGCCGCAGCCAATCACAGAGCAGAACATCAAGGAGAGGTGAGCAGGGGGCGGGGCCACAGCCACACACCTCATTACCTGATATACCTGATGTTAATGGAACCAGGCTTTTATTTTGAAAGGCCAACATCCTCTTTAGTCACCTGCTTTGAGTTGTTGACCTTGCAGCCGTGGCTCTTACTGAGCATGCTCAGAAGGGTGATGCCCCGCCTCCAGCAAGGAGGCTGAACACCAGACTTCCTCTTCCTCCCAGAGCTCTGCTCCTATTGGACCAGTACCGACAGAAGTCCCGCCTCTTCCGCTCCTCGGTGCTGCTGGTTCCTCTGGGAGACGATTTCCGCTTCGTGGAGTCCGGGGAGTGGGACGCACAGTTCAGCAACTACCAGAAGCTGTTCGACTACTTCGACCAGCATCCCGAGCTGCACATCAAGGTGAGGGCTCACCTGGCCGGGGGCGGAGCTAAGGGATGAGTCTAGCGGAGCTAAGAGCTTATGGTTGAGTCTGGTTTTCTGGTACCAGGCCCGGTTTGGGACGCTGTCAGACTACTTTGCGGCGCTGCACCGGCGGCTGGCGGAGGCGGGAACGACGCTGCCCACGCTACGCGGAGACTTCTTCACCTACGCCGACCGGGACGACCACTACTGGAGCGGATACTTCACCTCCCGGCCGTTCTACAAGCGGCTGGACCGGACCCTGGAGTCCACGCTCAGGTGGGCGTGTCCTGCTGGGTCGGGGGGCCGCGGCGCCCTCTGCCGGTCAAACTCACTGGTTCTCACCTGCTTCTCTACTCAGAGCCACTGAAATCTTTTACACTCTCACGCTGGCTGACATGCGCCGTTTCCGTGGCGACGGTCGTCTGGTCGAAGGGTTTCCGGCACGCGAACATTACCAGCGGCTGACAGAGGGGAGGCGGAGCTTGGGGCTATTCCAGCACCATGACGCCGTCACGGGAACGGCGCGGGACCCGGTGGTCATCGACTACGGAACCAGGTGACCACTTCCTGTTCCAACATGGAGGCTCTTTGTTCACGTAACCACAGTAAAACTTTATCAGCAGGGATAAATAAAACCAGCTGAGGTCAATCTGAACAAATCCAATCCTCCATTTAATGAGATGTTCTTGAGCTACGCTAGCAGCTACGCTAGCAGCTACGCTTACTTTTGCCAGCATTTCACTCATGCCGCTGCTTATACCAATTATTAAAATAAAATGACTTGTCACATGTAATTAGTTTGAACAGCCACAGTTTACAACAGATATCATTTCTGGCTTCATATCTACTTATGCAATTCAATCCAAATCGATTGGGAATAAAGTATGACTTCGTTGGCTTGCTCTCACAGTGCAGAGTAAAAACTCTAAGACTCTGTGGCTCTTGCTTGTCAGTCATATTTTAAAGTTGCAATCTTAAGTTAAGAATTAAAAACACTATTTACAAAAATAATCAATTTTATTTAAAACCAACAAAAACTATTTTGTTCTAAATTAACATGAAATATGTAGCCTATGAATAAGGCTTGTAACCGTCCTGTCTTAACACCATAAATCATAAATATTTTTGATGTATTTATTCTAGTAATGAAAACCTTGTCAGCTGTTTGTAGCTTGTTTTGGCATTAGCCTGTTTGTGTCTCATTTTCCCCTCCAAACTCTCTGTTCAAGATGCTGTCAACATGGAAAATGCTAAGAGGTAACTTCCTGTTCAACGTCAGCAGTTAGCTTTTAGTATTAACATCCCATCACATCCCTTCAGTTAGCGTTAGCTTTCAGAATTAACTCCCTTTATTATTAGCATTTTATTGAGTTTGTTCACTTGGTTAATGTTGTTGGCATGTTGTTTCCATGCAGATTATTTCACCGATATTAACATGCTAGTGGCCTTGTACTACTTTCATAGCCAATTCTTAGCCTGTTACCTTGTTAGGTTATTAGCATGTTTTGCATGCTATCACTTTGTTAGCCTGTTGCTACATCTTAGCTTTTTTTTTATGGCTGCTGCTACTATTATCGTCTGGTTATTCTGTTGCTATAATGTCTGTTTTAACTTAATATTAGGAAGTTGTTAGTATATCATCACCTTGGTAGTCTGATTATAACATCTAAGCCGTGACCTTGTTAGCCAGCTATTAGCATGTTGACACACTCTTAGTGTTATCTTGTTAGCCTCTTGTTTGGTTAAGGTTAGCATGTCACTCTGTTGTTACCAACCTGCTGTAACGATGATGTAGCATGGTTAGCCTGTTGTTAGCATGCGTAGTCTGATGTTGGTCTGTTTGTGACCTGTTGTTAAGGCGATATCCTGTGGTGACAATGCTAGCTTATTGGCTTTAGCATGGTACCTGTATTGTTAGTCTTCCGTATTTATTCTGTCAAATAAAAGAAAACATGACAGCAGGTTTGTTTTACAGGTTGTTTCATGCCATCCTGAACCTGCGCCAGGTGTTGCTGAGCTCCGCCCACTGGCTAATCCTGTTGGACAAGAGCCAGTACCACGAAGACCCATCAAAACCCTTCTTGCAAATGGTGCTGAACGGTTACCTCACTGATTAATCTATAAGGACTAGTTTAATAATGAAAACTCAATTGTTATTTTCAAGTCTCATTTTTACATGACTGCTGCTCTGGTTGCACACATGAACTCACCTGTTCTCACCTGTTCTCACCTGTTCTCACCTGCAATGTGTTTTTTCAGGATGAGGTGATCTCTGCGCAGGACGCTTTGCCTCAGAAGACGACGTTGACGCTCGGTGATGAGCCCAGGTGAGGAGGTGTGCATCTGTGTGAGGGTTCAGGTATATATAGGTATTGATTATTGGTGATTGCTGCAGGTCATTGATCGTTTTGAACCCGACGGAGCAGCTCCGTACCTCTGTCATCACTCTGGTGGTGGATTCTCCAGACGCTCGCGTTGTCGATGCAGCAAGCGGTCGACCAATGGCAGTGCAGGTCTCTGGTGTGTGGGCGGAGCCTAGTAAAGTGTCTGCAGAAGCCTTCCAGGTGAGTGATTGATTGATTATTGATCCCAGCAGCAGCAGCTCTCTGAACTCCTCTGCTCCTTTCCCCCAGCTCTCCTTTGTTGCTGAACTTCCTCCTCTGTCGCTCAACGTGTATCATGTGATCAAAGCTCCGGCTGGCTCCGCCCCCCGGGCGCGCTATGTCGTCCATCGCCATGGCGACCCACCAACCGTCCACTCTGAGCACTTCCAGGTGTCCCGGCTCCAAGGACCTGAAGCCGACTTGCCTCTGTTGCTTAGTAACAAGCATCTTCACATATGGAGCTCCCCTGAGACCGGCCTGCTGCAGGTCTGGCCCTTCAAAGTAAAAGCCTGATCAAACGAGGAAAAAAAAAAAAAAAAGTTTGTTTTCATTCTGGAGCAGAAGCTGCAGCTGCAGGACGGTCGGGTCCGACAGGTCCAGGTCCACTTCCTGTGGTACGGAACCAGAACCTCAGGGGACCGCAGCGGAGCATACCTGTTCCTGCCAGGGGAGGAGGGGCCTCAGGTGAGTCAGGAGAACATCCCTGTCTCTCTCTCTCTCTCTCTCTCTCTCATAGTCTCTCTCTCTCGCCCCCTACAGACCTACTCGTCCTCTGAACCCCCGCTGATCCGGGTCACTAGGGGCCCCATCTTCTCTGACATCACTTCCTGCTTCCCACACTTCACACACACCGTGCGGCTCTACCACCTGGACGGTATCCGTGTTTCCGGCCAGAAAGGAACTTCCTGTTCTGTTTCAGGATTTTCACAATAAGAGGTTCCTGTGTGTTGCAGGCCATGCTGGGAAATCCCTGGAGATCTCCAACATGGTGGACATCAGGTCGGAGACCAACAGGGAGCTGGTCATGCGGCTCGTCACTGATGTCGCCAGCGGCAACCGTTTCTATACCGACCTCAATGGCTTCCAGGTTCTTGCTCTTCCTTTACTGATCAGCTTTAAGTTTGGTTTAGTCAGGCAACCAATCAGGAGCTTCCTTACTGACAGCTGAGTAGTTGCTGGTTATTGGATTGCTGACTGGTTGCTGTGTTGATGAATGGTTGCTGTGCTGTTGACTGGTTGCTGAGTTGTTGGTTGGTTGCTGAGTTGCTGAATGGTTGCTGAGATGATGAATGGTTGCTGAGTTGCTGACTGGTTGCTGAGTTGTTGGTTGGTTGCTGAGTTGCTGACTGGTTGCTGAGTTGCTGAATGGTTGCTGAGATGATGAATGGTTGCTGAGTTGCTGACTGGTTGCTGAGTTGCTGAATGGTTGCTGAGATGATGAATGGTTGCTGAGTTGCTGACTGGTTGCTGAGTTGCTGAATGGTTGCTGAGTTGTTGGTTGGTTGCTGAGTTGCTGACTGGTTGCTGAGTTGCTGAATGGTTGCTGAGTTGCTGAATGGTTGCTGAGTTGATGAATGGTTGCTGAGTTGCTGACTGGTTGCTGAGTTGCTGAATGGTTGCTGAGTTGTTGGTTGGTTGCTGAGTTGCTGACTGGTTGCTGAGTTGCTGACTGGTTGCTGAGTTGCTGAATGGTTGCTGAGTTGTTGGTTGGTTGCTGAGTTGCTGACTGGTTGCTGAGTTGCTGAATGGTTGCTGAGTTGTTGGTTGGTTGCTGAGTTGCTGACTGGTTGCTGAGTTGCTGAATGGTTGCTGAGTTGCTGACTGGTTGCTGAGTTGCTGAATGGTTGCTGAGTTGTTGGTTGGTTGCTGAGTTGCTGACTGGTTGCTGACTGGTTGCTGAGTTGCTGACTGGTTGCTGAGATGATGAATGGTTGCTGAGTTGCTGACTGGTTGCTGAGATGATGAATGGTTGCTGAGTTGCTGACTGGTTGCTGAGTTGCTGACTGGTTGCTGAGATGATGAATGGTTGCTGAGTTGCTGACTGGTTGCTGAGTTGCTGAATGGTTGCTGAGTTGCTTACTGGTTGCTGAGTTGCTGACTGGTTGCTGAGTTGATGAATGGTTGCTGAGTTGCTGACTGGTTGCTGTGCAGATGCAGCAACGCCGCTCGCTGGAGAAGCTCCCCCTGCAGGCCAACTTCTACCCGATGACGTCGGCAGCATTCCTGCAGGACGCGTCGAGTCGTCTGTCGCTGCTGTCGGCGCAGAGCCAGGCGGTGGCGTCGCTGCGAGCCGGTGAGCGCTGCTCCGGAACCGGCGGAACGGTTCTGGCTGAGAACTGAGCTCTGTGTTTACCTGGGCAGGTGAGCTGGAGCTGGTGCTGGACCGGCGGCTGCAGCAGGACGATAACCGTGGCCTGGGTCAGGGGGTCACCGACAACAAGCCGACCGCCGCTCTCTACCGCCTGCTGCTGGAGGACAGGGGCGGGGCCAAGGTGAGGGGGCGGGGCTCCACCAAGTTACCATGGCAACAACAAGGAACAGGTTCCATCCAGGAAAAGCAGAACTGCCAACACGGCCCTGATGGTTCTGCTCTGCTTTATCCAACAGGAAGTGGGTGGAGCCTCAGTGGAACACCTGTCTCTCCTCGCCCACCTGGCCTCTCTCTCTCTCTCCCATCCTCCTATCACCATGGTCGGCCCGGGCGACCAGCTGCCGAAGCTCCGCCCTTTCCAGGCGCTGCGCTCCTCTCTGCCATGCGACCTTCACTTGTTGAATCTGAGGACGCTGGAGGATCCAAAGGTGAGAGCTGACGTCACTTCCTGTCTCTCCTCACAGTAACTTGATCACACCTGGCCAACAGGCGAGTCTGGGACTGAGAGCACCCAGGGTTCACCTGATCTGAGCGGTCTGGTCCGGTCCAGTCCCAGTGGTCTGATCCGGTTAAGATCCTTTCTGATGGGTCAGAAAGAATCAGAACCGGTGGGTCCAACCGGCTGGGGGAAAGAGGTCTGACTGGTGTCAGCTTCCTCCCAGAGTGATGCCTCTGCTGATCTTCAGGGTTCTGCCGGTTCTGGATCAGATCCACTCTGATCTACGTTCTGTCTCTGTTGACAAACAGGAAGCTGGGAGCCCGTCACAGGAAGTGGCACTCCTCCTCCACAGGAAGGGCTTTGACTGTAGCTCCGCCCCCACGCCGCCCCCAGCCTGCTCCTGGAATGGCCTGGATGAGGTTGGACTTCCGCTGGACTCAGGTTTTCCGTCAGTTTTTCGTTTTTACAGATGGTTCTGTGTCTCCTGCAGCTGGACCTGGACGATCTGTTCGCTCCGCTGCGGTTCCGTTCGCTGCGCCGCTCCGGCCTAACGCTGCTCCGGGAGCACGACCGGTCTGACTCCGCCCACCAGGCGCAGGAGCTCCGCCCCATGGAGATCAGCGCATTCCGGGTGGAGATCGACTAATGAAGCTGTAGCAGCAAGCAGGAAGTCTGGCTCTTTCACAATAAAAGCCATCTGAGGTCAAACACTGCAACTGTCTCATTGCTGCGGCAACATGTGTGTAGAGTGTGTGTGTTTCCATGGAGATGCTGTCTCGCTGTTCTCCCTGAGCGTGAATCTGGGTGGTTGTTGTTTTTTGTGACCAAGGGAATTCTGGGAAATATATTTTTGTAAATTTCTTTGTTTTCTGTGAAACTGATGAAGAAAATGTGAAGGGTTCTGGTTCTGTTCTGGCTCTGTTCTGGGCAAATCTGGTCCAATAAAAATTTAATTATTGTTGAAATGAAAACATCTGGAGTCATTTTGTGTTTAAGAAAGTTGTTCCTTGTTGATCCAATCCACAGGTTCTGCTCGGTTTTTCTGGGTTCTGTTGGGCTCCAAGCAGAAAACTGAATCTTTCTAAATGGAAAATGGAGAATTTTCTTTATTTTTATTTCATTTTTGTATCCTGACACATCGAGTCACAAACATTCAGCAAACCTTTCAGTGAGACGGACTCGAGCCGGGCCGGTCCGGTCCAATTTAACCGGGTTCAGTACAGCAGGACTTTAATAAGAAACATCTTGTTGCTGACAATAAAAACATTTTCTGGCCAACCAAATAAAAAATCACATTAGGAGTCGAGACACCTTTCATCTTGACCTGCAATAATTATTTCCTTTCTAATTTAAATAAAGTTAAAAGTTGAAAAAACAACAAATAACACAAAATTGGAGCAGAGCAGGAATTGGCCCGTTTTTCCCCCAGTGGCCCGTAACAGCATGACTACAGAGACGGCTCAACATAACCTCAGCCACTCTCGAAGCCTCATCATCCAGGTGGTTCTGGACATCATGACTGGACCCACCGGGCCGGGTCAGAACAGCAGGAGCTGCTGCTGATTGTCACATGTGATCTGAGGATCTTTTACTCCTTAAGTTTCAGTTTCTCAGGAATCATGTGACCAAACGGAGTCAGCCTCCACTGTCAGAGAATAAACTGCTGAACTCTGATTGGTCCATTCGGTCTTATCTCAGAAGTTAATCAGAACAGAAAAAAACGGTCTGAGGGCGTTAACCTGCAGTTAGATGATCGGTTTTATCTGGATGTCTTCTCTCTGTGATGGTTCTTTGTAGAGGAACTGTCACAAAGTCAAAGGTCTACTAAACAATTCAAACTATTGAATTATTTAGTTGGCACCAGCAGCTGGTGTTGATCCGACTCTCACTGGTGCTGTGGGTTTCAGTTTGGCAGCCTGCCTTCTTCCTGGTTCCTGGTAGAGAGAAGAGTCCGCAGACGCATTCAGCAACGTTCACCTTTCTGCGACCTTCAGAGACCATGGGCGTTAAGGGAATGAAGAATCTGGTTGCAGAGTCAGATACTTTGGAGGATGTTGGCTTCAAGGACAGCGCCGTCATCATTGACGGTCCAAATCTCTACTATTCTCTGTATTTTAACTCTGAGCCAAAGTTGGACCAGCAACACGGAGGAGATTACTCTGCATTCAGTGGTCTGGTCTGTCGGTTCTTCAGCAGCCTGAGGAGCTGCAACATCAAACCGCTGGTCGTTCTGGATGTCATGTTGGGTTTAACGTTCTTTGCCCACATGCAGAAACACTCACAGAGAGACTGGTGTAAAAGTTCAAAAGGATTTATTTTCCTTATTCACAAAAAACTCAGAACGGGTAGTTGCGCTTGGCATCAATAAAGGGTTCCGGGTTCAGCCGCTCACTGAGGGAGAGAGATATGGTGAGTACAGGATCAGCGAATCAACTCTGTTGAACTGGTTATGAAGCTCTTACTTGTGGGAGTCGGGGTCCGAACAGAGGAGGAGGAAGGCCAGGCACCAGGAGGTGGGTAAGTCCAAAGGGCGACAGCTGGGCAGAGAGTCGGAGGGTGGACAGGTTGTGCTTAGACCGCACGGAGAAGTAATGGAGCTGACTGCCAACTGAGAACTGCACCGGTAAGTAACTGGGAAGGTGAAGGTGAGGCTCGGGCTCCCAGTTAGAACTTTCACAGTGCCTCTGGAGGTTTTCTTCCAAAAAGGGATGACTCGAGTTCTCCTGAAGGCTTCCAGTTCAGGCAAACACTCTGGCGAAGATGTGCTGGCAGTCAGCTGCTCATATACTCCACCAGGAGATGGCAATTCCCCACAGGTGCGTCTGGTTAGGACCTGCCGGCACGCCCTCCAAGAACCAGCTGTCATCAGGCGCCCTCTGGTGGATGATCTGAAAAGAACCCACCAGCCTGGTACCTAACAGTACCCCCCCCTCAACGACCGCCACCTGGCGGTCCAGAAGAGGTAGAGGGCAGGGAGGAACGGAAATCACTAATGAGGGAAGGATCCAAAATAAAAGAACCAGGCACCCACAAGCGGTCCTCTGGACCATAACCCTCCCAGTCCACCAGGTACTGCCAACCCCGCCCCCGCCGGCGCGAATCCACAATCCGGCGGACTGTGTAGGCAGGGTGGCCCCCAATAATGCGAGGAGGGGGTGGCTCCGCAGGGGGGCACAAGGGACTGGAATGGACCGGTTTGACCTGGGAAACATGAAAGGTGGGGTGGACACGAAAAGAGGGCGGCAGACGTAAACGAACAGCAGAGGAGCCGACCAGCTTCTCAATCTCATAAGGACCAATGTAACGGGGGGACAATTTCCTAGAAACAGATTTCAACAGAATGTCTTTAGTAGATAGCCAAACCTTTTGGCCCGGAACAAGAGTGGGGGCAGGTCGCCTCTTGCGGTCGGCCCAGCGACGATTTAGTTCAGCCGTCCGGTTGAGGGCAGAAATCGCTCTGTCCCAGAAGGTCTTACAACGACGGATATGGTGTCGTACAGAGTTGACTGCAATCTCTTTCTCCTCAGCAGGAAAAAGCGGAGGCTGGTACCCTAATGAGACTTCAAATGGAGACAGACCTGTTGCAGACGAGAGGTGGGAGTTGTGCGCATACTCAACCCATGGTAAGTAGAGGCTCCAATCCGTCGAACTGGATGATGTGAGACATCTAAGGGTGGCTTCCAACTCTTGATTCATTCGTTCCACCTGGCCGTTAGACTGAGGATGATAACCGGAGGTTAGAGAACTCTTGGCCCCTAGGGCCGAGCAAAAATGCCTCCACACCTGAGAGGAAAACTGTGGACCTCGATCAGAGAGGATCTCCTGTGGAATCCCATGCAGTCTGAAAACATGTTTCACTAGTAACTGTGCTGTCTGGAAAGCTGAAGGGAGTTTTCTCAGAGGAATCAAATGGCAGGCTTTAGAAAAACGATCGATTATGGTTAAAATAGTAGTCATACCTCTGGAGGCTGGTAGACCAGTCACAAAGTCAATGGCGATGTGGGACCAGGGGCGAGTGGGTGTAGGTAGCGGTTGCAGGAGACCAGACGGAGGCAGATGGGATGCTTTGTTTCTGGCGCAAGTTGGACAGGCCAACACGTACTCCTTGACGTCCTTTTGAATGGACGGCCACCAAAAACGTCGATTAATCAGGGCAACAGTTCTGCTAATCCCTGGATGGCCAGAAAATTTAGAGGCGTGCATCCAGGTGATCAGGCGTGCTCGAATAGATGTGGGAACATAGACTCTGTTGTCTGGGCCTGTGCCTGGGTCGGGTTCTGTTTGCTGAGCTTGTTCCACCAAATCCTCGATTTCCCAGGTAACCATGGCAACAGAGCAGCTAGACGGCAGGATGGGAGCCGGCTGTCTCTCGGCATCGGTTGGCGAATACAACCTGGAGAGCGCGTCGGGCTTAATGTTCCTGGATCCTGGACGATAGGAAATACACAGGTTAAAACGGGAGAAGAACAACGACCATCGGGACTGACGAGGATTAAGTCTCTTGGCAGATTTGAGGTATGATAAATTCTTGTGATCTGTCCAAACAAGAATGGGATGCTCGGCACCCTCCAACCAGTGTCTCCATTCTTCCAATGCCAATTTAATGGCTAGTAACTCCCTATCACCAACATCATAATTTCTCTCAGCAGGAGAAAGTCTACGGGAGAAAAACGCACAAGGATGGGTCTTGTGATCGGTTGCTGTGAACTGTGAGAGAACCGCTCCCACCCCCGTCTCAGAGGCATCTACTTCAAGGATGAACTGTTTGGTGGGATCTGGTTGTATGAGAATGGGAGCATTCGCGAACAGGGTCTTTAGCTGTGAGAAGGCAGCCTCTGCTTCCGGGGACCAGCTAAACGGAACCTTGGTGGAGGTCAGGGCAGTCAAAGGTTGGGCTGTTTGGCTGTAATTTCGAATAAACCTCCGATAGAAGTTGGCAAAGCCGAGGAACCTTTGTAACTGCTTACGGTTCTCCGGGGTGGGCCATTCTAGGACAGCTCTGATCTTCTCCTCAGTCGGCCTTACCTGTCCACCCTCGAGGACATACCCCAGAAATGTGACTGATTGTTGGTGGAATTCACACTTCTCTGCTTTAACAAACAGTCTATTCTCCAAGAGGCGTTGGAGAACCTGGCGGACATGGTTCTTGTGTTCAGGTAAGGTCTTCGAATAGATCAGGATGTCATCTAAGTAGACAAACACAAAGACATTTAAGTAGTCTCTTAGCACATCATTCACTAAAGCCTGAAAAAAGGCTGGGGCATTACACAAGCCAAAAGGCATTACCAAATACTCAAAGTGGCCCAAGGGTGTCTTAAAAGCTGTCTTCCATTCATCACCTTTTCTGATTCGGAGCAAATGATAAGCGTTCCTTAGGTCCAACTTAGTGAATATGGTAGCTCCGTGGAGGGGTTCAAAAGCAGAGGAGAGTAACGGTAAGGGATATTTATTTTTAATTGTTATCTGGTTTAATCCCCTGTAGTCAATACAGGGTCTCAGAGAACCATCCTTCTTACCGACAAAGAAAAACCCGGCCCCCAGAGGTGAAGATGAAGGTTGGATTATGCCCGCTGCTGTGGATTCCTTTATGTACCTCTCCATTGTTTCCCGCTCAGGTTTAGAAATACTATAAAGTCGACTATTGGGCAACGGGGCTCCAGGCAGGAGATCAATTGCACAATCATAAGGTCTGTGAGGTGGTAAGGACGCGGCTTTAGACTTGCTGAACACCTGTGCCAGATCGTGATATTCTGCCGGAACTCTGGAGAGATCAGGAGGATCCGCCTCATTGCCGTTAGCTGGGGAGGGACCTGGAGGAACGGCAGAGCGGAGACAGGTTGAATGACACGAAACAGACCAGGAATCAATATGTCTGTCGGACCAGTTTATATTTGGATTATGTTGCTGTAACCATTCGAACCCTAAAACTAATGGTGAGCTGGCCGTGGGAAAAACATAAAAAGAAATAGATTCGGAATGATTGCCAGAAACGGTTAATTGTAAGGGTCTTGTCTGATGGGTTATCAGAGGCAGCGCCTTCCCATCGAGGGCGGAAACACGAAGAGGGGTGCGTAGGGGAACTGTTTCTATGGCCATTTGTTGAACAAAATTGACATCCAGTAAATTGCATTCACAGCCGGAATCCAATAACGCCGACAGAGTCATAGAGCGGTTTTGAAAATGAATGGTTGCGGGCAACAATAAACGAGGTGAGTCTGATCTTCTTTGATGGTCCGCCAGTTCCCTCGTAGTTACTGACGGACCTTGGCTTTTAACAGTGTGGGGCAGTCGGCAAGGAAGTGTCCTGCTTCTCCACAATAGAGACAGAGTTTCGCCCGCATCCTTCGCTGTCTCTCCTCAGGCGTCAACCTAGCTTGGCCAATTTGCATTGGTTCTGGATCAGATGAAACTTGCCCTCTCTCTACCTGGACTGAGTGGCGGGGAACAGGAAGCGATCTGGGTACTACGCTTCGGCTGTTTCTTTCCTTAGCTCGTGCACGAATACGGTTATCTATTCTTATGGACAGTTTTATTAAATCCTCGAGAGAACCGGGCTCATCTAAAGTAGCCAGTTCGTCCTTTAGGGAATCATTTAAGGCATCCAAATACGCGCTCTTTAAAGCCGGGGAGTTCCATCCCGAGGCAGCGGCTTGGATGCGGAAATCAATAGAAAAATCAACTACAGATCTCTGCCCTTGTTTCATTTTCAGCAGAGTGCGAGAACTCAGGGATTTATCAGTTTCTTGATTGAAGGCTTGTTTAAACTCTGTTAAGAATTCAGCAAAAGAGCAGCCGTATTCAGGGGAGGAGGAAAACTTGGCTTCAGCCCAATCTAGAGCGCGGTCAGATAGATGTGCAATAATGTAAGATATCTTGGCTGAATCTCGGGCGAATCTATGAGGTGAGTGATTGAATTGAATGTTACATTGCATCAAAAAACCCCTGCATTTACGGGGATCTCCGTCAAACCTGGAAGGGTTTGGCAGCTGACAGTCGGAACTCGTGGGCTGAAGCTGGACTCCGGAAGCTGGATCAGGAGACTGCGAGGGATCTTGTGCTGACTCCGGGGCGGACTCCGAAGTGGACGCCTGGGGAAAGTGACTGCGGAGAAAACTGGTTAGCTCAGCTAAACGACTATTTGTTTCTGCCTGCCGATTACCCAGTTCCTGAAGTGCAGCCTCATGGTTTTGAATTAGCGTTTGTTGGTGATGCAGTGCTCTCCGGATTGTTTCTGCTGGAACATCCGTTTGGCCAGAGTGTTCTGTCATGTTGGGTTTAACGTTCTTTGCCCACATGCAGAAACACTCACAGAGAGACTGGTGTAAAAGTTCAAAAGGATTTATTTTCCTTATTCACAAAAAACTCAGAACGGGTAGTTGCGCTTGGCATCAATAAAGGGTTCCGGGTTCAGCCGCTCACTGAGGGAGAGAGATATGGTGAGTACAGGATCAGCGAATCAACTCTGTTGAACTGGTTATGAAGCTCTTACTTGTGGGAGTCGGGGTCCGAACAGAGGAGGAGGAAGGCCAGGCACCAGGAGGTGGGTAAGTCCAAAGGGCGACAGCTGGGCAGAGAGTCGGAGGGTGGACAGGTTGTGCTTAGACCGCACGGAGAAGTAATGGAGCTGACTGCCAACTGAGAACTGCACCGGTAAGTAACTGGGAAGGTGAAGGTGAGGCTCGGGCTCCCAGTTAGAACTTTCACAGTGCCTCTGGAGGTTTTCTTCCAAAAAGGGATGACTCGAGTTCTCCTGAAGGCTTCCAGTTCAGGCAAACACTCTGGCGAAGATGTGCTGGCAGTCAGCTGCTCATATACTCCACCAGGAGATGGCAATTCCCCACAGGTGCGTCTGGTTAGGACCTGCCGGCACGCCCTCCAAGAACCAGCTGTCATCAGGCGCCCTCTGGTGGATGATCTGAAAAGAACCCACCAGCCTGGTACCTAACACTGGATGGAGGCGCAGAACCTGTGAAGAACAAAACTGTTGGAAATCGTCTGAAAGACAAACTTCAGAAAGCAAAGAGACTTTCAGAGTCCAGGGCCGGCGAGTGGGACAACATCTTGCCTCCTCTGGTCAAAGACGTCTTCATCCAGGTCCTTCAGGAGCTGCAGGTGGAGATCCAGCAGTGTTTCGGAGAGGCAGACCTGACAGCCGCTCTGAGGGCCAATGAGAGGAAATGCCCCGTTCTGTCCAACGACTCAGATTTTTACATCTTTGATGTGCAGGAAGGGTTTCTTTCAATTGATGGATTCCAGTGGGAGTCTGTGACACAAGGAGCCATTCCTGCTCGGCGCTACAGAATCTCACAGTTTTGTAGATGTTTTAATGTCGACGAGAAGCACATGCCCGTCTTTGCTGCTTTATCAGGAAATGATTACTCACAGTTGGAAAAAGAAGACATCAAAAGGTTAATCAGAAGATATCCTGAAGCTCAGCAGCCAGGAGGATCCTCTACCTGTCGACAGCGAGCCATCCTCAGGCTTTTAGGAGATTTCAGGGGGAAGACGCCTGAAGAGGCTGTGACAGCAGCTCTGCAGCTGGCTGGCAGATCTAAGCAGGAGGACATCAAACTTTTCCTGAATTCAGCTCAACAATATGTCTTAAAGGAGCCACCTCGTCCCAACCTGCCTCAGTGGGTCATCCAGGAAATTCAGAGAGGAAGACTGACCTCCTTTGTCACATCTGTTGTGATCCAGAAGTCAATGACCTTGACTCCACTGGTGGAGGACTTCTCCCAGCCCAGCAGCTACAGTGCGTCCCTCCGGATCCGACAGTTCTTTTACGGACTGTTGCTTGGATCGGAGCCATGCACGGAATATGACCGGGAGGGCACTGAAGATATGCGTCCTAAACAGGTCACCCCTGTCCAAGCAGGTGTGACACCAGAGGAGCTGCAGAAACTGGAGCTGGAACATCTGAATGAGGTAAAACTGCTTCACTTGGATCATGCTGTTCACTGATAAGATGTTGCTCCAGGTTACAATGAAAACCAATCAGTTAAAAATAGCAGAGAAGTAAGATATCGCAACATCTCGTAACACCAACAGTAACATACCAGGGCTTTAACATACATGAGGTGTAACAAGATGTCAAGAGATCTTACACTCATAGTAACACGCTAGGAATTTAACACACCAGGGATGTAACATGCTAGGGATGTACCACCATGTCACGAGATCCTGTTAATGAACAATGAGTGAAACAAACTAATGTCTCTAAAAATCTAAAAATTCTGCTGTGTTCTTGCTGGTCCTTTATTTCTACTGTGTGCATCTATGTAAACTATTAACGTTCTCCTCTGACGATGCCCACCTCCAGAAGTGATGCTGCCCTATGCAGGTTGGAGTGCTCTGCTGATCCTGGGGGTTACATTGCCTTTGGCTTTGGCTCTTGTTGCTCCATCATGGCAACCTGCTGAGGTTAGACTAAGAGCAGTTTAATGATCTCAGTGTGGTACCGACTACCAACCATTGATCAGAGATCCAAAAGTGTAGCCTATAAGGAAGCCCTTCCTCATGGGTCCAGTGTCTGTGGTGTTGTGTTCAGTGCTAACTGGGCGTCTTTTATGACAAGCAGAGTCCCTCACTGGGCAGAATGGTGACGGAGTTGAAGTTAGAGGAAGGAGAGGGAAAGAGAGAAGCTGGATGTTATTTTCTGTAGTAGCACAGGGAAGTAGACATTGGGCAGAATGAAGGACACCCTGAAGTCCCCGACTGAGGTCCTCTGTGTTGCTGCACCTTTAAGCTCCTGACTGAACAGCGGTTCATGTTACCTTCTCTTCTAAGGATCAAGATGAAAAATAAAACCGTGCAAGGAAATCATGACTCTATTTCCTCTGCAGGCTCCTGAGGATCTACGCCACACCGTCTTGTATGAAGCTCTGGGATGTTCAGGCTTGGACCTTGAACACATCCCGGACCAGCTGAAGCTGACACTCTGTGTGACCCGGTTCTGGTTCTGGTACCAGAACCGCCAGCAGAACCCCTTAGAAGGGTTCAACATGTCCTGCCTCCAGGCCCTGGTCCTCGGATTCCTGCAAGGAAACACTGATGGAGGTGAGGCTCAGCTGGATGATGTATGACGGATGTATGACGGTTGGATGACGGTTGGATGGCGGTTGGATGACGGTTGGATGGCAGTTGGATGGTGGTTGGATGGCGGTTGGATGGCAGTTGGATGACGATTGGATGATGGTTGGATGACGGTTGGATGGTGGTTGGATGACGGTTGGATGACGGTTGGATGGTGGTTGGATGGTGGTTGGATGATGGTTGGATGACAGTTGGATGACGGTTGGATGACGGTTGGATGGTGGTTGGACGGCGGTTGGATGATGGTTGGATGACGGTTGGATGGTGGTTGGACGGTGGTTGGATGACGGTTGGATGACGGTTGGATGGTGGTTGGACGGTGGTTGGATGACGGTTGGATGACGGTTGGATGGTGGTTGGACGGTGTGTCCCTGTTGCAGGCAGTGCGGTCCGGTCCAGCCCGGGGGCGGTGGCTGCTCGGCGCCCCCTGCAGGCCGGTGCTGCTCATGCTTTCAGCCGCTGGTTGACCTGCCTGAGGCAGAGCCTCCACCTCAACCAGCTGCTGCGCTTCCCTCTGCCGGAGCCGCAGTGCTGCAGGTAAACACCCTGCTGATCTTCAGACAGGCAGTATTCTAGCTGACCCCTGACCTCTGACCCTGCCTCCAGGCTGTACTGCGGTCCATGGCTCCACCAGCTGCAGAACCAGCTGCTGACCGACTCCAACGCTTTCAGAGAGAGTAGGGAGCGGCTGCAGGACGGCGAGAGAGAGCTGCTGGACAGAGCCCTGACGGTCATCCAGTCTGCTGGACAGGAAGCTGATGAGGAACTGGCTAGGGGGCGGGGCCAGTTCATGGGGCGGGGCCAGTTCATGGGGCGGGGCCCGTTCAGGGGGCGGGCCTCAGCTGGAAGACAGATCAAGCACAGGAGGCTGGTCTCAGCTTCAGGATCGTCCCTAATTAGAGCAATTCCCTCACCCCAAGGAGGGACCCCAGAAGGATTAAGGTCCCCATATAGAGAGTCTTCACAACCATTAAAGTCCCCATGTACAAGAGATGGAAGAACATTTTTCCATAGTTACCAGAATAATTTTCCCACCAGGAGGACGGGCCCAGACGATGACGGGAGGGAAACGCAGAAGAAAAAAAACAGACAGAGGGAATGAAGGTTTGCAAATCGTTGACAGGAAGCTGATGTTGCTCCCTGAGGAAACCTGTTGCTGTTGCTCTCAGCAACCTGTTGCTCTGGTTTTATGCTACTTTAATGTGCCAAATGTGTGTTTTTAAGGCTGAGTGTTGAGATGGGAATACAGGTTTTAACTAGGACATTCTGCTCTGAAGGCTGCAGCAATCTGTTTCTGCTCTCTGCTTTTAAACTATATTTTATCTTGGCTGTTTAATGACAACTGTTTTAGAGCAACAGTTTCTCTTTTGTTCAATCAAATATGAAAACCTGAATGAACTGTAATATATTAGGTAAAATTAGTCTGAAGGAAGATCTCAGTTCAATAAAACACCTTCATGAGGCTGATTATTATCTGATAATTATCTGATTATTATCTGATTATTATCTAATTATTATCTGTTTATTATCTGATTATTATCTGAGAGAGTAGGTACTCTCTCAGATAATACTCCCGGGTTCTCTGGGAGTATGGGGTACCGGGCCCTTTGATACGGGCTGTCAGGTCCCTGTATGACCGGTGTCAGAGTCTGGTCCACATTGCCGGCAGTAAGTCGGGCTCGTTTCCGGTGAGAGTTGGACTCCGCCAGGGCTGCCCTTTGTCACCGATTCTGTTCATCACTTTCATGGACAGAATCTCTAGACCAGCCAAGGTGTTGAGGGGATCCGTTTTGGTGGCCTTAGGATCTCATCTCTGCTTTTTGCAGACGATGTGGTTCTATTGGCTTCATCAGGCCGTGATCTGCAGCTCTCGCTGGAGCGGTTCGCAGCCGAGTGTGAAGCGGTCGGGATGAGGATCAGAGCCTCCAAATCCGAGGTCTTGAGCCGGAAAAGGGTAGAGTGCCTTCTCCGGGTCAGGGGGGGTGTCCTGCCCCAAGTGGAGGAGTTCAAGTATCTCGGGATCTTGTTCACGAATGGGGGAAGAAGGGAGCGGGAGATCGACAGGCGGATTGGCGCAGCGTCTGCCGTCAAGCGGGCGCTGTACCGATCCGTCGTGGTGAAGAGAGAGCTGAGCCAAAAAGCGAAGATCTCGATTTACCGGTCGATCTACGTTCCCACCCTCATCTATGATCATGAGCTTTGGGTCGTGACCGAAAGAACGAGATCGCGGATACAAGCGGCCGAAATGGGTTTTCTCCGTAGGGTGGCTGGGCTCTCCCTTAGAGAGAAGCTCAGTCATCCGGGAGGGACTCAGAGTAGAGCCGCTGCTCCTTCACATCGAGAGGAGCCAGTTGAGGAACATCTGGTCAGGATGCCTCCTGGACGCCTCCCTGGTGAGGAGTTCAGGTCCCACCGGGAGGAGGGGAAAACCCAGGACACGCTGGAGGGACTATGTCTCTCGGCTGGCATGGGAACATCTTGGGATTCCCCCGGAAGAGCTGGAAGAAGTGGCCGGGGAGGGAAGTCTGGGCCTCCCTTCTGAAGCTGCTATCCCCGTGACCTGACCTCGGATAAGCGGAAGAAGATGGATGTATGTATGTATGGATGGATGGATATTATCTGATTATTATCTGTTTATTATCTGATTATTATCTAATTATTATCTGTTTATTATATGATTATTATGTTTATTATCTGATTATTATCTGTTTATTATCTGATAATTATCTGATTATTATCTGATTATTATCTGTTTATTATCTGTTTATTATCGGATTATTATCTGATAATGAATTGGAGTTCATTAATTAATATATTTTCTGAATGTTTTATTGAATCTGTTGGTTTTTTTTATCTTGTCCAGCAACATTTGCTGATGTTTCCATGGTGACGTGAGATCAGGGGAGGCAGGTGGGCTACAGTTTGTAGGTGTAAGGAAACAACACACAAACGGCTGTTAGCTTAGCTAATAGCAGCAGCAGCTATAATCTACCACAACAATCACTTATTAATAATCGCAAAATACACATTGAGCCTAAAAGCATCCAGACTGGATGTTTTGTTCTTTGTGTGGCAAATATTTGAGTGTTTTTTGGTGTTGAATCCTGAAACATAAAGTGCCGTTGTTGTCAGTTGCTATGGCAACGAGTCTGCGTGTAGCTTGGCCGACACACAGGGCGAGAAGGAAGTGGTTTGGAGTTGTACTCCCGTTTTTCCCTCTGCAGTGGATCACAGCACTACATTAATAAAAAATGCATTTCCAAGTTTCTCTGAGTTAACGTTGCTCTGGACGGCATGTAAAAGTCTTTTTGCTCTCCGTCGTCTGCATGCATGAAATTTCAGAACGTAAACAATAACATGCAAGGAGTTTATGTTAGTAAATCTGATTAAGTCAGTGCCTCACCAGCTGTGACTCTCACCACACGTCACTGGTTTCCAGTCACTGTTTTGTGCTGGACAGTAACAGAGAACATTTACTTTAATAAAGTTTTGACTGTTTATTTTTGCTGTGTGTTGACCTTTGACCCCGGCTCTTGGTGTGTCATTGTTTTGCCCCAGTGGACCCTGCTGGTTCGGCTCCTGGATGAACTGGGAATGTGGTGGGATTTGATTTCCTGGTTTTGTTTCTGATCTGGATTCAGGAACGTTCCGGCCTGTGGGACGTGTTCACACCCGCCTGGTTTCTGTTTTTTCCTCTTCAGGGTTTCAGATCAAACCGTTTTAAATACCAAAGGAAACACAGAATCCAGTTTTTGTTTATTGTGAAGGAATAAAATCAACCTGATCTTTACCCCAGTAACAGTAATCACACCCCAACCTGATTTATCATCCAGCTTTAAATCCACATCCGGAGGCCCACATCCCTGTGCTGCCACCACCATGCAGTCCTCTGCAACACGCCTCCCTCTCTCCGCAGTGACTCCACCCTGCACAGGTAACGAGCCGCGGATTGGTCCAGATGTGTTCGAGCAGGAGCGGAGGCCGACAACAGACTGCAGTCCACCAGGTGGCGACACCTGCTCGATGTGTTGGGCTTTAGGGAGCAGAAGAAGAAGCGGGAGGGGGTGTAAACAGTAGGTCGCGTCGGTCAGAGTTTGCTCAGGTGAGTTCTGTCCGCGGCAGGAGGATTCATGTCTGCGCAGGTAAGTTTGTTGCAGCTGTTTTAATCTCTACCAAACTCCTCTGACTTTCTGTCTGATTCTAGCTGCCTTTTAACGGCTCAGATAACTGAAGGCTCCGCAAATATCGGTATGAACTGAAGTGATAAAAGGTTTATTAATGCGGATTCATCGCGCCGAACTGAAGCCAGACTCCATATTAGTGGGGTCAGATCCTCTGCTCGTGTGTTTGTTTCGGTCACAGGCAGAAATCTGTAAATCCTCAGATTTCCTAACGGAGTTCTGGAGTGGGGCTGACCCGCAGGACAAGCACGAGACCTCAGAGTCCACCGCGTGAAGAGCTAATCAGGTCATAGGTCACATGCTGCATGTAGGGCGGGGCTCTGTGATGCCCCCAGGGGCAAAAAACAGTCGCAACCTTCCGGTCCAAATTCAATCAGAATTTTAGGGTTATTAATTTTATGGCTGAAACGTAATTTATTTATCAGCCGTTTCTGCAACACCAAGAGAACCAGTCATGTCTTTCCCAAATGTTCCTGCTATGGCAGATAAAATCCTCTCTAACCACGGATCAGCCGGATTGTAAAGCTGGTTGTGCATGTGGCTAAACAACAACCAGAGATTCTGAAAAAGACTTTTCCATTCTTCTGAACACTGAAAACTAAAACTGAAGATGTTTCTTAGTGTCCCAGCAGCAGGATGGAGCGACCTGAAATACTCTGGACTGTAAACGCTGAGCTGGCAGCACAGTGACCGTCATGGATAACCACGGGATCCTCTCTGAACGTTTCCACCTTTATGACGGACAAACATGGGATAAAGCAATTCTCTGCAAACTTATTTCATTTTATCAATAGGAGCAACAACATGGCCACAGAACAGCCGGCTGAAGGACGCCTGATTAGGACGGGACCCACCTCATATCAGGCCCGGTTCGGCTTGGCCCGGTTCGGCTCGTTCTTCATCTCTAAACGCCTCTGATGAATCGAGTTTCTCTACTTCACAGACGTGATGAACCAACAGGTCTCCTTGGCACCTTGCTGCTCAGCACGCTAATAGCTGATGGTACTAAACCTCATCCAGCCCCGACCCAAAACCCCAACCCCGACCCGCCGGGCAGGTGGTGTGGATGGAGCGACTCCACCTGAGCCAGAGGTCAGAGCCGAGGTCCAGACAGTAGCCTTACTCCCATCCTCTTCCAGAAGGCGTCTGGCCACCGGCTCTACAGACGGGACAGTACCAACCCGAATCGCTGGAAGAAAACTTCTGAGTAACAGAAAAATAAAATACAGTGGTTTAAAAAACCTCAAATTCCTCTAAAGTAAAAAGCCATCAGTGAACTCTGATGCTAATTCTGTACTAAACTCCAAACCTGAATAATTTCTTTGCTGACTTTAATGAACTCAATGATTCTTAAGATTAGGGACAAAACATGTCCTCTGGATAAAGAGCAGAATTTGAATAAAATATAATTTCTTCAAATAACTGACTAAACTAACCTGGGCCATGTCAGAACAACAATGTATGTTTTCCTGCTGTTTGCTGCATATTTTTTATTTAAACTTTATATTTAAAATCCCTTGTACTGGAGCAGAACTCAATACATTATAATAGTTTAAAACAATTCAAGGAATACTAAGATAATATATTAATTAAGTATAAGTATTCAAATAAATAATTATAAAAGTATCAATAAATTGAATTAAAAATCATTTTAATATATTTTCCAACTCAATTGAAACCAGTGCCGTGTGGTGAGGCTCTGACTTAATCATAATTACATTTACAAATATAAACTCTGCATGTTATTGTTTACATAAGGAAATTCTTCGCATGCGGACAACGATGGAGGGCAAAAACACTATTCTTTAGCTCCATGGCTAGCTCCATGGCTAGCTCTATGGCTAGCTCCATGGCTAGCTCCATGGCTAGCTCCATGGCTAGCTCTATGGCTAGCTCTATGGCTAGCTCCATGGCTAGCTCTATGGCTAGCTCTATGGCTAGTTTTATGGCTAGCTCCATGGCTAGCTCTATGGCTAGCTCCATGGCTAGCTCTATGGCTAGCTCCATGGCTAGCTCCATGGCTAGTTCTATGGCTAGCTCTATGGCACAGGTGTCAAAGTCCAGTCCTCAAGGGCCGGTGTCCTGCAGTTTTTAGATGAGCCACAGGTACAAAACACTGGAATGAAATTGCTTAATTACCTCCTCCTTGTGTAGATCAGTTCTCCAGAGCCTTGATGACCTAATTATTCTATTCAGGTGTGGTGCAGCAGAGGCACATCTAAAAGTTGCAGGGCACCGGCCCTTGAGGACTGGACTTTGACACCCCTGCTCTATGGCTAGCTCCATGGCTAGCTCTATGGCTAGCTCCATGGCTAGCTCCATGGCTAGCTCCATGGCTAGTTCTATGGCTAGCTCCATGGCTAGTTCTATGGCTAGCTCCATGGCTAGCTCTATGGCTAGCTCCATGGCTAGCTCCATGGCTAGTTCTATGGCTAGCTCCATGGCTAGCTCTATGGCTAGCTCTATGGCTAGCTCCATGGCTAGCTCTATGGCTAGCTCTATGGCTAGCTCCATGGCTAGTTCTATGGCTAGCTCCATGGCTAGCTCCATGGCTAGCTCTATGGCTAGCTCCATGGCTAGCTCCATGGCTAGTTCTATGGCTAGCTCCATGGCTAGTTCTATGGCTAGCTCCATGGCTAGCTCTATGGCTAGCTCTATGGCTAGCTCCATGGCTAGTTCCATGGCTAGCTCTATGGCTAGCTCCATGGCTAGCTCCATGGCTAGCTCTATGGCTAGCTCCAGGGCTAGCTCGCTGTTTCTGTCTCTTACTCTGCTGTTGTGGAGTCACAATGTCTGGGATCATGAGCGCCCCCTGCCATGAGGCCAGAGAACTGCATTTTGTCAACTCTATCAGAGTGAGACTCTTTCAGTGATAATGTTGACAAATCTCACTAAAGTGTGCAGTTAATTAATTTTAATGCATTTTACATAAATGGCATTTCTTCACATGCATCAAGGATTTCTTTTTACTCACTGGTTCGTCTCTGACAGATGGACTTTTTGTTTTTAATCATTTTTAGTTTGTTCTTGAGACACATTTGTCTGTAAAACTGAGTAAAAATGTCACTAAAAGGGTCATTGATAAATAATTTTATATGTATTTTTGTCAGATGGTGATGTTAGGTCCAGTAAAAATGTAATATCTCAGCTGGGAGCCTGCAGCGCCGCATCTTTACGTTCAGAAACATTTTGTTATGTTTCAACACATAAGCTTGAGGAATAATTACCTTTTTAAAAAAAAATAAAAAATTAACCTATTTTGTCCCTTATCTCAAGAATCACGGGCTGCACAGTGGTGCAGTTGGTAGAGCTGTTGCCTTGCAGCAAGAAGGTCCTGGGTTCGATTCCCGGCCCGGGGTCTTTCTGCATGTTCTCCCTCCAAAAACATGACTGTCAGGTTAATTGGTCTCTCTAAATTCTCCCTAGGTGTGTGTGTGTGTGTGTGTGTGTGTGTGTGTGTGTGTGTGTGTGGTTGTGTGTCCTGTCTGTCTCTGTGTTGCCCGGCGACAGACTGGCGACCTGACCAGGTGACCCCGCCTCTCGCCTGGAACGTAGCTGGAGAGGCAGCAGCTCCTCCTGACCCCACTAGAGACAAGGTGTTAGAAAATGGATGGATGGATCTCAAGAATCATTGAGCTGCTTTTGAAACCATCCATTTTCTGTTCACCCTTTGTCCCCAATGGGGTCGGGAGGAGCTGCTGCCTCTCCAGCTATGTCCCGGGCGAGAGGCGGGGTCGCCTGGACAGGTCGTCAGTCTGTCGCCCGGCAACACAGAGACAGACAGGACACACAACCACACACACACTCACACCTAGGGAGAATTTACACAGACCAATTAACCTGACAGTCATGTTTTTGGACTGTGGGAGGAAGCCGGAGTACCCGGAGAGAACCCACCATGCACAGGGAGAACATGCAAACTCCTTTTGAAACATTGATCAATAATCTGATCAATAATCTGATGCATCAATCAGATGAAATGTTTTATGATGAGGATCTCTGATCAGTTTTGCTGCTGAAATGTCATAGAAATAAACTTTATTCTGTGGTCAGATGCTAAAGGTCGTCACTATGGCAACTGGCTGCTCGGAGCCTGTTTACCAGCTGGTTGGTGGGAAGTTGAGTGGAAGGAAAAACTGTCTCTTCCTCAGGTGACCGTGCTGTACTTCGCTAGGAGCGCCGAGCTGACCGGACTCAGGGAGGAGGAGCTAGTTGCCGTGCCAACGCCAATCAGCAGCGGGGACCTGTGGGCTCTGTTGCTACGGAAACAGCCCAGGTAGGCACACTCAGACGCAGCGATCAGGTGGCGGCGCGATGTGCTGACGGCGACTCGTCGTGTTTCTGCAGGCTGGTGGCGCTGCAGAGCCGCGTGGTGCTCGCCGTACGCCGGCAGTACGTCGCCATCGGCAACCAGCGGCTGAGCCTGCAGGACGGCGACGAGGTGGCCGTGGTGCCGCCGCTGAGCGGAGGATAGAACCGAACCAGAACCGGAACCGGACCGAGCTCTACACATGGCGGAGCCGCCCAGGGACATCTTCCGGCTGAGCCGTGATTGGCTGTCAGTACAGGAAGTGGTGGACTCGGTCAGCAGCAGCCGCTGCGGCGCCGTCTCTGTGTTTATAGGTACGACCTTCACCATCCTCCTCTTCCTCAGGGCAGGCCTTCAGTTCTGATCAACCAATCGGATCAATACCAACTGATCAGGAACCACATCCTAACCTGGTGACGGTCGCTCCGCCGCCCCCAGCGGGCGGCCGGCTGTGGGCGCTGCTGACCCGTTTCCTGTGCAGGTGCGACCCGGGAGGACCAGGTGGAGGGCAGGAAGGTGATTGGCCTGCAGTACGAAGCGTACGAGGCCATGGTCCAATCAGAGCTGAGCCGGCTGGCGGCGGCCCTCAGGGCCCGCTGGCCCTCGCTGCTGCACGTCTGCATCCATCACCGCCTGGGGTGAGGCTCCGCCCACCGCGCTGTGATGTCATCGCCGCCAAGTCTCACCCTTCTCTTCGTCCCTCAGGTGGGTGAAGGTGGGCGAGGCCAGCGTCGTCATGGCGATCTCCTCTCCGCATCGCCAGGACGGCCAGGAGGCCATCCAGCACGCCGTCACCCTGCTGAAGGCCAGCGTCCCCATCTGGAAGAAGGTGGGAACCGGGCCAGAACCGGGCCAGAACCGGGCCCAATGCTGACCACTTATCCTGACTTCTGATTGGTTCTGGTTGGTTCTGATCCACAGGAGGTCTACGACACCCAGGAGTCGTCCTGGAAGGAGAACTCAGAGTGCAGCTGGTCACAGAGGGGAGGAGCTTCTGACTGACCTCAGAATGACCTCTGACCCCAGTGGAACAACTGGTTTATTCTAACTGTATAGTTAAAGTAAAAGCAGCTCCTGCAGGTCATTCCTGATCCGGGTTTCTGGATAGAGTGGCACTCTGTCCTCATAGAGGATCTTTGATACGCTAAGAGTTCTCACTCCTTCTGGTTTTCTCACCTGGGCTCCATATTTGGTCGTGGCTTCCTCATGTCTCCAAGTTCCACCAATAAAAACGCAGATTCTCATTTTTTCTGTTTTAGTTTTTAATGAGAAACAGAAAAATGTTTCAAATAAAGTTTAAAGAGGAAAAACTGAAACATCCTGATGTTCTGGATCAACCGGACCGACTACCATCCAAAGAACTCGAGCAGAACCCAGAGGCTGAACCAGGTCCAAACCGGATGTCCGACTCCCTCATGATGTTCTGCTGCAGTCTGGGTCATGGGACAGGAAGTGATGTCATCATACCACAGAAACTCGAGTCCTGGTGACCGTCCTGAAGCTGGATGGAATCTCAGCAGAACCTCGGACCAGAACCAGAACCAGATTCTACTGAAATCCTCACACTGATTTTAATCTGATCCAGTTGGTTCTGATTTGGTCTATCGGACCTGATGAGGCCCAGTTCTCTGCTCCAGAACCAGCTGGTGGTTGTCTTTGGACACAGCTTCCTGGACAGAACCAGACAGATCAAAACGGGTTGGACAAGAACCACAGGAACGGGTCGGACTCCCTCCAACAGGAAGTCCAGATTGGGAATCATGACTTGGCAAAACAAAGCCAAGCAGCCGGTCCAAAAGGTTCTGGTTCTGAATCAACAGCTGGGCCCACAGGGACCACCCGGTCCTGACCTCTGACCTCTGACCAGAACCAGCACTGGGAACCGGATCACCATGACGGTGGACCAGCAGCTGGTTGGAAGCATTTACTACAGTTAAACAAAGGTCACGACCCCAAGGAAGAACTTCCTGTTTGGTTTACTAGACTCAATCTGGCTAACTGGACTGGATTCAGGAACAGAACCAGAACCCAACCAGAGCTCCTGATGAACCAGCAAGTACTGAGGTTCTGCTGCTGGTTCTGGTCCTACTGGACCTCTCTGGGTCGGGAGGTTCTGGTTCGGTTTCAGGTGTTGAAATGTTCGTTTCCTGTCTGAGTCATTCAGTCTGACTCACCTGTGGATGCAATGTTTCCATGACGCCTTCAGGGCCCTCAGGTAAACTCACCTGTTCCATGACGCCTTCAGGGCCCTCAGGTAAACTCACCTGTTCCATGACGCCTTCAGGGCCTCCAGATGTTTGATCGGGGCAGACAGTGTGAGCTTTGAGCTAATGTTAGCAACTGTAAATATAAAACTATTAATTTCTACGTTATTCTGTTCTGTCTGATATTCATAATTATTAATTCTAAGAATTTATATTCGGATTATTATTGATTGATAATCAGGGTTTTTCTGTTAATGTGGATGAGAACTAAAATAAATACATTTAACTTCACTAAAGTAAACTGGTCAGGTCTGACTTCAGCTAATCTAATCTAAACTATGCTTAACTAAAATAAAATAAACCGCATTTAACTAAACTCAAACCAACCAGCTGAGAATCAAACACGCTTTTATTATTAAATGCAGCCTTTTATTTTGAAAAACGGAAACTGCGTCACCCTCCGGCAGCTTCCGCAGTCTCAACTCCAGTTGGTCAGCTGACCGTCGGTCGGTCTGCTGACTGTCAAACAACCGAAACCAACTGTGAGCCGGGACTCGGAACCGTTTGGACCACCGGATACGCAGCCTGAGAGTCCCGCCTGGTGGAGCTCCAAACCCCGCACTGGTTCCTGTTCCCTGTACCCGGCAGGAGGCCCGATCTCCGGCCTGAACACACCCGCCTCTTCCCTCCGCTGTGAGGCCGGTCAGCTGGTCGCCGTCCGACCGGAGCCAGAGCGACCCGAGGCGGCCTGCCAGCCCCGCGTCGCCCCGGACCCCGGAGCAGCATGGCCCCGCTGGATGTGGCCCTGCAGGGCTTCTCGGTGTTCGGCCTGGTTCTGTTCGCGGTTCTGTGGCTCATGCACTTCATGTCCATCATCTATGTGTGAGTAACCGCTCAGCTAACAGCTAGCTGCTAGCAACTGCTGCGGATAAATTAAATGTTCGGGGGACTGCTGAGCGTTTAGCTCCGAACCCGGGTCAGAACCACCCCACCGGGCCCGGTGTAAGCGGGCCGAACTCCCGGGGATCTGCGGCTTCAGGGACTGAGTCGAGCTTAAATCGGTTCTGTGAGGTGTTCAGATTGGGCTTAGAATCAGTTCGTTCCGGTTACATTTGGCGAGCTTCCTACGATGTTAGTTTTGTTTCATCCTCAGCCGTTGGTGTCAGTTTGCAATAAAGACTTAATTACTCACCTATTACGTCATCATTCTGCGGTTCGGTGCCGGACTTTCTGAACAGATTTGATGCTTATTGCGCAAAACTGCAGAGGTGGAGATTACCGGAGTAGAGTCATGATGAGTCGGTGATGGTGGGTTGTCCTCTGGACCGAACCGGGTCTGGAGAACCTGATGGTTCTGATTGGTTCTTTTACTGGACTTTAGTTCATTATTATCCAGGCTGAATGGTTGATTACCCCCTCTGGTTCTGGATGCTGGGCAGCTGGAAGGAGTTTTGTTCTGAGTTTTTACCTGCAGACAGTTGCTATTATGTGTAACCATGGCAACCAGGTGTTGAGTATCTCCATGGATACAGAGAGTAGGTCACATCCCCTACTCCAGCCTCAGCAGCAGCTGATGACGTCATTGAGCTGTTAGCATGTTAGAGTCGTTGCAGTACTGACTGCTACTGGAGATCGTCCCACAGCAACATTTCACCAGGTGTTTCTGAGGCACCAGAGCAGGTGGTCTGATCACCATGGCAACGCGCTTACCTGCAGGAAGCTGAGAGAGCAACACGGCAGAACTACTTCATCACTTCCTGCTGCTTCAGGCCCCCCTTCATATTCATCCTGGACTTATTGGCTCACCAGGTTCAAGGAGGTCAGAGGTCAGCAGAGCCTCAGGAACACTAGGAGAACAGCTGCTCTTCTCCAGCAGGAGGAAATGAAGCATCCAGTTTCCTGTTGAAAGTCATCTGGAGGGCAAACGTTAATGCATGTAGGCTGAGATCCAGTCCGGCCCAGTAGAGCCCAGTAGAACCTGTACTGGTGGTTCTGAACGGCATGCTAGTGGCTGGACTGGAACCATGCAGGACTTTCAGTCCAAACTCTTTCTGAGCTTCAGATCGGACCGAAGATCAGGAAGTTCTGATCATTCATTCAGCTTCGTTAGAAATTAGCGTTAGCTGGTACATGTTAGCATTAAGATGCTATTCTAGGCTAGCATAGCTTCACTGATAGGCTAACTCCTTTTAGCACAACTTGGACACAGCAGTAGTGTTTTCCAACGTCCAATCAGATCGATTAGAAACACAAACTAACCGAGAGAAGCTGCTGTTAGCGGCCGTAGCTGTGCGTCAGATTTACAGGCGTACCAGAAACACATGAATACAAAGGTTCCTGCTCAGCAATGTGAAATACATAGCAACAAAAAAAAAAAGGGTTTAACTGCAATGAAATCCATTCAATTAATTAATCAAAGTTAACGAGTCAAAGTCCTGATGTAGAAACGGCCTGCTGGTTCTGGTTCTGGTTCTGGTTCTGGTTCCCTGTCCATCACAGAGGCATCCTCAGAGCTGCAGGACCACACACACACACACACACACCAACTGACCTACCTGTCCTCTGATTGGCTCCCTGCTGTGACTCTCAGCCAATGAGACAACTTGTCTGTAGACCAGCTGTTGTTAATGTGAGACTTATTGTTGCCCTCTGACCTCTGTGTTCCAGGCGTCTCCACCTCCATAGGAAGAGGTCAGAGGTCAAGCAGCCGTTTGCTCAGGTCCTGGGCGTTTCTCTGCTGAAGCCGCTGAAGGGCGTCGACCCCAACCTGATCTCCAACCTGGAGACCTTCTTCACCCTGGACTACCCCAAGGTCAGCACCTGACCCCTGACCCCACACTAACCTCACCCCACTGCTAAGGATTGAACAAAATAGTTCAGTTCAGAACAATTTGGACTCCAACTGAACTGTTCTTGGTTCCTCCAAACTGAGCTAACAGGAAGTCAGCATTCAGTGTTTCCTGTTTTCTTGCTGGTGAGGAACTTCCTGGACGGAACCAGCTGGAGTCCTTCTTAACGAGGAGCCTTAACGAGCTGGCTCTGGTTCTCAGGTGTGTGTGTGTGTGTGTGTGTGTTTCAGTACGAGATCCTGCTGTGTGTCCAGGACCAGGACGACCCGGCTGTGGACGTCTGCAAGAAGCTGCTGGGAAAGTATCCCAACGTGGACGCCGGACTGTTCATCGGTGGGTCAGGAGCCGAGTCCCAACTCTAAGACTCGTTCAAACGCGTCCGTCTTTTCCCCAGGTTTGACGGATGGGTCCGGTGTGTCCTTCACCGCCCAGCATATCCCATGATTCATTGCGGGTCCATAGTAATTACAATGTAATTCCAGTATTGCTGTGAGGTTTGGGGATGTCAGCTCCGGGTTCGGCTTACAGAACGCCGTGTTGTAAAAACTCCTGCTAACTTTCCCCAGTGAGTGGAAGTTAAACACCGATATTATTCAGACAGGTAACATCTAGCTGTAAAATGTTTAAAGTATTTCATTGATTCCTGATCAAATCGGTTTGGTTGATTAAAGTTAAGCCTTCAAAGATAACAGGTTTATTTAACTGTAATGTTTTATCTGAGATTTGGAGAGTATTATATTTGTAAATGAATAATTTGCTTATATTTATTCCTGGTAGAAATGTGCAATACATGTTTGAACATTTTAGAATCTAACAGATTTATTTTTTACTGTGAACAGACTTTACTATAAAGTTGAAGAATAATACAGAAATCAGACTACATGACTGAAAAACAAACTTCGGCTCTGTTGTTTTTCTCTTCGCCGCTCTGAGCGTCAGCTGTCATGGTTGCTAGGCAACATGAGTTACGTTGAGGTGGGCGGAGACAGTGGGTGGAGGCCAGACCTGCCTGTCCGAATTCACTGCTTTTCTCTTCCTGTCGTCGTTTATTCGTGAAGGATGTAAACTCTGATACTGACACAGCTAAGGACTTCCTGCTTCCTGTTGCTATTGTTTGTTTCCTGTTTCCTGTCTCCTCTCTCATCATCCTTCTCTCTTCCTCAGGTGGGAAGAAGGTCGGGATCAACCCCAAGATCAACAACCTGATGCCCGGATACGAAGCAGCCAAGTACGGACTGGTGTGGATCTGTGACAGCGGCATCCGAGGTCAGAACCGGAACCGGAACCAGAACCAGCTGAGAGAGGCTCTCTGTGTGGAGTCTGATGCTCTGTTGGAGACATGGTGGTGGGACCCGGCTGGGTCCAGGTATGGCTCAGGCTCCGCCCCCAGCAGCTTGTGACTCCGCCCCCTTTTGTCCCACAGTGAAACCCGACACTCTGACCGACCTGACCAATCAGATGACAGAGAAGGTGGGTCTGGTCCACGGGCTGCCGTACGTCGCCGACCGTCAAGGCTTCGCCGCGACGCTGGAGCAGGTGAGGTCACAGGGTCAGAGGTCAGCGGCCGAGCGGCAGGACCCGGCGCTGACCGCCGCCCTCCTGTGTGCAGGTGTACTTCGGGACGTCTCACCCCCGCTCCTACATCTCGGCCAACGTGACAGGGATCAAGTGCGTGACGGGAATGTCGTGTCTGATGCGGAAGGATGTTCTGGACCAGGCGGGGGGGCTGGTGGCCTTCGCCCAGTACATCGCCGAGGATTACTTCATGGCCAAGGCCATCGCCGACAGGTTAGCACTGGGGGTTAGCATTAGCATGTTAGCAGTGGCATGTTACCGTGCCCTCGTCAGCTTTAACACCTCAGTATTAGTGACTAAGTATTAGGATATTAGCATTAGCACATGGGTGTTAGTATGTTAGCATTAGAATGTTGATATTAGCATGTTAGCATTAGTGTTGATATTAGCATGTTACCATTAGCACATTATAATTAGCATATTAGCATTAGAATGTTGATATTTGCATGTTAGCATTAGTGTTATTAACATGTTACCATTAGCACATTAGAATTACCGTGTTAGAATTAGCACATTGGCATTAGCATGTTAACATTAGTATATTGGCATGTTGGCGATAGATCATTGATATTAGCATGTTACCATTAGCATAGGGTGACCAGACGTCCTCTTTTTCCCGGACATGTCCTACTTTTCAGACCTAAAAAGATGTCCGGGGGGAATTTAAAAATCGTCCGGGATTTTGGTCAACTGCCTCAAAACACATTACATAGCTTACAGTGCATTGTGATTACATTGCCACTCCGTTCCACTACTCCATTCCAGGTTTCTTTGTATGACAAATTAGTCACGCCCTTCTCCCCAAATCCAATCACGTTGCATTATGTGTGCGAGTGTGTGTGGGAAAAGTAAAGATAGCTGAGTTGACTTGTACACTGGCCGCTAGACTAGTTAAACCTTAAGTGTGACAGGCGATAGCACATGTGTGTCCGCCGATTCTACGGCAAAAATGCCTAAACGAAAGTGTACGTTTACGGAGGAATTAAAGAAAAGATTCCCGTGCTTTCGTCAAGGTCGTGATCCCTATGAGGCGGAGTGTTTGACGTGTAAGGCAGGTACTTATGTGTCTGTGGCAAATAAAGGTGCCAACGACCTGCAAGTGCAAGTGAATTCAGCAAAGCGCGCGAAAGCAGCCAGGGGCGAAAGCTCTTCGGCTAAAGTCACAGATTTCTTGTGACATTTCCGAAATGTCCTGTTTTTTTAAATTTCCTTCATTGGACCATTAAATTTACAGGCACTAGGGCCCTGCGCACGGCGCTGCGTGTCACGTAATCCCTGAGCCGCGTCAGTGCGGGCAGCCCTGTTGTTAATCAGAAGGTAGATAGCGTGGCTGTCAGTGCGCCACCAAAGCGCAAATGTATGGAGTTGCCCCGCTTTTAGAGCCCCCCCCCTGGTTTTCCCAAAGTAAAATATGGGCACCCTACATTAGCACATTGGCATTAGCATGTTAACATTAGTATATTGGTATGTTGGCGTTAGATTGTTGATATTAGCACTTACCTCTCCTCAGAGGATGGAAGTTCTCCATGGCGACGCAGGTGGCGCTGCAGAACTCTGGCTCCTACTCCATTGGTCAGTTCCAGTCCCGCATGATCAGGTGAGTGGCAGGCTGACGCCTGATTGGCTGCGTGTCCGTAGTGGCATGTTAATAAATTTTCTGAACCAGGTGGACCAAGCTGCGCATCAACATGGTTCCTGCCACCGTCCTAGAGCCCGTCTCTGAGTGCTTCCTGGCCAGCCTCATCATCGGCTGGGCTGCACATCACGTCTTCAGGTACGGCCAATCACAGAGCGGGGGCAGGACTTCGAGCTGTGGCAGGAGGTTCTCTTTTCTGATTGGTCTGTGTGCTACAGGTGGGACATGATGGTCTTCTTCATGTGTCACTGCCTCGCCTGGTTCATCGCCGACTACATCCAGCTGACGGGAGTCCAGGTGGGTCAAAGGTGAAAGGGTGTAAGTGTTGGAGTTGTGTTAGGCCGGCTGACTGATGAGCTCACCTGCAGGGCGGCGCCCTGAGCTTCTCCAAGCTGGACTTCGCCGTGGCGTGGTTCATCAGGGAGTCCATGTCGGTGCAGATCTTCCTGTCGGCACTATGGGACCCCACCATCAGCTGGAGAACGGGTCGGTACCGGCTCCGCTGCGGCGGCACCGCCGAGGAGATCCTGGATGTGTAGTTACCATGGTTACCAGCCGCCCGCCTGTTACAGAGGCAGCAGAGACTGATGGTTTTATATGAGGCAGTCTGTGTGTGCGTGTTTTTTAACTATTTATGTTTCTGTTGGTGCTAAAAATAAAACAAGTCAGTCACAGCGCAGCACCGAAGAACGACACACCTGAGCTCTGATCAGCCAACCAGGACAGAGTACCAGCCACTCTGACTTCTCATTGGTCCTCACTGCTTATAACTTCCAGGAAATCAGAGCAGCAACAAGACTTTTACTTTGGAATCCACAGGAAATCTGATACACTTCTAATCCACCTACGTGACTTACAGCGCCCCCTGGTGGTCATGTGACTTATGGGTCTGAGAAAAAATTGAGTTACTTGGAGAGGTTACTCAAACGCCCCACCGGACTCTGAAAGGGTCATAGCAGTCGACCAATCAGAGGCCAGCAGCGCTGTAATTAAATGACTCCTTTATTCTGAAGGTCCAAACATTTCAACAGAACCGGACCAAAACAAGGAAAGGTGACACATTTCTCTGCAGCTGCAGTCCATCATGCTGTGTGTGTGTGTGTGTGTGTGTACGAGTGCTCACCCTCGGGTGTTCGGTGATGACATCATCATGTCGGATGAACCCCGTCTGAATGTTTGAGTCTTTTTTGTATATTTTGTTTATCATTGTTACAAACACCTGCTGTAAACGGACCAATCACGGACCAGGACAATAACCCGTTTCCAGTCAGCGATTACGCTGTGATTGGCTGATGGGAGAGGCTGTGGGCGGGACTTTGACAGACGCACGGCAGCCATTATTTGTAAGGTTTATTTATTTATTCATGCTCCAACTTCCTGTCACACCTTCAGAATAAATGAAGATTTAACAAACTTTATGTGTTGGAGTCCAGACTGACCCCTCCACCCCCATCATGCAACAAGGCCCCGCCCACAATGACGTCACAGCCATCAGACACATTCACAAAGTAAAAAAAAAAAAAGCCCAGCAGGGTGAGACAGATTAAATGGTAGTGAAATTATGACTTAAATAAAATAATTAAATTCAGGAGGCCACAAAATGTTCATAAAATCATTTTCATGTCTGTTTATATCTGTAAATATTTTTTTTTTATAAATTATTTTTATCCATGACAGAACATCCGTTTTTATTTGTATTAAAACTGAACTTGATTCAGAATTAGATGGTAAAATGGATTATGATAATCCAGATTATTTAGGTCATATTACAGTAAATAAATAGTGATAAAACATGTTTTACCTGGATGTAGAGTCATATTTCTGCTTATTTCCTGGTTTATGAGATCATTAAAGCAGATTTATTATTAGTGAACTTCCTGTTTCTCCACGTTTAACAGCTTTTAGTGTTTTTGTCTCAGCAGGAAATAAATCTGAGATTAATAAGAAATAATTGGAACGAACTTCAGTCCAGTTCCGGTCTCACCGGGCCTGACCAGAACCTGATAAGAAGTGATGTCATAATGGGAACAGGTTGCCTGAATTTAAAGGCACAGAAACGTTGGCTTGGTTTAACCCCTCCAGAAATGGAGGCGGTGCTGACCTTTGACCCCTGAGACAGCCAGATGGATTGGTGCTCAGGTTTCAACATGTAAACTCACACACACACACACAAGTGGGCGGGGCTTCAACAGCATCACATTATACAGTATAAATAGAGCCGACATTAAAAACCTCCCACAACAGCAGAAACACACCAGACAGTCACACAGAGCGCCCCCTACAGGCCGTAAGAAAATCTGAAAAATAAGGCACAAAAGACGGAGAGCCCGAACATCCACAGCAGGAATAATAACAAAATGAAGTCGATGACAGTCAGACAACAGCAGGAGGATGATGAAGAGTTCAAATAAAACAGTTTCAGTTCAAAAGTTTCAGCAGGAACCAAAACATCTGCACACGTTTCCGGTTCTCCTGGTCCTGACTCCAATACCCACAATGCTCCGCTGCCGCCGCTCAGGAATGTGCTCAGGAACATCCGTAACCATGGCAACAAGGCCTGGCCGGCCGCCGGTCCGGCCCCCCTCAGCGCGGGGAGGCCCTGCCGTCCAATTGGCCGCTGGACTGAAGGGGCGGGGTCAGATGGTGGACTTGGAGAAGGAGACCCGGAGGTGCTGGTTGTGGTCCAGCTGCTGGTCGTGAAGGGCGATCAGAGCCTCCACTGCCTCCTCCACCGACGCCAGCTGCAGCAGCGCCATCTTCCTGTCCTTCCTGGGGATCACAGGAAGTGATATCACCGCTTATGGACAAGACACAGGAAGACTTGAAGCTGTACGTACTGAAAAAACTTGAAGGCCTTGACAGCAAAACCTCTGGAGGAGAACAGGTCCTTCAGGGAGTCTTCACCCACCGATGACCTGGACACACACAGATAGACGGTCCCCACAATGCACCAAAAACACACATACAGATAGACGGTCCCCACAATGCACCAAAAACACACACACAGATAGACGGTCCCCACAATGCACCAAAAAAACACACACACAGACACAGAAAGACGTTCACGACAATTCACCAAAAACACACAGCAGCAGGCAGAAAGTGGGCGGAGCCCCAGCAGGCAGGAAGTGGGTGTGGCCTTACGGGATGTTGGACAGGTGCAGCGTCGCTGATGGAGGGAAGATGTTGTTGAAGTTCTTGGAGCCGGGCTTCTTGAAGCGGTGGAGGGCGGAGCCTGAGAAGTCCTGCGTCAGCGTCTGCTCCTCCGGCCCCGCCGCTCCGCGCGGCAGCTGCACCACTGGGTGCTTGGACAGGGTCACCCGGATCACGTTTCCATGGAGACGCTGGCCGTTCAGGTGGCTCATCGCTGCAGAGAGAACAATGTAAAAACCTGAATATCATCAAGAAATGTAGGAAATAAATAAATGTTATTATAGTATGTTGAAAAAATTCTAACTAATGAAACAAATTCAAATTAATTTTTTGTTTACAAAATTAAAATAATAAAACTTTACAAAATATATTTAGGACATACAGTACAGACCAAAAGTTTGGACACGACTGTGTGTCCAAACTTTTGGTCTGTATTCACTACAGACAAAAAGTTTGGACACACCTTCTCATTGAATTCAATTAGAAAGTGTGTCCAAACTTTTGGTCTGTACTGTATATAGAGGAAAAGTGTTCCAAAAATATCATTGTTCTGTTCTCGTCAGAATAAATCCAGAAACCGTCCATTCAAAGACAAACCGTGTCACTCAATAAAACCAGGATCCGGTTATAAAACATGACTGAATTTTAGAGACAATAAATCTATTTCTTTAGAGCTGATTCTGACCGAGCTGCGCCTGCGTGGCGTCGCTCATCTGGACCAGCGCGTTCTCCTTCTTGTTGAACAGGATCTTGACTCGCTGGACGTCGCCGTAAACTCCTGAAACACACAGATCGCAGGTCAGGCTCCCCCTGCTGGGTGCAGGCGGAATGACGGCAGCCGGTCTCACCAAACAGGATGAAGAGGCAGTGGGGGGAAACTCTCTGTGGACACAAACACACATAGGTCAGAGCGCTGCGCTCCCATTGGTCAACTGCTGCATCACCGTGTGACCTCTCACCTCCGGGTCCAGGTTGGACACCAGCAGCACCGAGTGGCCCGCAGGGGGCGCCACCTGCAGCGCCATGCGAGGAGGGGACATCAGCGAGCCGGGGACCGCCGTCACGGGGAGACCTGGGGACGAGTGCACAGGTGAGACAGTAACCTGGTGGCGCCCCCTGGTGGAGCAGGGTCAGACATTCATCAACTAACTGAGTTTATAAATAAATAATATTCTTTATTTGAATTACTTTCACATCAGACATTAGTGAAGAAATTTCACCCAGTGATTATGAAATTCAAATCAGAATTAAATGGATTTACTTTCTGATTTTTTTTAATTCACAGAATATCTTTTGAATTTAAAAACTTTTATAAAATCGTTTTCATTTACTTAAAAATATAAACTTTTTGGAATGCAGTGACATCTAGTGGCTCAAACGACAAACTGCAGCTAAGTGCTTGAATATCCTGAGTGATGCCATAGCGTCTGATTGCAGGTGACCGAAGCCCCGCCCACCTGCAGGTCATGTGACTCACCTGTGTGCTGGTGGAAGGAGGGCGGGAACGCCGCGGCTCCGTATGGCGGCAGAGCTACACCTGAAACACACATAGGTGGAGCAGAAGCCCCGCCCACAGACAGTCAGCGAGAGTGGACGCCTCCTGGCCGGGCAGGGAGGTGCGGGAGGCTCCACCCACCAAAGGCGGCGCCGGCCGGGTCCAACTCTCCGCTCGGCAGGTCGGCTCTGGTGAAGTCGCGGCTCTTGTCGTTGTTGTACTTGACGTTGAGCGCGCTCAGTTTGGAGAAGTCGATGCGCAGCGTGCAGCAGCCGTTGTAAATGTTCTGGCCGTCCAGAGACTGAAACACAGCAGCGTGTTGGTGGGCGGCGCCCCCTGCAGGTCGCCCGCTCTACATGCGTCAGTGTGACTGCGACTCACCGCCTTGGCGTGCTGAGCGTGGACGGCGTCGCTGAACTGCAGCAGAGCCTGGAACTGGTTGTTCCTGGTGAAGGTGATGATCTTCAGGACGGAGCCAAACTTACTGAAGATCTGATCCCGACACAAAAACAAACAAACAAAAACAGAAATAAACAAACAGATAAACAACCAGTCCAGCTGCAGCGGAGCGGCCCGCCGACCTGCTGCAGGACCTCCAGGGTCACCGGGTAGAACAGGTTCTCCACGATGATCCTCAGAACCGCGCTGGGCGCAGGGATTAAGCCCCGCCCCTCTGACAACCCCATGTTCCCAGAATGCACTGCTGCCGTGCTGATGGCCTGCAGCGCCCTCTGCTGGTATGGAGACAGATTACTAGCTGAGGCTCCGCCCACTCTGTTGTTGCGCACAGTAAAGTGGGCGGGGCCTCTTCACCTGATTGGTCAGATTGTCTGTTTTCAGCTCTCTGTGGGTGGAGTACTGAATGAAGACTGGCTGGTTCCTGATGGTGGGTGGGGCTGAGGTGTAGTAGTTCACCATGGTAACAGCAGCTTCCTCTGATGCCATCTCAAGAAAAGCCTGAAAAAAAGCAAAAAAAGGTTTATCAATGAATCCAAAACCAGAGAAATTATTAGTTACAGTCCTTCAGTAAAAACAGGACAGATCAACTGGGACCAGTTAGCTGGTTTTGGGTCTACTGGGACCAGTTACCTGGTTTTTGGTCCTCAGTGTGATCAGTTTGGAGACTCTGCCGAAGGGAAGTGCCAGGTCGACCACTTCCTGTTCAGAGGTGTCAGCAGGTAGCTGCCGCAGGTGCAGCACTGGAGAAGGGACGCACTGAGCACGCTCAGAAACACACAGCCTATCAGTGCCATCCACTGGAAACAAAGGAACAGGTGAGGAGACACCTGAAGGTGAAGACAGCGTCCCAGAGGACAGGAGGAGGCTGAAGATGGACGACTCACCTGTGGACAGGTGGGCGGAGCTCATGTTCTCACAGCAACCAACAGGTGATCTGAGCGTTGACTCCTGCAGGTAAAAAGGTGAACACTCAGGTGAGTCATTGACTGCATCAGCAGGAGACCTTCAATCAGATTCTGATCGGGTTCTGATCAGATTCTGATCTGTCAGGTAAGCCTGCTTCCCTGATCAGACCCGGCTGGGTCGATGAGGATCCGGTTCGGCTCATCAGAACCGGCAGCAGAGGGTTTGAACCCACTTTGACCAGGTGACTGAGACCTAACAGAACCTTCAGAACCAAAACCGGCCACGCTCCCTCCAACAGTTCACCTGTGAGACTCCGCCCACACGGGTCGGAACCACTTTATTCACCTGCTACCTGTTAACGAGCAGACCCACAGAGAGGTTCCGGTTCAGTTCTGTGGTCCTGGAGAACGTTCTTTAACAGTCAGGTCCGAACCGGAACCGGAACCAGGTAAGGGTTATGAACCCAGTCGGATCAGAAACCGCCAGGACCCGGATATTTTCTCCTCCAGTAACTACCTGACGCCTAACTGGTTCAAACTGGTTTGACTGGAGCCCAGTCTACTACCTGATCACATCTACAGTCTCATCTGAGGGCGAAGCATCGCGAGATTTTAGCCAGTCCACCCAACGCCGTTTGTTCACCGAACTCCGAACAGAGAAAGGAGCGCGAGCGCCAGCAGGTAAACAACAGAACCAGGAGGGGGAGGGGGGATGCAGGTGGGGCTCAGCCAGCGGGAAGCACGAGACGCGGGGTTCGGAAAGGTTCGGGAAGGTTCGGGACGGGCCCTGTTCTCACCGGTCCATGGTCCGAGAGGAGGAGGCGGAGGATGATGATGATGATGAGGAGGAAGAAGAGCTGTTTTGGTCCGCGAGCCTCAGCCGCTGCCACAGAGACCCGCGAGCTCACTTCCTGGTTGATGACGTCACTGGACAACATGGCGGCGGCTGGACACGCCTCAGTATTAAAAATAAAGAGTAAAGACCAGAAAAATGCAAGATATCTATTAAAATAAAGAAGCACATTAAATCTTAAAAGGTTAACATATTAAATAACATACTGCCAGTAAAGAACAATAAAAACTATAAGTAAATTATAATTCCTGTCAAATATTTTCTAAACAGAATGACATTTTATTGAAATGTATAGAAAAAATAAAAAAAATCATGAAAAAATTGAAAATTTTTTAAACAAGATAATGAACTTCACATTGAAATATAAAACAAAAAAATGTACTAATTAAGAAATATTTAACATAAAGATTAAAAACACTAAATAAAAACTCAAGCATCAAAAGTATATTAAGGAAGAGAAATTTGAAGCTAAACAGGAACATAATTTTGAAAGAAAAAGATAAAATTCAGCATAAGCTATTAAAAAAGTAATTGCATAATTTACAGCCAAAAACTGATGAAAAAAAATAAAATGGATACAATTATACGTTTTGAAATTAAATTGACTAAAAAACATGAAAAATCATAAGTTAGGTAATTCAAATATTTGGAATAGAAATAAGCAAAAATAAATACAAATACAAAAAACCAGAGCAAGAACCAAGTGATACAAAATAAAAAATACTAATTGTACAGAAATATCTGAGCCTGCTGTGTCTTGTTTGTTTCACTTTAGTTTTAAGTTATTTTTTGTATTTCTATGTATGTATTTGTAAAAGTGCTTCTTCTGCTTCAAATGTATAATTTTGTAATTATTTACATTCATAACTTTTTTTCATTTTAGTCCTTAAAATCCCAGATTTTGCTGATCATTTTTTATTTTTCTTTGTCTAATTAAACCATTTTCATTTTTAAATAAGATCAAGTGACCAGTTGCCTTTTTCCCCCAAAGATACTGTTTTATTCAAATAATTTCTCGGATGGATAATTTTGACTTGATAATTAACTTTTAAATTGAGTAAAAATGTGTTGTGCTGCTCTTACTGTTTTATCAGGAAACGTCTCATCACTAGCTGGGCTTTAAAGCTATAGGTCAGAGAAGAACCAGGTTGACTTCAGCCCTCCTCCCTGAGTTTAATCAATCAATCAATCAATCAATCAATCAATCAATCAATCAATCAATCAATCAATCAATCAATCAAATTTTATTTGTATAGCACATTTCAGCAGCAAGGCATTTCAAAGTGCTTTACATCATTACAAACACAGAAACACAATGAAATATAGAATCAATAATCAAAACACAGCATTAAATCAAGTTCCATCAATAAATTTGTAATTAATTACGTTTCAAATACAATCCTAAACAGGTGGGTTTTTAGTGGAGTTTGCATCCATAAAGGTTTACCTGTTACACTCCTACTGTGTTATATGGAACAAAATACATGTTGCTATTTTTATTCCCTCTCACAATCACACAGTTTAAAACCATGTAAACAGCATTTTAATGGCTTCTGGCACCAGGATCCGTTCACCTCTTTCACTGAGCTGGGACTCCGTCGTCCCTCACGGATGTTTGTGCAATTTCAATATAGAATCAATAATCAAAACACAGCATTAAGTCAAGTTCCATCAATAAATTTGTAATTGATTACATTTCAAATACAATCCTAAACAGGTGGGTTTTTAGTGGAGATTTAAAAGAAGTCATTGTTTCAGCTGTTTTACAGTTTTCTGGAAGTTTGTTCCATATTTGTGGTGCATAGATGCTGAAAGCTGCTTCTCCTCGTTTGGCTCTGGTTCTGGGGATGCAGAGCAGAACCAGAACCAGAACCTGAGAGGTCTGGAAGGTTGATACAACAGCAGCAGATCTTTAATGTATTGTGGTGCTAAGCCGTTCAGTGATTTATAAACTAACAACAGGATTTTAAAGTCTATTCTTTGAGCTACAGGGAGCCAGTGGAGGGACTTTAGAACTGGTGTTATGTGCTCTATCTTCCTGGTTTTAGTCAGAACGCCAGCAGCAGCATTCTGGATCAGCTGCAGCTGTTTGATTGATTTGTTGGACAGACCTGTGAAGACGCTGTTGCAATAATCAATACGACTGAAGATGAAGGCATGGATGAGTTTCTCTAGATCTGGCTGAGACATTAGTCCTTTAATCCTGGAAATGTTCTTCAGGTGATAGAAGGCCGACTTTGTAACTGTCTTTATGTGGCTCTGGAGGTTCAGGTCAGAGTCCATCACTACTCCCAGGTTTCGGGCTGATCGCTGGTTTTAGTTGTAATAACTGAAGCTGTGCATTGACTCTAGATCTATCGCTCTAGATCTATAACTCTAGATCTATAGCTCTAGATCTATAACTCTAGATCGTTCCTCTTTAGGTCCAAAAATAATAACTTCAGTTTTAATGATTTATGGAAGAACTTGATCATATTAACGGAAGGGAAACTCTTCTAGTAATAATGAATATTTATTTTAACTACATATGCGCCGTTCATCGTCCAACACACAACGACTTACAGAAATAATTGTATTTAATTTCCCTTTGGGATTGATAACGTATTTTTGAATTTGAACCTTCTGCTGCAGAGAAACTACAGAGCGACTACAGCAGTCAGGCATCCTGTTCAGAGAAGATCTTTGTTGAACAACTCGGATGTTAATAAGACGTAACATCCGGTGTGACGGGTCTGTGAAGTGGGTGAAAGGTGAAGAAGAGTCGCTGCTGGTGTTTGCTAGTTTTCTGCTCTGGGATCGTCATGCTGCAGAATTCGGGGTGAGTTTGAGCTCCGGGTCAGAACCGAGTCCGAAACCAGCAAGTACCAGTAACTCTGAGGTTTTCCAGAGCAGAACTGACACAGGAGCGGTTCTGATTGTAATTCCGGGTTTGACTCGGTTCTGCTCCTTCTGCCCACTGACCTTTGAGCAAGGCAGTTTAACTTGGTTAAACTATTTGAATGAAGTTCGGTTCGAGCTGTTAGCGTCAGTTAATTTCTGTTAGCTGCGTGGCTAACAGCGCTTCCGGTGTTTTTTTCTTTTTAAATCAGATTCCCGGTTGTTAGATGAATGTTTTGACATGAAAATGATGAATGTGTTTAGTTTGGATGTTTTTAAATAATATGAAGATAGAAAAAATTAACAGCTCCTTAAAAATTATTAAAAGCTCCTTCAAAATAAAAACTGGCAGTATTGCTGCTCTGTCGAGGCTTTTATTATGAAAGACCAAAAAGTCAAAAATGTTGAACGAACAAAATTAAATTGTATAGTAAATCAGACCTAGTTATTGCTGTAGGTAATATGAAATGCTTAATAATGGTAGGGCTCTGCTTTTATTTTAATTTTAATAATTTATGTATTTAAATTGTTGTGTGGGCTGCACAGTGGTGCAGTTGGTAGCGCTGCTGCCTGGCAGCAAGAAGGTCCTGGGTTCGATTTCTGGCCCGGGGTCTTTCTGCGTGGAGTCTGCATGTTCTTCCTGTGCATGCTGGGTTTCCTCCCACAGTGCAAAAACATGACTGTGGTTAATTGGTCTTTCTAAATTCTCCCTAGGTGTGTGTGTGTGTGTGTGTGTGTGTGTGTGTGTGTGTGTGTGTGTATATGGTTGTTTGTCCTGTCTGTCTCTGTGTTGCCCTGTGACAGACTGGCGACCTGTCCAGGTGACCCCGCCTCTCGCCCAGAACGTTGGCCGGAGAGGCAGCAGCTCCTCCTGACCAGGTGTTAGAAAATGGATGGATGGATGAAATTAGTTTGTCTCCGTCTGAAGCTGCAGCAGATTAATGCTCCACCCAGCAGGGGGCAGTCTTGTGTGACCCTCTCTCCATCAGCTCCTGATGTTTCATCCCAGCTTCAGGTCCCTCCATGTTGCTCTTCTCTCTGATTAGTTCTGATCCGGTTGGGCCTGGCATCCTGATGGTTAGTTTAGCACCAGACTTTATTAAGATTGTTTAGTCATTTAGAGCATAAGATCCAACAGCTCCACCAGAAAACCACTAGAGGGAGCTGCAGCACAGCCACTGGATCTCTGTAGCAGAGTCGGTTTGGTTCTGAAAGAAGATCAATCAATCAATCAATCAATCAAATGTTATTTGTATAGCACATTTCAGCAGCAAGGCATTTCAAAGTGCTTTACATCATTACAAACACAGAATCAAAAACAATATAGAATCAATCATTAAGTCAAGTTCCATCAATAAATTTGTAATTGATTACATTTCAAATACAATTCTAAAGATGGTACTGCTAGAAGCAACATGAAAAGGTCGCTAATGTGGCAGCTAACGTCCATGTCCTGGCTGACCTTTGACCCCCCCATGACGGGGGCACCAAATTGGTGTCAATCAACTCGACTGCGTTTGTGCAGCAAAACGTTTCGTTGGTGCTGCTGTCATTTTAAAAATATTAATAAAAATGTTCTCTGACCTGCAGGATGTTTGTGGCGGAGCTGAAAGGAGAAGATTCTAGATGATTCTGTCATTAACCAGCCGCACACAGCAGCAGGGTCAGTTATTAGTAGTGATGATGTCACGGAGCTGCTGTCGCCCCACAGGAAGCTCGCCGGCTGCACGCTCTTCATCACGGGAGCGAGCCGCGGCATCGGGAAGGCCATCGCCCTCAAAGCCGCTCGGGACGGCGCCAACGTGGTGATCGCCGCCAAGACGGCCGAGCCGCACCCGAAGCTTCCTGGAACCATCTTCACAGCGGCAGATGAAGGTGAGGAGAGGTGCTGGATCCGTTCCAGTTCAGTCCGGAACTTTCCAGTCTGCGTCCCATCATGACCAGTTACTGCCGTGTGTCCCAGTGGAGGCGGCCGGAGGGAAGGCGCTGCCCTGCGTTGTCGACATCCGGGACGAGCAGCAGATCGGAGCGGCCGTTCAGAAAGCCGTGGAAACGTTTGGAGGTAAAATCCGATTGGTTGGTTCACCATGATGTCATCTCTTAGCTGTGACATCATCACTGATATCGTTTGTGATTGGCAGGCATCGACATCCTGGTGAACAACGCCAGCGCCATCAGCCTGACGGGAACGCTGGAGACGCCCATGAAGAAGGTGGACCTGATGCTGGGGATCAACCTGAGAGGAACATACCTGACGTAGGAACACTGGAAGCACTGGGAGCACTGGGAGCACTGGGAGCACTGGGAACCCAAATGCAATCTTCCTGAAATTTCAGGAGTTAATGTTCAAAGTGCCACAAATACGATAAACACTAAATTACAGTGGAGAATGGTCGGTTCTCCGTTAGGTTCTGATGTTTGAGAGTCCAGCTGGTCCATTAGCATGCTATCCTGATGAGCTAACAGAGCAAAATGGCCCCGAACAATAGCTAGTTCCTTGTGTTGGCCTCTATCTAAGCTACGCCCTGAGGAGCGTTCCCCAACGTGTCATTTCCTTTAGTCTTAGCTTTACTGTGTGGGTATATGTACGAGTATACAGCTAAAAGAGAAAGCGAAACAGGATTATTAATTTTCAACATTAACATGCAGTTTGTCTGCTAAGGAGCGGCCCTTAACGAGCCGTGTTTAAGGAGCGGCCCTTAACGAGCGGACTTAACGAGCCATGTTTAAGGAGCGGCCCTTAACGAGCCGTGTTTAAGGAGCGGCCCTTAACGAGCCGTGTTTAAGGAGCGGCCCTTAACGAGCCGTGTTTAAGGAGCGGCCCTTAACGAGCCGTGTTTAAGGAGCGGCCCTTAACGAGCCGTGTTTAAGGAGCGGCCCTTAACGAGCCGTGTTTAAGGAGCGGCCCTTAACGAGCCGTGTTTAAGGAGCGGCCCTTAACGAGCGGCCCTTAACGAGCCGTGTTTAAGGAGCGGCCCTTAACGAGCCGTGTTTAACGAGCGGCCCTTAACGAGCGGCCCTTAACGAGCCGTGTTTAAGGAGCGGCCCTTAACGAGCCGTGTTTAACGAGCGGCCCTTAACGAGCCGTGTTTGTGCCTCTCAGGTCAAAGCTGGTCATCCCCCACCTGCTGAAGAGTCGCCGTCCTCACATCCTGAACCTGTCGCCGCCCCTCAACCTGAACCCCGTCTGGTTCAAGAACCACACCGGTAACCATAGAAACCAGATGACTCCCCCCCCCTCCATGTAGCCGTGGAAACCGTCTGGAAGCCCCGCCTCCTCATCAGTAATTTGTGTTGTCGTTTGGCAGCGTATACGATGGCGAAGTACGGCATGTCCATGTGCGTCCTGGGAATGGCCGAAGAGTTCAGAGGTCAAATTGCCGTCAACGCCCTGTGGCCCAGAACTGGTCAGAACGTTAGCAACTCCTGGGAGCGGTGCATGCTAGCAGGCTCCACCCCTTCATGCTAACCCCACCCTTCTGTTACCATAGCGATCCAGACAGCAGCCATGGACATGCTGGGAGGCGACGGCGTCGGGAAGCAGTGCCGTACTGCGGACATCATGGCGGACGCCGCCTACGCCGTTCTGTCCAAGCCCAAGGACTACACGGGTCACTTCCTGGTGGACGAGGACATCCTCAAGGAGCAAGGCGTCAAAGACTTTGACCAGTACGCCGTCCAGCCAGGTGAGTCCCACCTCTCACCTGTGTGACGTCAGCGTCACAGGTGAGACACATGTGACGCTGACGGAGCCTCTGATTGGTCCACAGGCCACCCGCTGCTGCCAGACTTCTTCCTGGACGAAGCGCCGGAGTCTCTGGTCAAACAGATGGAGCAGCATGGTGAGTACTGCTGGGTACTGCAGGGTACTGCAGGGTACTGATGGGTTCTGTAGACTAGTAGAGGGTACTATGAGATACTACAGTGCTAATCTGTAGTATCTTGTTGCCAGGGGCAACGCCGGCCTTCAAAGCGCCGCCCTCGGACACGCCCCGTTCTGGTGGACCAATAGAAAACACCTTTGACATCATCAGAGGCGTCATCAACGAGGACGTCGTCAAGGCGACTCAGGGCGTGTACCGCTTCGACCTCTCAGGTAACAGGAAGTGAACGTCCATATATGGTTTCCGGTCGTCAGCTGGCGTCTTCCTGTAACGTCTTCCTGCCCGTATCAGGAGGTCACAGCGGCGTCTGGTTCCTGGACCTGAAGAGCGGCTCCGGCAGCGCGGGTCAGGGGGAGCCCCCCGCCGAGGCCGACGTCGTCATGACGATGGACTCCGGCGACTTCACTAAGATGTTTGCAGGTGAGTTGAAGCGACGGGACGCAGGCGCCTTGCTGGTGCTGTCTCCATGGTAACGGCCGCCTGCTGTTCCCGCAGGTCAGCTGAAGCCGACCATGGCCTTCATGACGGGGAAGCTGCGCATCAAAGGCGACATGACGCTCGCCATCAAGCTGGAGAAGCTGATGGGCCGCATGAACAAGGCCAAGCTGTGAGGCCCCGCCCACGTGGGAAAGGCCCCGCCCACCGGGGGAAAGGCTCCTCCTCCTCACCTTTTCTAGCTGTTCATGTTGCTTTAACAACGAACTCACACCCCGGTATAACTCATAGCTGTTGCCATGACGATGAACAGGATCCCGCCGATCCGTCCGTAACCGACGGTAACGGCGCCAGCCGCTTTGAGCCGTCTGGATGTTTCACAGGAACTGATTTTCTTACCCTAACAGCTGATTGTGTTGCCATGGTAACAGAAAATAAAGGAATCAAATTGGCATCGTCTCACGTTTAGTTTTTACAGCAAAATGACTACAGAGATGTTTTATTCTGAGTAGATGCACAACTCTGACGGTAATCCGTTCATCATGGAAATGAATTATGACATCATAAAGAGCTGTTTGTTGTCCATGTTACCATGGAAACAAAGTGCGAAGCCCTGAGGAACCAATGAAACCAGGGCAGATGAGTGGTTAGAAATACTGAGCCAACACTAAATATCTGTGTTCAGGAATGTTGGCCCGGATCCGACCTCTTGTTGTTCTACCAGAACTCTTTCGGTTCGTCTGGTTTCCACAGAAGAACACAGACGCTGGCTCGGGTCCAAACCGCTTCCAGGGAACCGCAGGAGTTCTGCTGCTGTTTCACTTCAACTGATCTGAGCAGCAGCTTTAGGACGGACAGAGAGACAGAGGTAGGACCGGACCTGGACCTGGACCTGGATTGGACTGGACCTGGACCGGACCTGGACCTGGGCCGGACCTGGACCGGACCTGGACCAGACCTGGATTGGACTGGGACCGGACCTGGATTGGATCGGACCTGGACCTGGACTTGGACCTGGACCGGACCTGGATTGGACTGGACCTGGACCTGGACCTAGACCGGACCTAGACCGGACCTGGACCAGACCTGGACCTGGATTGGACTGGACCTGGACCTGGACCGGACCTGGACCTGGACCTGGGCCGGACCTGGACCTGGATTGGACTGGACCTGGACCTGGACCGGACCTGGACCAGACCTGGACTGGACCTGGACCTGCTGCCTCTCTACCTGAAACCAACATTTCTACGTCAGTTCTGCTCAGGCTGACTGCTTCCTGAGCTGGCAGGTTCTAGAACCATAGATCTGTTCTAGAACCATAGATCTGTTCTAGAACCATAGATCTGTGTTCTTCACCTGGTCTAAGTGTTTGCTGGTTCTCAGAGCTGCTGGGCAACTGGAAGCTCTGGTTTCCAGTTGGTGAGCTGGTCTGGTCTGTTTGGTGTCCCATCATGACGGCCGTCCTCACTCCAGCATCCCGGCGGACGCCCAGGGCTTCACGGCGGGACGGGGCGGCTGAACTCCACCCAGGAGACTGATAATAAAACCTGGTTTAATATTTAAAATGACAGAAAAGAGATAAATATGAACAAACTGGTGCTTTAAAGCTACCAGTAACTAACATGGTCAGTACATAAATCTGCAGATTCTTGTTTTTCGTTGGAACATTTCTGCAGCAAATGCTTCCATCCTGTAACCATGAATATTAGGATAAAAACTTCCAAATTCAGTTCAGCTTGTTGATTTGTCACATGACTGACGGCTGAAGACATTAAAAGCAGTTCAGTCCCAGCAGGTCCTGCTGAACCAGCAGGACAAGTTTCTTTATTCAAATTAATTTGAAACTTTGAGTTGAACCAGTTTTGATCTCCAGCTGAATCTGGTGAGCAAACAGCAAGTCAGTAAAACTCTGCGTCTGATTTCCTGTCTGAGGATTTCTGTTTGTTCTTCACTTCCTGTCGGCGAGGCGACCAGTGAAACGTAGGCTGCAGAAAGACTTCGTCCTCATTTTCCCAGAAACTTACTCGAGTAAATGTAACTAGTTACCCCACTCTGGTTGTGGGCGGGGCCAGTTGGAGGTCTGCCGCTCTGATTGGCTGTGTAATTCGTAGTGGCGGCTCAGGGCGTTCAGTGGGTTGCCGGTTTGAGTCCTCGTTCCCTCAAACCAGATTTTGCTTCAGAGCAGAGAGCTCTGCTGGGTTTTTGGGTGGGACCTGTCTGCGGTTCTGTTGGGTCAGGTCGCTCCAGGTGGGCTTGGTGCAAACCCGCCGTTTGGGTCTCAGATCTTCTGAGCATTGGGTTCCCTCAGGGGGACGTTCTCGGCTCTGGCTCACCGGTCGTCAGGTTTCCCTGCAGTCTGGATGCAGATCCAGGATTCAGCACCTCAGCAGGATCGGACAGACAGATGGATGGGCGGACGGACGGACGGACGGGCGGGCGGGCGGACGCAGAGTTGGACCAAACTGCCTTCCAGGTCTTTACTGGTTTCCCTGTTTCGTGCCAACAGAAAATGTTTGCAGATGAAACCAGCGCCATGGTGAAGAACGTGGGAGCGGAGGAGAAGCTGATCTCCAACTCCAACCTGAACCAGAAGGTGGAGCTGCTGACTCTGGTCCGGGTCAGCCAGGGCAGGTTCTTCAGTTACCCCAAGTACACGCCGGTGGACTGCACCTTGCCAGAGCTGCTGGAGGACGACAACTTCTCTCCAGGTGGGATTCCTGACAGACACAGCAGCAGCACCTGCAGCATTTCTGTGACTTTTAACCTTTCTGCCAGAGGTTGAAGAAGAACTGCTGGTGAAGGACTTCAAGACGTCGGTGAAGAGCAGCGAGAGCGGAGAGCTGGGCGCAGGAGAGGAAACGGTTGGCGAAGCGGCGATCTCTGCAAAGTCTGACTCTGTGGACGGCCTGGTGGAGCCGGTCAGCATCAAGAAGAAGAAAGCCAACCTGAAAGGCGTGAGGAAGACCTTCAGCGGCAAGTGGGGCTCCATCCGGCCGTGGTACCGACCCGGCGGTCCGAACCGGTTCTGACGGGTTCCTCTGCTCATGATCTTTGTCAGGAAGCTTGAAAAAGGAAAGATGAAGCTGCTGAAGATGAAGGAAAAGGACAAGCTGGCCTTTGTTCATGAGACGCTGTACAACACCGGACCTGTGAGGATGACCCGGACGTCTACTCAGGACGGGTCCATTTCAGCCAAATACCAGAAGTTCCTGAAGCTGCTGGTCAAGGTGAGCCAACCTGCCGAGTCCAGAACACCACACAGCTTCCACACAGGAAGTAGGGAACCCTGACTTCCTGCTGGACCTTCAGCTCAACCCCAGTAGGAGAGAACAACGGTTCCCACCATGGGGCCCAGTAGGAGAGAACGGCGGTTCCCACTATGGGGCCCAGTAGGAGAGAACGGCGGTTCCCACTATGGGGCCCAGTAGGAGAGAACGGCGGTTCCCACCATGGGGCCCAGTAGGAGAGAACGGCGGTTCCCACTATGGGGCCCAGTAGGAGAGAACGGCGGTTCCCACCATGGGGCCCCGTAGGAGAGAACGGCGGTTCCCACTATGGGGCCCAGTAGGAGAGAACGGCGGTTCCCACCATGGGGCCCAGTAGGAGAGAACGGCGGTTCCCACCATGGGGCCCCGTAGGAGAGAACGGCGGTTCCCACCATGGGGCCCCGTAGGAGAGAACGGCGGTTCCCACCATGGGGCCCAGTAGGAGAGAACGGCGGTTCCCACTATGGGGCCCAGTAGGAGAGAACGGCGGTTCCCACCATGGGGCCCCGTAGGAGAGAACGGCGGTTCCCACTATGGGGCCCAGTAGGAGAGAACGGCGGTTCCCACCATGGGGCCCAGTAGGAGAGAACGGCGGTTCCCACCATGGGGCCCAGTAGGAGAGAACGGCGGTTCCCACCATGGGGCCCCGTAGGAGAGAACGACTCTAATTGCCTCCTCTGTCTCCTCATCAGGGCAGCAGGACGGAGGAGACGGCCTTCACCGTCCCAGAGAAATCCACCTTTGCGTTTGGACTCCAGGAAATCTTGTGGGACAACGAGACGATCGGTGAGTTCAACGTCTTCCTGACGTTTGCTGGGTTTGTTTGCAGTTTTATCATCGTTTCTCCTTGTTTTAACCAGAAATCCCATTTGAATCCTGGACTCGCAGGCAGAACCTGAGTAAGTTCCTTCCTCCAGCCGTTCTTTAGCCAATCAGGGCCGACTGTCTGGTGAGTGAAGGTCCAAACCAGAGGAGCCTCACTCTGAGCTGGTTTGGAGCCAATGACGTGTCTGGGTTCAGTCTGGTCCCTCTCTGGAAGGCGGTGTTTCTCAGGCTCACTGTCCTGCATGTTTTAGATGTTTCCCTTCTGTCACATGGACTGAATCTCTGGCTGATTAACAGCCTGCTGTTCTTGATGGCTGCAGGAGAGGTCATGCAACCATTTGGATCAGCTGTTCTGGAATAGAGGCTCATCTAGAGCAGGACTGAGGACTGGAACTGAGAAGCTCTGGTGTAACGAGACCCATCGTTGGTCCAGGGACCACTGAGGAAAAATCCTGCTGCATGTTCAGCAATGCTAAAGTGAATCGTTTCGACTAAATCAATGAACTGAATCAGGCTTTGTCTCCAACTCTGTCTGCCTCACCTTCTTGAGACTGAAACCTGGCTCACATTGCTCACATTGCTCACATTGCTCACATCGCTCAGGTTGCTCACGTCGTTCACGTCGTTCACGTTGCTCAGGTTGCTCACGTTGCTCACGTGGCTCGGGTTGCTCACGTTGTTCACGTTGCTCCTGTTGCTCGGGTTGCTCAGGTTGCTGACGTTGTTCACGTTGCTCGGGTTGCTCATCTTGCTCATGTTGCTCACGTTGTTCAGGTTGCTCACGTTGTTCACGTTGCTCACGTTGCTCAGGTTGTTCACGTTGCTCAGGTTGCTCAGGTTGTTCACGTTGCTCAGGTTGTTCACGTTGCTCAGGTTGCTCAGGTTGCTCACGTTGCTCAGGTTGCTCACGTTACTCACGTTGCTCAGGTTGCTCACGTTGCTCAGGTTGCTCACGTTGCTCAGGTTGCTCAGGTTGTTCACGTTGCTCAGGTCGCTCAGGTTGCTCATGTTGCTCAGGTTGTTCACGTTGCTCAGGTCGCTCACATCGCTCAGGTTGCTCAGGTTGCTCAGGTTGCTCAGGTTGCTCATGTCGCTCATGTCGCTCATGTCGCTCAGGTTGCTCACGTTGCTCAGGTTGCTCATGTCGCTCAGGTTGCTCACGTCGCTCACGTCGCTCACGTCGCTCAGGTTGCTCAGGTTGCTCACGTCGCTCACGTCGCTCATGTTGCTCAGGTTGCTCAGGTTGCTCACGTCGCTCAGGTTGCTCACGTCGCTCACGTCGCTCAGGTTGCTCACGTTGCTCACGTCGCTCACGTTGCTCAGGTTGCTCAGGTTGCTCAGGTTGCTCAGTCCAGTCCTCAGGCGTCCATACAAGCTGCATCCTAAATGCACAAAGCAGCGCAGCAGCAGCTCCTTCCTGTCTCTTTCTCTGTTTCTCTTCTCTTATGAATGAAAACCTGATGAATTATTTTCTGAACTGTTTTGGGTCCAGATGAAGCCAAGTCCGGTCTCCTGCTTTTTAACGGTGTGACTCCTGTTTCCAGGCCTGTTCACATATGACAGCGTTGATCCAGATCAGCTGCAGGAGGTCAGAGAAGGTAACAGGAACAAACGTTGAGAAAACCTGAATATTTACCGTTTTTAACGATGTGAAGCTGGTTCAGAAGGAACTGGTTTTGATTGGACCTTGTCCATCGGGACAACCTGATTGGTCAACAGGAAACTGGGTGGGTCGTCTGGTTGATGCTAAACTGGTTCAGATCTTAATGGGACCAGTTATGTCTTCTTAATGGTTTAGTTTGATCATATTTAATTAAGTTTATCAATAAAATATCAACAAATGAGATGCAAATGCTCTTTCCATTCATATACTGTAAAATATGGTCCAATTAATCCGGTCCAGTCCGGTTCGGTCCGGTCCGGTTCGGTCCGGTTCAGTCCAGTCCGGTCCAGTCCGGTCCGGTCCAGTCTGTAGCTGTAACTGATATCAGGTATCCGGACCGGTGACCAGTGGCTCCAGCGGCTCCAGCACTGGTCTTACTGGGACGGCTCCAGCAGAACCAGTGCAGGTTCCCTCAGTTTGTGTGACAGACGGCCAGCCGGAGGTGGATTTTACTTGAATAGGCCGTTTTCAGAGAGCTGTCAGGATGAAGCTGCATGGATCGGCTCCAATAGATCATCAATAAAATAGATCATTTTATTGATGATTTTTGGTTATAAATTAGCAGCTAAATTTCTACCTTTAGTCTGTTTTCTTCACATCGAGTCAAATTAATAATCCATCCTCAGCAATAAAAACACTTTAAAATTACAAATCTGATTTCTGATCAGCTGACTGACAAAGTTCAACATCACACCCTGATGGACCCGATGGCACAGCGACCCCTGACCTTTACCCCCTGACCTTTACCCTTTGACCTTTACCCCCTGACCTTTACCCTTTGACCTTTACCCCCTGACCTTTACCTCCTGACCAGCGACGCCGGATTCATTTTTCAGGTGGGGGCCATGGGGTGTTTGTTCACCTCTGTTACACACTTTGAATGTCAGGCTTGTTCATTGATATGATGGAACCTGTCAATCAGTTCAGTGGGTTTGTGGCAATTTGTCCCAAAGTAAACAGTCAACATCTGTTCCCTGGAGGACGATGTTTTGGGTCGACCATGCGCTGCGGTCTGGCTGGATCTAATGATTGTTTGCTATTAAATGGTGGTAGAGATTTGGTGGAAAATAATCAGAAGAAAATGTTGTCAGTTGTCAGTGGGAACAAGCAGAAAGCAGCTTTACTCAGAGCATTTAGATGGAGGAATGGACTTTATTCCATTTCTGGAAAAATGTAAAAGAGGAAAAATGCAGCCGACCTGAGAACAGCTGAATACAGACGGACGATTTTAAAGCTCATAAACCAGCGACCCACCAGAACCGCACACGGTCAAAAGCTCTGGCAGGATCCAAACGACCGATCTTAGAACTACGGGAGGATTCAAACTCCTCGTTCGGTTTTAGCTTACAGGAAAAGCGCCGAGCCGCCAAATTTCCAAAAGTAAACTAACCAATAAGATTGAGGCTTTGTGCGGAGCAGCAGGACTCACACAGACTCGCTACGTACAAAACGTTTTGACACAATAGATCTGTTTTTTCTCCTAAATGCTGTTAATAGTAAAGAGGATTAGATAATGAAAAAAATAAAAAAATGATGCTTTTCTGTTTTACTTAAAGGAAAATCTGAAGGTCCACACAGTGGCTACAGCTGCAGGCGCCCTGTGCTCAGATACTTATTACAAGTCCAAAATACGCACAACACAGCTACAGGATGGATAGATATGACAAAAATCATGACTGGTCAAATATTTGGAACATTAAAAATAATAAAATAGATGTGAAATATCCTCCAGCAATACCAGTTTAGAGCAGCAGGACAATCTAATGGTTCCATCATCACGTTACAACGCAGCTACTACTACTACTACTACTACTACTACTACTACTACTACTACTACTACTACTACTACTACTACTACTACTACTACTACTACTACTACTACTACTACTACTACTACTACTATCTGGATGCTGTGGGTCTGAAACCAAAACCCAGTGCAGATTATATTTGCTGCTTGTTCCACAAACTGTCTGAGTGACGGAACCAGAACCAGCCGGATTGCTGACAATATTTGTGGTCCAGATCTCAGAGCTGCAGGTTTTATCTGAGTACAAACACAGAGATGTGAGTCACAGATTGTCAGAGTTGTGTGCAGCCTGTGTGAATGTCAGGCAGGTCCAGCAGGTCAGGGCCGTAAAGTTCCGGCGCCTATGCCCCTGACCCCTGACCTTGACCCTGCTGTTTCGTCCTGCAGGGATCCAGAACAAGGCGTTCCTCCTGAAGCCGCTCACTGGTCTCCCTCAGGCGACCCGGCGGAACCTGCTGAAGAAGCTGCAGGAGGTTCTGGAGGAGGACGGCGCTCTCAGCCAGCTGGAGGAAACGGTACGGCTGACCTCCAGCTGACCTCTGTAACAGACATGAACTTCCCCCTCACTTCCTGTCAGCTGTTAGCCTCCAGATGTTGGCGTCTGATCAGACGGTGATCTTCTTCTCCTCTTCCTGTCAGCTGGACCAGAGCAACAAAGGACAGCCAGAGCGTCCCCCGTCCAAGGTCGTTTCGTCCTTCATGGACGTCTTGGATGAGTCCAAAGTGTCCTCCAAGGAGAGGGACGCTGTCCATCTTGTGGTCTGCGCCATGGACGGTGAGTCTGACGCTGCTGCCCCTAGTGGCCGATCGTCTGAGCTGCAGCCTTCAGTTCTTCTGTTTTCTGCAGGTCTGCCAGAGCTCGAGGTGCGACCTTTGACCTCCTGTGCTCCTGAAACTCTGACAGTCCTCGTCCAGCTGGTTTGTGATCGATCTATCTATCTATCTATCTATCTATCTATCTATCTATCTATCTATCTATCTATCTATCTATCTATCTATCTATCTATCTATCTATCTATCTATCTATCTATCTATCTATCTATCTATCTATCTATCTATCTATCTATCTATCTATCTATCTATCTATCATCTGAACACCAGATTTACAAACAAACCTGAATAAATTTAAATGAAGGACAAAAGGAACCAAAGTGAGTCCAAATGAAACACTGAGGATGTTTCCCTCCTGACGGTCCGGTCGACCCGGTTCTACTGGAACCAGAACAGCTGCTCCACCTCCAGCTGCTGTGGTTCTGACCCAAACCAACCTGTTCCCCTCCTGGCCTGTGGGGGCGCTGCACCAAGAACCACTGAAGGAAACGACACAAAATCCTCTGAAGACACTGAGAGCAACTTCCTGCTTCACCAGATGGAAACAAGATGGAGGCGTCAGATTTTTCTCTTTAGTCTTTGGCTAAAGACCAGGAGCCATTTCTGCTGCTAGCGCTAGGCTAGCATGTTAGCTTTGGTTGTATTTACCCAGAATGCCCTGCGATGTAGTCCACTTCCTGCTTTTGGAGCGCTTGGCGTTCACATTCAAACCTAACCAGAGTTCATTTCAACCGAACCCACACTGAGGTTTGGAGGACCAGAGGTCAGAGGTCAATTACAGGTCACACCTCACCAACCGGACCGGACTTTGACTAGACAAATGGATCAGAGATGGGTTAAAGTGGCTGAACAGAACTGGTAGGAATGATTCCCAAATGGACAAATTAGGACCAGAGTGGACAATCCTGTCCACTCCATGTCCCTCATCCTGTCTCCTTGTCCCACATCCTGTCTCCATGTCCCTCCTTGTCCCTCAACCTGTGTCCTTGTCCCACATCCTGTCTCCTTGTCCCACATCCTGTCTCCATGTCCCTCCATGTCCCTCATCCTGTCTCCATGTCCGTCATCCTGTCTCCATGTCCCACATCCTGTCTCCATGTCCCTCCTTGTCCCTCATCCTGTCTCCATGTCCCACATCCTGTCTCCATGTCCCTCCTTGTCCCACATCCTGTCTCCATGTCCCTCCATGTCCCTCATCCTGTCTCCATGTCCCACATCCTGTCTCCATGTCCCTCCTTGTCCCACATCCTGTCTCCATGTCCCTCCATGTCCCTCATCCTGTCTCCATGTCCCACATCCTGTCTCCATGTCCCTCCTTGTCCCACATCCTGTCTCCATGTCCCTCCATGTCCCTCATCCTGTCTCCATGTCCCTCCTTGTCCCTCATCATGTCTCCATGTCCCACATCCTGTCTCCATGTCCCTCCTTGTCCCACATCCTGTCTCCATGTCCCTCCTTGTCCCTCAACCTGTCTCCTTGTCCCACATCCTGTCTCCATGTCCCACATCCTGTCTCCATGTCCCTCCTTGTCCCACATCCTGTCTCCATGTCCCACATCCTGTCTCCATGTCCCTCCTTGTCCCACATCCTGTCTCCATGTCCCTCCATGTCCCTCATCCTGTCTCCATGTCCCTCCTTGTCCCTCATCCTGTCTCCATGTCCCTCCTTGTCCCACATCCTGTCTCCATGTCCCACATCCTGTCTCCATGTCCCTCCTTGTCCCACATCCTGTCTCCATGTCCCTCCATGTCCCACATCCTGTCTCCATGTCCCTCCTTGTCCCACATCCCGTCTCCATGTCCCTCCATGTCCCTCATCCTGTCTCCATGTCCCTCCTTGTCCCTCATCCTGTCTCCATGTCCCACATCCTGTCTCCATGTCCCTCCTTGTCCCACATCCTGTCTCCATGTCCCTCCATGTCCCACATCCTGTCTCCATGTCCCTCCTTGTCCCACATCCTGTCTCCATGTCCCTCCTTGTCCCTCATCCTGTCTCCATGTCCCACATCCTGTCTCCATGTCCCTCCTTGTCCCACATCCTGTCTCCATGTCCCTCCATGTCCCACATCCTGTCTCCATGTCCCTCCTTGTCCCACATCCTGTCTCCATGTCCCTCCATGTCCCTCATCCTGTCTCCATGTCCCACATCCTGTCTCCATGTCCCTCCATGTCCCTCATCCTGTCTCCATGTCCCACATCCTGTCTCCATGTCCCTCCATGTCCCTCATCCTGTCTCCATGTCCCACATCCTGTCTCCATGTCCCTCCTTGTCCCACATCCTGTCTCCATGTCCCTCCATGTCCCACATCCTGTCTCCATGTCCCTCCTTGTCCCACATCCTGTCTCCATGTCCCTCCATGTCCCTCATCCTGTCTCCATGTCCCACATCCTGTCTCCATGTCCCTCCATGTCCCTCCTTGTCCCTCATCCTGTCTCCTTGTGTCTCCAGGTGGACAGCCTGAAGGACGGAGGTGAGCCCAGTCTCCCAGCGTGTCCCCCTGTCCCCCTGCAGCAGGACGGGGAGCTGCGCTGGGCGGCGGATGTCCTCTGTGGGTCCAATGAGACGCTGGCGGAGCTGAGTGCGGCGTGGGACCGGTTCCCCAAGGTTCTGCTGGAGGTTCTGGCTCTGGCCGTGTTGGGAGTCCACAGGCTGCAGGAGGGAAACGGTCCGGATGATTAATCTGCCTCAGAAAATCATTTAATCTAAATTTACATGATTGAAACTTTTGCTGATTCTTTTCCTACATTAACATTAATTTCAAATGCAGTTTTATTTTTTAGGGGAAAATCTTTGATGTTTTCTACCTGCTGAGGTTTATTCAGGTCATTTAGTCATGAAATATAATTTTATTTTAATAACTTGGTATGGATTTCCCCTTTGGACATTTGAATAAAATCAATCTTTGTGATGAACGTATTGATTTGGGTCATTATGGGTTAAACTGATTTGAACTTTTTCTGCTCTGTATTGAATTTCTGTAATCAATCATTGATGCTATTAAATATTTAAATGAGCGTCTGTAAATATTTCTGGTTTTTATGAGTTTAAACTTTTTATATGGCTTTAATATTGAGGTCAATGATAGAAAATATTTCTGTCAACATTTAGATTAAAATACTTTTACATGCAGAAACTCCTTTGGAGTATTTCTGTCGTTTTGTTGGAACATATAAAGTTTATGATGGATCTGATTTATTGGTTTTAGTTTCATTATTATTCTTTCTTTGATTAGTTTCAGTTTGACTTTAGTTCAGGCTTTTTTCACTGATCCTAGTTTATGATGTTTAGTTGTTTCTTAGTGTTACATTCATTTCCTGGTACCCAGTGTGTTCTCGCTCGCCCGCTGTGTCTCCTCTCACCTGAAGCCCATCAGCCAATCAGCTCGGGTCTCTTGTTCATCCTTCTCCCTCACTAATTTATTATTTATTTAATCGTCTCGTCTGCTTTAAATGAATGTTTCCTTTTTTACTTGACATTCAGTGTTGAGAGATTTATGAGTTTATGTATAATTTAGGCTTTGGGAGCCTGGCAGCAGCTTTTACTTCGTCTTTTTGACTGAATACTGCGTTTTTTGCATGTTTTGCCTAAATTAGGTGATTTTATGGCTCCATTTGGCCAGATCACATATTAGCATTTATACCTAAAGAGAAACATCGACAGCCAATCCATGTGATCGGTATTGGTGATCGGTGATCGGCAGTGATTGGAATTGGCAGCTAAAACCATGAAAACCAGAACTGGGATACCGCTAGTGAGGAAGAGGATAACAACAAACATCACCTTCCTAAAATAATGGCCTACCTATTTTTATTTGATCTAAATCATATTTGGTCAATAAAGGTGGTGAAGTTTTCTGTTTTTGCCTTTTAGAAAGAGATGTGGAAAGTATGAACCAGTTTTATTAGAAATGGATCTAATAAAGTAACGTTGTTGTTGAAAAGGAGAAAAATATAAACAAGGAAGAAGCAGTTCATGGGTTTAATCATTTTAATGGGGTTAACAGTTTGAGGTCTGATGTAAGGATAAATCAGGAGCTCAGCGTTTCTAACACCACTAGTAGAAAAAGAAATGATAAAGAGCCTAGTAAACCGTAAATCAGCTGACTGGACGGACGCAGGGCTGGTGAAGCATCCAGGACGCTCCACGTTTCCACTTCTTTATGGCAACCATTGAGGAATTGTTGTTAGAAACCCACAGCTTCGCCTCCACATCACCCTAACACATCCTGATACTGGGTCGCTGGAGAAAGAGAGCCCGGCCCGGCCCGGCCCGGTCCATTTATGTTCCGGGCCAAACGTAGCGGGGCGGTCTGTCAGTCAAACCTGTCAGTGCAGAGCAGAAGAGGACAGAGACTGAAGAAGAAACCATTACTGAGGTTGAAAAGATCAGAGGATGAGATCAGCTTCATGTGTCGGTAAAAATACTGTAAAATATTTTTACTATCTCAGTACAAATACTGTAAAATATTTTTACAGAAAGGAAGTAAATTCAAGTCTAGAATTCCTGTATAAACCTGTTACCATGTAGCCACAGCTACCCTAGGGAACCATAGTACTGGTTCTGGTTCTGTCGGACCTTAGTGTTGACCATGAAATACAGTACCACTGAAATGACCAGAGAGCTGGGTCGGACCCTCTGGTGCCACTAGTGGACCGGTTCCAGTGTGAGCTAAAGAGCAGAACCTTCTCTGTGTCAGTAGTGTCTCAGATGGTCTCAGCTGCAGCCATCTTGTTTCTCAGCAGCAGCCATCTTGTTTCTCAGCAGCAGCCATCTTGTTTCTCAGCTGCAGCCATCTTGTTTCTCAGCAGCAGCCATCTTGTTTCTCAGCAGCAGCCATCTTGTTTCTCAGCTGCAGCCATCTTGTTTCTCAGCAGCAGCCATCTTGTTTCTCAGCAGCAGCCATCTTGTTTCTCAGCTGCAGCCATCTTGTTTCTCAGCAGCAGCCATCTTGTTTCTCAGCAGCAGCCATCTTGTTTCTCAGCTGCAGCCATCTTGTTTCTCAGCAGCAGCCATCTTGTTTCTCAGCTGCAGCCATCTTGTTTCTCAGCTGCAGCCATCTTGTTTCTCAGCAGCAGCCATCTTGTTTCTCAGCTGCAGCCATCTTGTTTCTCAGCTGCAGCCATCTTGTTTCTCAGCAGCAGCCATCTTGTTTCTCAGCTGCAGCCATCTTGTTTCTCAGCTGCAGCCATCTTGTTTCTCAGCTGCAGCCATCTTGTTTCTCAGCAGCAGCTCTGTAATCTAGAACATCAACATGGAGGACATGAGATTCTGTGGCGGTCTGGGAACCGGTTCTGGTTTTTGTTGCTCGTATGATTGATGATAATCACAACGCGGTTCTGAATGTTTCTCTTTCTGAGTGAAGTAGATTCAGTGAAACTGTTTCATGTTTGAATGTCTTTAATAATCACTGAGAGGAGACAGACAATAGATTGGTTTTCATTTTTAAAGTCAAAGTTTCATTCAGAACATGAAAATACAACAAATCAGGCATTTAGACACAAGCAGCTCGTTGTTATTTAACCTTCCTGACAGACGGTGGCGCTGTGACAGGAAACCCAACAGGAAGTGGCCCAGAATTAAAAAAATATTTCCCTCATTTAAAGTCCCCAGTGTGAAACGTCCACCAGCAGGACCGGCTTTACTCTCTGCCCTGCAGCTTGTGGATTCCCATCACGGCCAGAGCCAGAACCTCCAGCAGAACCTCTGGTGGCAGATCGAAGAGATCAGTCAGCGTCTTCAGCACCTCATCAGAGGAACAGAGGAGATCAGCGGCCCAACGCACATCTCCATCTGGCTGCAGGCCGGCGGGGACAGAACCGGTCAGCTTGGGTTCATCGTTGTCCTTCAGACTTTCCACCTGGAGACACGTAGAGAGACAGATGAAGACACATGGAGAGACATGGAGAGACGTGGAAAGACATGGAAACAGATGGAGAGACATGAAGACACGTGGAGAGACATGGAGAAACATGGAAACAGATGGAGAGACATGGAGAGACATGGAAACAGATGGACACAGTTCCAGTATTCAGATATTATGAGGTCTGATTTAGTTTTATTGTAGAATCTATACGTGTCTCAACTCGTAGAATATATAGTTTAGGATTTACACAAGACTCGGAACTCCTTCTGCTCAAAGTCGATCGAGAAAAGATTTAATGCACATCTGCTGAACCACAAAACATCACATACACATCGTTACAGAAATCCAAAATCTCTTGCCTTCTACTTCTGACATCAGTTTTTTATAGAGTCCAGCTCTACTGGTGTGTATTGGGAAGCCTCGACCAATGGCGTTGCTTCCTCCATTTACGTAGCCTTTCTGGCTCCGTCTTACACTGGAGGATGTGTATCCTCCAGTGTAAGGAGGATGTGTATCATCCAGTGTAAGGATGATGTGTATCCTCCAGTGTAAGGATGATGTGTATCATCCAGTGTAAGGATGATGTGTATCCTCCAGTGTAAGGATGATGTGTATCATCCAGTGTAAGGATGATGTGTATCCTCCAGTGTAAGGATGATGTGTATCATCCAGTGTAAGGATGATGTGTATCCTCCAGTGTAAGGATGATGTGTATCATCCAGTGTAAGGATGATGTGTATCCTCCAGTGTAAGGATGATGTGTATCCTCCAGTGTAAGGATGATGTGTATCCTCCAGTGTAAGGAGGATGTGTATCATCCAGTGTAAGGATGATGTGTATCCTCCAGTGTAAGGAGGATGTGTATCCTCCAGTGTAAGGAGGATGTGTATCATCCAGTGTAAGGATGATGTGTATCCTCCAGTGTAAGGAGGATGTGTATCATCCAGTGTAAGGAGGATGTGTACCCTCCAGTGTAAGGATGATGTGTATCCTCCAGTGTAAGGATGATGTGTATCATCCAGTGTAAGGATGATGTGTATCCTCCAGTGTAAGGATGATGTGTATCCTCCAGTGTAAGGATGATGTGTATCCTCCAGTGTAAGGAGGATGTGTATCCTCCAGTGTAAGGAGGTTGTGTATCCTCCAGTGTAAGGATGATGTGTATCCTCCAGTGTAAGGATGATGTGTATCATCCAGTGTAAGACGGATACACACCCTCCTTACACTGGATGTGTATTGGAAGTTCCTTGGGAATATTCAGACCTCTTAACTTCACATCTGCTCCGTTTCAAAGGTGCTGTTAGTCAACTTGTTTGTTCCTTATCTGTCCAACAGAGGTTCCGTCCCATGTCTTGAGCTCCGGCCCAGTCCCTTTGCTGGCGAGCAGGAGAAATGTCTGGTGCCAGAACTTTCTTGCACAACAGCTTCAACTAACAACTTTCCTCTCTTTAATGATTGTTATTCCATATCTTCTCCAAATCTGAATTCCTTCCTGACTTCTAGGTCAGATTGACCCAGTCCATTTGACTCAATACATTTCTTTTAGGTTAAAACATATCTTAGTGCGAACCAACCAAACAACATAATTTTTAACTTTCAATATAATTATATTCCTCTACAGTTTCTAAGTGTGTCAGAATTTATTTCTGAAGGTTAGTGGACTGAAAGACGTTGACCTGACGTGTAACAGCATGACGGAGTTTTTCATATCTGGTGGATTAAATCGTGTTTTGATCTTATGAGTTTTTGTGTTGAGTTCTGAAAAATATGTGCAGTTTGAGGAAAGTGATGTAAAAAGTGTGACAGTGAGGACATGATGTGGACGAACCAGCTGGTTGAGGACGGTGATAGACTCGGGACTTCCTGAGGTTAGAGATCGCTGCAGTGGCAGAGGCAGAACTACAGAAAGCAGAAGAAGAAGAAGATGTTCAGGAGTCGATCTGTCTCGCATCTCGGATGTTCTCCACAGGAGGAACCAAAATCAAAAGAGTTTCTCTGCAGATTCAGACCTGAAAACAACTAAAAGCTGAAGTTGCTGAGCTTCTTCTGCTCAGAGGAAACTCACCATCCAAGGAGGCAACCAGAACACAAAGACCGTCCCTGGCCTTGGGGGCCTTGGATTGGTCCAGGATGTCCATGAAGGAAGAGACAGTCTTAGAAGCAGGAGGCCCACTGCTTTCGTTCAGCTGAGAGGAAGAGGAAGACAGTGATCCACTGATCCAGACCCGACTGTGAGGTTAGAAATCAATGCAGAAGCTGTGATGGAGATTTCTGGGAGATGCTTCTGATCTGAGATCTGAGCATCTCCTGACCAGGGAGCAGAAATCCTCTGATCCTCAGACCAGTTTAAACCAAAGTCTTACCATGTCCTCCAGCTCACTCAGAGCATCCTCTTCCTCCAGAACCTCTCTGAGCTTTTTCAGCACATCTCCACGAGTCGACTCTGGAAGTCTGTCAATCAGGTTCAGAATATTTTCCTTTGTTTCAATCCCTGCAGGAAAAACCGTCAAAACCAGCAAGAATCTGTTATGAATCCAGTGACTGGATGATTCATTTCTCATATGACACTTACCTCTAATAAACATGGAATTTTAGGAACTAAACATTAATCAGGATAACGAGAATTTGGACATTAATGTTCCTCCAGTTTTACATAAAACCAAACAACTGTTAGAAAAAGAGTCAATTCAGTGAAGTTTTGTTTTAAAGGTCATTTTATGGCTCTAGAGGCCTTCATTCAACAGCAGATGGACAGAAAGGACAGACAAGGAGAGGAAGACACGCAGCAAATGTCCCAGGGCCAGGAATCGAACCGAGGACGACTGCATTGATCACTGCAGCCTCAGCATATGGAGCGCAGGCTCCACCACTGAGCCACGTGGCAACACAAGCCAGTCAAGCTTTAACTGCTTTGTCTTACCAGGAACATTTCTCTGAAACTGAAACTTCTCAGGATTTGATGATTTGGAAACACAGAACAAAACTGAGCTAACAGGTAGAGTGTACTTCTCACCCTCTCTAGCTTTTTCCAGGATATCATTGTCTATGGCATCAGAGAGCCAACCTGTAAACAGAAAGGATAAAGGTCAGTTCAAATGAAGAACCACACATGGACCAGACCTCAGGTCTTAGAACCTGGAGGAGTTCAGGTTCAACAGACAGTTAAGAGTTTTGTCTAAAAGTAAACCTCCAAACTATCAGAAACAGGCTTGTTTTCTGCAGAAGTTCTTCGTTGGACAGAGTGACCTTTGGGTCACCCTGAGAGACGCTTCATTGGCTCCTTGGAGTGACCTTTATCCCCCAGACCCTTCATTGGCTCCTTGGAGTGACCTTTATCCCCCAGACCCTTCATTGGCTCCTTGGAGTGACCTTTATCCCCCAGACCCTTCATTGGCTCCTTGGAGTGACCTTTATCCCCCAGACCCTTCATTGGCTCCTTGGAGTGACCTTTATCCCCCAGACCCTTCATTGGCTCCTTGGAGTGACCTTTATCCCCCAGACCCTTCATTGGCTCCTTGGAGTGACCTTTATCCCCCAGACCCTTCATTGGCTCCTTGGAGTGACCTTTATCCCCCAGACCCTTCATTGGCTCCTTGGAGTGACCTTTATCCCCCAGACCCTTCATTGGCTCCTTGGAGTGACCTTTATCCCCCAGACTCTTCATTGGCTTCTTTCCCCCTGTCAGACCTCTGGTCGTCTTCTGGTCTGATATCCTTCACTTTCTGACCATCATTCCATGAGCCCATCTGCTCGCACAGCGTCTGGTCACTTCTAGTCTTTTTCTTGACCCCTGAGGATTTTTTTTCCTCCCAATCTTCTCAGTTACTTGTCAGATCCTTCTGTTCCCATCAGATCTTTTGCCTCCATGTTGTTTTTCCTTTTCCATCAACTACAGTTCTGGAGGTTCATCATGAGAACTTCCTGCATGATGATCTGTCCTGTATCCTGCCTGCATTTTCTTCTTAAAAACATCAATTCAAGGACTAAAGGCTTCTACTATATATTGTATTTTAAACTACAGTAATAAGGAATTGTTTTAATAAAACTCAGGCCTGCCTTGTTTGTGACTCCAGGTTTCAATAGGGATTTCTGCAAAAGGCAAGAAGAAATGATTAGTCACCAACACCAACATCTCCAGCTCAGTACAGACGGTGAATGCTCCTACCGATCTTCCCCTTCGTCACTGTGATCTCCACCAGGCTGTAAGCAAAGGTTTTATTTTCTGGTACCTTGTAGGTGGCGACCGACTCTGCCTTCACCTGGCAGAACAAACCAAACCCAAGGAGGTTTATTTATTCATCTCTACAGAAAAAATAAAACTATTCCTCAGATGCAGAGAGAAACTGATCATCTCTGAACTGTCAGTGATTGTCATCCCATCTAAAACATCAGATTAGTTTCCAACTGACGGATTGGACCAAACACACCGATGAGTGTGCCGCTCTCAGCGCTGACCCATATTAACAGGCACCAAGATGTCTACCAATCTGAATCTGAGCACTGATCATGGCCCACTGCAGATGAAACGGTGTCAGGAACTCCCAGGCCACTTTTTCTTCCCTGTCAGAAAATATGAGGCCTTGTACTTCAACTTAATATTTTTAATAAACTTAAACTGTGGGGGCGAAGTTGTACTGCAGGGGGGCAGATGGCTCCCATTTACCCCGATCTCAAAACCCAAACTAGCTTATCGTCCCTCATTAGCTTCAGTCAGCAGATATTCAGATGTTCTCAACATGTGTGACTCATTGAAGGTCCACTCACCCCAACACCCACATTCACCAGGCTCTGATACAATCCTGAGACTTTTCCCCCGTAGCTTCCTACATTGGTCAATGTCACAGGTTGAGTGTTGTAAGCCCTCTCATAAACAAACCCCAGTGTGTGGTGTTTGTTTAGTTTCAGATGCTTCAGGTCTTCTTTGTTAATGGGCCTGACAAAGAAGAAGATCAGCATCAGAAAACAGAAGTTGTTCCAACCTGCAGTGTGGCAGAACAGAGGGAAACGAGACCTACTTGCCCCTGAAAGTTTCCCTCACACAATCAAGATCCACTGTCTTTTTCTTGATGGTAACAGAAGTCATAGCATCCACAACATCAGCACTTATCCCAGCATCCACAACATCTCCTGCCTTCACTTGGACGTTTCCACTGATCGTTCTGAACATCCTGAAATCCACCGCCATCTCGTCCTCCTTATCACCTGCAAGGAAGCAAGTGCAGCACTGTGATGTTGTTACACTAGATTGTGAAAAGGAAGTTTACTGTTATAGGAACTTATATGGACACTGGCTGCTTTTATTTTGAAAATACGTAATTCTGAATTATTGTCTTTGCTGTTGAGTGTTTTAAGATTATAGATTATTTGAGTGTCTAAAAAGATACGTTTAGAGGTTATGGAGGATCCACTGTTTTGCCAGATTGGATTTTGTGGGAGAAGGTATGAAGGTTTGTTCTGTACTTAAAGATTATAATGTAATATAATCATTACGATATAATGTAATTGTATTGTACGTTATACAATACAATTACTGCTGTTTAACAGCAGTGACAGTAGTTCAGTTACTGCTGTTTTCTAGCTGTTGTTCCACAAGACACAATGCAGAATCAACTCAAGAATCTCAATAAAGCAGCTTCAAATTGCTCACCTGGTGAAAACGTCTTCACCCCCCCAAGCTTAGGTAAGGTGGACCTGAGCACTTTGTACTTGGGATAATTCCAGAAAATCCCCTTCTTGATTCTGACTAAAGTCAGAAGGTCTACTTCTGTCGCTGGGTCTTCATTGGGAATGAAATGCTTGCCAGTTGTCAGTCTTTTGACGAACTCTTGGGCTGCAGCTTTGAACATGGCGTCTGGAAGATGAATGAGACAGGAGGCAGAGCCACCAGAATCAGGCACATCTAGTGAAACCGCTAAACATTCAGGCAGTTTCTACTGGTGTCAGAATGTTATTGAACGCTGCAGTTGGAATCCCTCTGAGAGGATACGGTTCTGATCCGGTTCTGATCAGGTTCTGACCCCAGTCGGTTGGCCTCCAGTGAGTCAGACTGGATTACTAATGATGGTCGAATGGTCATTCAAACATTATAAATTGTGTTGTTTTTGTCAGTCTGGGTCTCTGAGGCTCAAACTAAATGTTGTTTCCAGAACCGGCTCCAGATCTGGGTCAGCATCACGTCCTGCAGCGCTAGAATACCTCAGACATCCAGGGTACTGACCTTTGAACCCTCAGCCCCAAAACTGCTGCTTTGTGTTGATCCTGAAATGTTGCAGAACTAAATCCTTTAGTTTCCCAAAGTTCTGCAGTAATCTAACCTCTGTGAAATCATCCTAATCTGCATCCTTTAATCATCAACATCTCCATCCACCAGGCTCAGATTAACAAACGTTCCGTTATAATCAAACCTGCTCAGTCTGGTGGTTCTGCAGCACTGAGGCTGCATTGATTATGGATTTTAGTTACTCGTCTTCCATCGGGTGTATCAGATATCGGCCCTGATTATTGATCAGAACATTGACATTTCTAGGCTGGATTGATGGCTGCAGATTCCTTCATCAGGTAGACGGTAATTATGCTGCAGAGCAAACGTTCACACGCAGGGAACCTCGAGGCTCCGACCTCAGGCTCTTTCTGTGGAACCACAGGATCCAGATGGACCGGTTCCACTGCTTTTCTGACTGTGTGTTTGCTGATGACCCGTTTCAAAGCTTCGTGTCACGTTTTGGTTCTGGATTTCTGACCCAGAGATTAGATCAGCCTGATGCTCCTGAGGGTTTCTGGTCCCAACAGGAAGCAGAGAAACTGCTGCAGGTCGTTGTTGTCAGTCCAGATTTACTACAACACGGATAACTTTTATTAAAAATATGATTTTCTTCTGCTTTTATCCCAGACTTAGAGACCAAACCTCCTCAGTGGGATGATATTGGGTGAAAGGTTTGATTTAGGTGATTATTACAATGTCTACAATATGAAATATTCTGTGCAACAACGGTCCAAAATGTAAAATAACTTTATAACATTTTAATTAACCCTTAGAAAAACAAACCAAAGGAAATCTGGAAACATAATTTAATCTCCAACCAAACCAAACATTTTCAAATGTCCTGCAGAGTTTAATAACTTTTAAAGCCTCTTGCCTTGTTTCATTTAGTGAAATAATCTTAGTTTAGAAGCCGTTTTGTGAACATTTCTGTTCAGCAGCAGCGACCCAGAGGAGGCCTTACCTGGACGTCTGGCTCAGCAGCAGCGGCGTCAGGCTGTGGCTCCTCGGCTTCAGCTGCTTATATGTGAACAGAACCACTTCCTGGATTTACGCGTCACATTCGACGTGATGTAATCTCTCGCTACCAGAACCTTCTGCTGTGAAGGTTGTTAATCACACAGGAAATCAGTTCAAGTTGCAGTTTCCGACCTCCCACCGAACCGGGACACGTTTCCTTCAGCTCTCCTCGGGTTTCATCCTCGGTCCAGGACTCAGTTTTAAAGCTTCAGGCTGAGGGACCAATCAGACCCGCTCCATGTCTTTGTTCAGAGTTTACATCAGCCTCACTGCGCTCAGGCTGCTGGGCCCAGTCAGTCACCACAGTCCAGCCAAATGTAGGACCCATAAGCCCACTGAGGCTCAGCCATGTTTCATTAGCATGCAGTGCTAACTAGCAGCTAGCATGGTACCTTTCTCATGTCGGCCATTTAACCTGCACAGCTGCCATTATGGGGCCTTCATGCAACCCAGGAACCCAAACTGGACCCAACAGATTTCACATGGGACCCTGGGATGAGCTTTATTCATCTTTCCCAGATGGGTCCCACTTTAGGTCCAAACCTACATCTGCAGTGGAATCAGAGCAATCCTTATTGTCCCCATATAGGTCTCACTTTATGTTTAAATATGGGACCCAGATGAGTGTCTTCCCCCAATGGGTCCCAAACTGGCCTCATAGTAGCTGTGTCATCCCTACATGGGGCCCTAACCAGCAGACGGCCCAGTGTGGGGCTGACTTCCTGTTTCTGGTTTTCAGTAAACTTCTCGCCGCGTTTCTTCTTCTGCACTGTGCTATTTTCACTTTTATGCTATTCAGCTCGTTCTGCTAACGGGTAGAGTTAGGGTTAACCCTTAACCCTTAACCCTAACCTTACCCATCATCCAGTTTCTGAGCCGTCAGGGAGGAAACACGGCAGCAGCCATTTTGAGGCTGGACAGTTAAACATCTCTTTGCTCTGTAGGTCAACATGCTACTGCTAGCCTAGATGCTAACTAATAAGTCAAAATGCACCAGTAAACTAGTTCCTGATTTTACAAAACAACACTTGACTTAAGAGCGTAGCATTTTAATTTCAGGTTGTACAAATCAAGATGTTGTGTTTTTGCAGGGCAGGTGAAGGTCAGGTTGTCCTCAGGGTGAATCGATGCTCTTCACTCTTCACTCTGCAGCCTGTGGATTCCCAACACGGCCAGAGCCAGAACCTCCAGCAGAACCTCGGGGAACCGGTCCCACGCCGCACTCAGCTCCTCCAGCGTCTCACTGGACCCACAGAGGACATCCGCCGCCCAGCGCAGCTCCCCGTCCTGCTGCAGGGGGACAGGGGGACACGCTGGGAGACTGGGCTCATCTCCGTCCTTCAGGCTGTCCACCTGGAGACACAAGGAGACAGGATGAGGGACAAGGAGGGACATGGAGACAGGATGTGGGACATGGAGACAGGATGAGGGACAAGGAGGGACATGGAGACAGGATGTGGGACAAGGAGGGACATGGAGACAGGATGTGGGACATGGAGACAGGTTGAGGGACAAGGAGGGACATGGAGACAGGATGTGGGACATGGAGACAGGTTGAGGGACATGGAGACACAAGGAGACAGGATGAGGGACAAGGAGGGACATGGAGACAGGATGTGGGACATGGAGACAAGATGTGGGACAAGGAGGGACATGGAGACAGGATGAGGGACATGGAGACGGGATGAGGGACATGGAGACGGGATGAGGGATATGGAGACGGGATGAGGGACATGGAGACGGGATGAGGGACATGGAGACACAAGGAGACAGGATGAGACTTCAGGCAGGAGAAGCATTCTCAGGATTCTCAGTCGATGTTTGGTGAGACAGGACGTTGACATGTCTGAGAGAAAAGTAGACGAACCAGTTGGATGAGGACAGTGAGAGTTTCAGGACTACAGGAGGTCAAAGGTTGCAGCATTATCTCTGGCAGACCTGCAGAAAACAGAAGAGAAGTCAGAGGTTTTTTCTCAACTCATTCAAATATCAACAAACATTTTCTGGCAGACTCACCGTTCATGGCGCAGACCAGAAGATGGACAGCGTCCCTCTCCTTGGAGGACACGTTGGACTCATCCAAGACGTCCATGAAGGACGAAACGACCTTGGACGGGGGACGCTCTGGCTGTCCTTTGTTGCTCTGGTCCAGCTGACAGGAAGAGGAGAAGAAGAATCACCGTCTGATCAGATCTGATCAGGTCTGGAGGCTAACAGCTGACAGGAAGTTCAGGTCTGAACCGTTTCCTCCAGGAGACTCAGCGCCTCTCCTTCCTCCAGAACGTCCTGGAGGCCTTTCAGCAGGTCACGGCGAGTCGACACAGGAAGTTCCTCCAGCGGCTGCAGAACATTGTCCTTCATCCTAATCTCTGCAGGAAACAGCAGGAAGTTAGCAGCAGCGAGGTCACATGGTCAGTGATGGAGAGGAGGAGGATGAAGATCACCTTCTCTGGCTTGTTCCATCAGGTCAGAGTTCACTGCATCGTGGCTCAGACCTGCCAGCAGAACAGAATCAGGATGAAGTGACATCACCTGTTAAGCGGTTTTAGCCTCAGGTGAACGTCGGGGTTCGACGCCCGACACGCCGTCAGATGGAAACCAACCTCTTCGCTTGTGACTCCAGCTTTCTAAAGCGATTTCTGCAGAAGGTGAGAAGAAACAATGATTCCCCTGACAATGACCTGGAGGCCAGTGAAGGCGCGGCGGTGGTCCTACCCATCGCCCCGCCCTGCAGCACCACCTCCACCAGGCTGAAGGCGAAGATGGACTTCTCCGGCACAGTGAAGGTGGTGTCCTCCTTCGACTTGCCCTGATGGAGCGGGTCAAACCCAGGAGGAGACAGTACTTTACTCAGCGAACGTCACAGCAAAGCCAGCAGGGGGCGCACTAGGCTCTGCTACACACAGCTGCCTGAACAGAACCAGCAATGATCGCAGCGACTGCGGGTTCGATTCCCAGACATTTACTGCATTCTGCCTCTTGTGTCTCTACAACATGGAGGACGCTCAGCTCAGCCGGTCGTCCAGCTGCTGCTGGACAGACCAGGTCACCAGGTCCAGATGCAGAACATGGGACGATGCTGTGGCTGTATGACATCACTTCCTGCTCTGACATTGAGCTACAGAGAGGTTGGAGCTGAGATGTCACAGAACCACATAGATCTAGACCACATAGATCTGAACTGAACCCTGCAGTGGTGAAGCTCCAAACAGCTGCTAGTTGCTGAATCCAGAACTAGACATTCTAGATGTGTTCTGATTTAGCTTCTCTCACCTCAGACTTCGCATTGAACATTGCCTTTAAGCTGGCGGTGAAGCAGCCTTCCTTCTTGTGCTCCTTGATGATGGTCACAGGTCCAGAGTTATAAACCGTCTCATAAACGAAGGCCAGCAGGTCTTTTTTCTCCAGATTCAGCGCCTTCAGCGTCGTGTCGCCGATCGGCCTGCGGAGCGGCAGGTCAAAGGTCAACAGGACGTGGAGCCGCTGCTAAACCTCTTCATCACCTTTACCTGCCGCTGAACTTCTTCCACACGGATAAAAGGTTGACTCTCTTTTTGTTGATGGTGACGGACTCGGACAGGCCGTCCACCGAGTCGTATTCTGCAGAGAGGTTGGCTTCACCGAGTGCTGCGTGTTCTCCGTCCACCTTGCAGTTGCCGCTGGACTCCACCCACGTCTTGAAGTCCTTCACCAGGATGTCCTCCTCTAACTCTGTCAGGAAGCAGCCAGTCTCTACATCATGCAATTCTGCAGCTGCTGAGCTTCAGGTGACTCACCTGGGGAGAAGTCCTGGTCCCCCAGCAGCTCCGGCAGCGTGATGTTCATGGCCTTGTATGTTGGGTACTGGAAGAAGAATCCCTTTCGGACCCGAAACAGAGTCAGAACCTCCATCTTTTTGCTCAGGTTGCAGTTGGGGATCAGCTCATTCTGAGCGCCGATGTCCTTCACCAGAGCTTTGGTTTTAGTCGCAAACATCGTCTGGGGAGACACAACGTCCACAGGGATGTCAGAGTCCACAGAGACAATACGTCCACAGAGACACAACGTCCACAGAGACAATACGTCCACAGAGACACAACGTCCACAGAGACAATACGTCCACAGAGACACAACGTCCACAGAGACACAACGTCCACAGAGACAATACGTCCACAGAGACAATACGTCCACAGAGACACAAGGTCCACAGAGACACAAGGTCCACAGAGACACAACGTCCACAGAGACACAAGGTCCACAGAGACACAAGGTCCACAGAGACAATACGTCCACAGAGACAATATGTCCACAGAGACACAAGGTCCACAGAGACACAAGATCCACAGAGACAATACGTCCACAGAGACACAAGGTCCACAGAGACACAAGGTCCACAGAGACACAAGATCCACAGAGACAATACGTCCACAGAGACACAAGGTCCACAGAGACACAACGTCCACAGAGACAATACGTCCACAGAGACACAAGGTCCACAGAGACACAAGGTCCACAGAGACAATACGTCCACAGAGACACAAGGTCCACAGAGACAATACGTCCACAGAGACAATACGTCCACAGAGACACAAGGTCCACAGAGACACAACGTCCACAGAGACACAAGATCCACAGAGACAATACGTCCACAGAGACAATACGTCCACAGAGACAATACGTCCACAGAGACACAAGGTCCACAGAGACACAAGATCCACAGAGACAATACGTCCACAGAGACACAAGGTCCACAGAGACACAAGGTCCACAGAGACACAAGATCCACAGAGACAATACGTCCACAGAGACACAACGTCCACAGAGACAATACGTCCACAGAGACACAAGGTCCACAGAGACACAAGATCCACAGAGACAATACGTCCACAGAGACACAAGGTCCACAGAGACACAACGTCCACAGAGACAATACGTCCACAGAGACACAACGTCCACAGAGACACAACGTCCACAGAGACAATACGTCCACAGAGACACAACGTCCACAGAGACACAACGTCCACAGAGACAATACGTCCACAGAGACACAAGATCCACAGAGACACAAGGTCCACAGAGACACAACGTCCACAGAGACAATACGTCCACAGAGACACAACGTCCACAGAGACACAACGTCCACAGAGACAATACGTCCACAGAGACAATACGTCCACAGAGACACAAGGTCCACAGAGACACAACGTCCACAGAGACACAACGTCCACAGAGACAATACGTCCACAGAGACAATACGTCCACAGAGACACAAGATCCACAGAGACACAAGGTCCACAGAGACACAACGTCCACAGAGACAATACGTCCACAGAGACACAACGTCCACAGAGACACAACGTCCACAGAGACAATACGTCCACAGAGACAATACGTCCACAGAGACACAAGGTCCACAGAGACACAACGTCCACAGAGACACAACGTCCACAGAGACAATACGTCCACAGAGACAATACGTCCACAGAGACACAAGATCCACAGAGACACAAGGTCCACAGAGACACAACGTCCACAGAGACAATACGTCCACAGAGACACAACGTCCACAGAGACACAACGTCCACAGAGACAATACGTCCACAGAGACACAAGGTCCACAGAGACACAAGGTCCACAGAGACACAACGTCCACAGAGACACAAGGTCCACAGAGACACAAAGTCCACAGAGACACAAGGTCCACAGAGACAATACGTCCACAGAGACAATACGTCCACAGAGACACAAGGTCCACAGAGACACAAGGTCCACAGAGACACAACGTCCACAGAGACACAAGGTCCACAGAGACACAAGGTCCACAGAGACAATACGTCCACAGAGACAATACGTCCACAGAGACACAAGGTCCACAGAGACACAACGTCCACAGAGACACAACGTCCACAGAGACACAAGATCCACAGAGACAATACGTCCACAGAGACACAAGGTCCACAGAGACACAAGATCCACAGAGACAATACGTCCACAGAGACACAAGGTCCACAGAGACACAATGTCCACAGAGACAATACGTCCACAGAGACACAACGTCCACAGAGACAATACGTCCACAGAGACACAACGTCCACAGAGACACAACGTCTACAGAGACAATACGTCCACAGAGACACAAGGTCCACAGAGACACAACGTCCACAGAGACACAAGGTCCACAGAGACACAACGTCCACAGAGACACAAGGTCCACAGAGACACAACGTCCACAGAGACACAAGGTCCACAGAGACACAAGGTCCACAGAGACAATACGTCCACAGAGACACATCAACGCAGCTCTCTGTCCTACCACTAGAGGTCAGGGTTCTATCAGGACTCAGACCAGTGAAGCTGTTCTGGGCTCCCAGTCAGTTATTGGGACCATGTAGAGGAACCGGGTCTGAATCTCTGAGTTTAACGGTAATCTGAGCTGGATCATCATCATCATCATCATCATCATCATCAACAGACTGCTGACTCGTTCTGGATCATCTGAACCCGAATCCTCCGTCTCCATAGCAACCAATCAAAGTGGTCTTTCCTGAAGAAGTTCACAATCTGCCCAGAATAAAACCTGCTGCAGTTCATCCAGGAACACTGTTCCTGTTTCACTCGTCATGAAGCGTCTGCAGCTGCAGCTTCTCTGAACGAGGATCGTTAACCCGACAGCAGCAGGACCGGAGCTTCTGGACGAGTTATATCTAGACTAGAGATAAAGAAAAGAGTTCAGCCTTACCTCAGAGCTGCAGCAGCAGCAAGACGTTCAGCTCAAGTTGTGACCTGCTGCTTCTCTCTGCAGGGTCTTTATACTGGGGTCTGGGGCGGAGCCAGTTCAGATCGTTCCCCGGGCAACCAACACCACACCCTTCTTCTTCTTCAGCAGATAAACATAACATTATTCTCTCTTCGGAAAGGATCTGGCTGTAATCTGACCCAGGTCAAAGGTCAGCAGAAGGGCAGCTAATACCTCTGCAGACCCCACACACCCTGGACACAAACTGACTCATTTGTTGGGTTTTGTGTCTCTGGCAGGTTTTCCTCATTCAGTAACTGATGAGTCCAAATCACTGAGGATTTTCTACTGATGAATTATTAAACTGACAGTGGACCCGTCCACAGTTCATGACGGGTCAGAACCTCCTGATGAGACATGTGGAAAACAGAACCTGAACTGAACCGGAACTGAACTGGATCTGAACCAGAACAGAACCTGAACTGAACCGGAACTGAACCAGATCTGAAACAGAACTGAACCGGATCAGAACCGGATCTGAAACAGAACCGGAACTGAACCAGATCTGAACCAGAACTGAACCGGATCAGAACCGGATCTGAAACAGAACTGAACTGGATCTGAACCAGAACAGAACCTGAACTGAACCGGAACTGAAACAGAACTGAACTGGATCTGAACCAGAACTGAACCGGATCAGAACCGGAACTGAACCGGATCTGAAACAGAACTGAACTGGATCTGAACCAGAACTGAACTGGATTTGAACCAGAACTGAACCGGATTTGAACCAGAACTGAACCGGATCTGAACCAGAACTGAACCGGAACTGAACTGGATCTGAACCGGATTTGAACCAGAACTGAACCGGATCTGAACCAGAACTGAACCGGAACTGAACTGGATCTGAACCGGATTTGAACCAGAACTGAACCGGATTTGAACCAGAACTGAACCGGATCTGAACCAGAACTGAACCGGATTTGAAGATGCCTGTTTGATTCTCACCTGTTCAGATCTCTGTGATGCTAATGAACAGTTCTCCATAAGTAACCAATCAGGCAGCAGCAGATCAGTCAAAGTGCTGCTGCCAGAGTCCTGAGCAGTACCAGGAAATGGATCAGAACCAGACTTCCTGTTCCTGAACGTTCCCAAGAGTTGGGGGTGTTTCTGCTCCTGGTGTTGCTGTTTGCTCCTTAAGCTCCGCCTCTTTTTCATGCGGTTTCTTTCAGCCTGCAGCTGCTCAGGCTGATCTGACATGTTTGGACAGAACCGGCGCCTCCATGTCCTCATTCCTCTCAGAGCTGCAGGACGCCGCCATCGTTCGCTCCAGCTAACCAGAGCTTCTCAGTTCCAGTCCTCAGTCCTGCTCTAGATGAGCCTCTATTCCAGAACAGCTGATCCAAATGGTTGCATGACCTCTCCTGCAGCCATCAAGAACAGCAGGCTGTTAATCAGCCAGAGATTCAGTCCATGTGACAGAAGGGAAACATCTAAAACATGCAGGACAGTGAGCCTGAGAAACACCGGGCCAAGGACAGATGGTCCGATCCACGCCACCAGAACAATCAATCAATCAATCAATCAATCAATCAATGAAGTTGGTCTGTTCAGCAGCAAGGCTTTACAGCATAACAATAAAGTAAAATGTCAGAACACCATCAGTCGCCATCAGTGACATCATCAGGATCAGCATTACATTGTAATATATTGATCAACGTCTGATTGATTATTGGTCCAGAAGCAGCGCTAACCAGGTTAGCCTCAAAGGGGCTCAAGGTTTCAGATGATTCTCAGTTCTCTGGAAGTTTGTTCCAGATCTGTGAGCATAGAAGCTGAATGCTGCTTCTCCATGTCTGGTTCTGGATTCAGACCAGAACCAGAACCAGACATACTGATATGCTGATCCAGCAGGTCTTGAACCCGTCCAGCAGGGTTCTCTCTCTGCGCTCTGATTGGCTCCTGCTTCCTGCTGGACTTCCTGTCTCTGTCTGTTGATTTCCTGTCAGTTTCTCATCCTGCGTTCGGTTCAACTTCAACTTGGACCAGAATCCTGGCAGAACCGAGCCATCTGGACCCAGCAGGGCTGGTTAAAGGAGAACCGGGCTCAGCTGCAGCATCGGACCTGCTGCAGCAACTTTCCTTCAGCCGCTGCATCCTGAATGCACAGAGCAGCGTTATCACAGATCCTTCCTCCCAGCTGTCAGACCAGCTTCACATCCTGCTGGTGTTTAACCACCAGGCAGAGAAACGCCTCTGACCTCTGACCTCTGACCCCTCCACCTGGATCTTAATCTGGTGTAAATATTTGACCACTGTTGAATTAAGACAAACAGTAAATTTTCATTGAAATCTGAGTTTATTTTATAATTGATGGAAAATCAAAGTTGTAATTCTGACACTTTTATAAATGTTGGTGAATTATTGACCCAAATAAACTCCTGGATCCGTTGAAGGTTCTTTTCTTATTTCTGGTGAGCTAACAGAGAAACTGGAGCCAAAAATTCGGTAAGATTTTCAGTTTCCTCTTCCCCCCATGGCAGCATCAGTGTGTAGCTGCTCTCATCCGACTCATCTGTTGTACATGAACTCTGCGTTGTGTGAATCGGCAAAGGGAACCAGGAGACGAGGACACCGGGGTGTATTGCAGCAGTAGGGCAGGTTTATTCTGTTTAAAACAAAAATGCATCAGCACTCCAGTTCTTGGGCTCTGGCCTTCCCACACACACCTTAACCAATCAAAAGAACAAAAATGACCACATTGGCACGGTAAACTCAATAAATGTTATTAACGTGGGAATTAACTACCCAGTACAGTGATGCACTAAACATAAAACAGTTGGGGAACAACATATAACAACTTGTGAGTTCGGCAAACATACTTTTAAGGACATTTTGAATATTTTAACAGACAAACAGAAGACAACTTTGTACGCTCACCTCTCCCCAGCGCAGCTTGGCGCGAACTGAGGAGGGCAGCAACACACAGGATATGACGAGGAGACAGGAAACAAGAAAATAAAAGCTTCTCCGCCAAAATAAAATACAATTCAAAAACTAAGAAAAACAAATATACACAGGTAATGAGGATGGATTTGAGGTGAAATATAAACAGTTTTACACACTTGCTACAACTGTCGTCATGGAAACGCCTCCACTCATGTCCCAGACGGCTCAGTCAAAGTTTCCTGTTGCTGTGTGTCACAGCAGCTGGACTAACTGCCCCGTTGCCCCGCCTCACCTCAGTGTTTCTGCAGGATTCAGTTTTATTATAACTAATTATAACTGATTATTTATTATAACTGATTTGTTGAACCTGAAGGATTTCATATAAAGGACTTTAATCAATCAATCAATCAATCAATCAATCAATCAATCAATCAAATGTTATTTGTATAGCCCATTTCAGCAGCAAGGCATTTCAAAGTGCTTTACATCATTACAAACACAGAAACACAAAACAATATAGAATCAATAATCAAAACACAGCATTAAGTCAAGTTCCATCAATAAATTTGTAATTGATTACGTTTCAAATACAATTCTAAACAGGTGGGTTTTTAGTTGAGATTTAAAAGAAGTCAGTGTTTCAGCTGTTTTACAGTTTTCTGGAAGTTTGTTCCAAATTTGTGGTGCATAGATGCTGAAAGCTGCTTCTCCTCGTTTGGTTCTGGTTCTGGGGATGCAGAGCAGAACCAGAACCAGAACCTGAGAGGTCTGGAAGGTTGATACA